>NW_027017115.1:0-315784 GCF_036013445.1 Caloenas nicobarica
CTGTCGAGCTCTGTCGGGCCCTGTCGGGCTCTGTCGGGCTCTGTCGGGCCCTGTCAGTCTCTGTCGGGCTCTGTCGGGCTCTCTCGGGCTCTGTCGGGCTCTACTGGGCTCTGTCGGGCTCTGTCGGGCTCTGTCGGGCTCTACTGGGCCCTGTCGGGCTCTGTCAGGCTCTGTCGGGCCCTGTCGGGCTCTGTCGGGCTCTGTCGGGCCTTGTCGGGCCCTGTCGGGCTCTGTCGGGCTCTGTCGGGCTCTGTCGGGCTCTACTGGGCTCTGTCGGGCTCTACTGGGCTCTACTGGGCCCTGTCGGGCTGTGTCGGGCTGTGTCGGGCTCTGTCGGGCTCTACTGGGCTCTGTCGGGCTCTGTCGGGCCCTGTCGGGCTCTGTCGGGCTCTGTCGGGCTCTGTCGGGCCCTGTCGGGCTCTGTCGGGCTCTGTCGGGCTCTACTGGGCTCTGTCGGACTCTGTCGGGCTCTGTTGGGCTCTGTCGGGCTCTACTGGGCCCTGTCGGGCCCTGTCGGGCTCTGTCGGGCTCTGTCGGGCTCAACTGGTCTCTGTCGGGCTCTGTCGGGTTCTGTCGGGCTCTGTCGGGCTCTGTCGGGCTCTGTCGGGCTCTACTGGGCTCTACTGGGCTCTGTCGGGCTCTGTCGGTCTCTACTGGGCCCTGTCGGGCTCTGTCGGGCTCTGTCGGGCCCTGTCGGGCTCTGTCGGGCTCTGTCGGGCTCTGTCGGGTTCTGTCGGGCTCTGTCGGGCTCTGTCGGGCTCTATCGGGCTCTTCTGGGCCCTGTCGGGCCCTGTCGGTCTCTGTCGGGCTCTGTCGGGCTCTTTCGGGCTCAACTGGTCTCTGTCGGGTCTGTCGGGTTCTGTCGGGCTCTGTCGGGCTCAGTCGGGCTCTGTCGGGCTCTACTGGGCTCTACTGGGCTCTGTCGGGCTCTGTCGGGCTCTACTGGGCCCTGTCGGGCCCTGTCGGGCCCTGTCGGGCTCTGTCGGGCTCTACTGGGCTCTGTCGGGCTCTGTCGGGCTCTGTCGGGCTCTACTGGGCTCTGTCGGGCTCTGTCGGGCTCTGTCGGGCTCTGTCGGGCTCTATGGGCCCTGTCGGGCTCTGTCGGGCCCTGTCGGGCCCTGTCGGCTCTGTCGGGCTCTGTCGGGCCCTGTCGGGCCCTGTCGGGCTCTGTCGGGCCCTGTCGGGCTCCGTCGGGCTCTGTCGGGCTCTGTCGGGCTCTACTGGGCTCTGTCGGGCTCTCTCGGGCTCTACTGGGCCCTGTCGGGCTCTGTCGGGCTCTGTCGGGGCCCTGTCGGGCTCTGTCGGGCTCTGTCGGGCCATGTCAGGCCCTGTCGGGCTCTGTCGGGCTCTGTCGGGCCCTGTCGGGCTCTGTCGGGCTCTGTCGGGCTCTGTCGGGCTCTACTGGGCCCTGTCGGGCTCTGTCGGGCTCTGTCGGGCTCTGTCGGGCCCTGTCGGGCTCTGTCGGGCTCTACTGGGCCCTGTCGGGCCCTGTCGGGCTCTGTTTGGCTCTGTCGGGCTCTGTCGGGCCCTGTCGGGCTCTGTCGGGCTCTGTCGGGCTCTACTGGGCCCTGTCGGGCGCTGTCGGGCTCTGTCGGGCTCTGTCGGGCCCTGTCGGGCTCTGTCGGGCTCTGTCGTGCTCTACTGGGCCCTGTCGGGTTCTGTTGGGCTCTGTCGGGCTCTACTGGGCCCTGTCGGGCGCTGTCGGGCTCTGTCGGGCTCTGTCGGGCCCTGTCGGTCTCTGTCGGGCTCTGTCGGGCCCTCTCGGCTCTGTCGGGCTCTACTGGGCCCTGTCGGGCCCTGTCGGGCTCTGTCGGGCTCTGTCGGGCTCTGTCGGGCCCTGTCGGGCTCTGTCGGGCTCTGTCGGGCTCTACTGGGCCCTGTCGGACTCTGTCGGGCTCTGTCGGGCTCTGACGGGTTCTGTCGGGCTCTGTCGGGCTCTGTCAGGCTCTACTGGGCCCTGTCGGGCTCTGTCGGGCTCTGTCGGGCTCTGTCGGGCCCTGTCGGGCTCTGTCGGGCTCTGTCGGGCTCTGTCGGGCTCTGTCGGGCTCTACTGGGCTCTGTCGGGCTCTGTCGGGCTCTACTGGGCCCTGTCGGGCCCTGTCGGGCCCTGTCGGGCTCTGTCGGGCTCTACTGGGCTCTGTCGGGCTCTGTCGGGCTCTGTCGGGCTCTACTGGGCTCTGTCGGGCTCTGTCGGGCTCTGTCGGGCTCTGTCGGGCTCTACTGGGCCCTGTCGGGCTCTGTCGGGCCCTGTCGGGCTGTGTCGGGCTCTGTCGGGCCCTGTCGGGCCTGTCGGGCTCTGTCGGGCCCTGTCGGGCTCTGTCGGGCTCTGTCGGGCTCTGTCGGGCTCTACTGGGCTCTGTCGGGATCTGTCGGGCTCTGTCGGGCTCTGTCCGGCTCTACTGGGCCCTGTCGGGCTCTGTCGGGCTCTGTCGGGCCCTGTCGGGCTCTGTCGGGCTCTGTCGGGCCCTGTCGGGCCCTGTCGGGCTCTACTGGGCCCTGTCGGGACCTGTCGGGCTCTGTCGGGCTCTGTCGGGCTCTGTCGGGCTCTACTGGGCTCTGTCGGCCTGTCGGGCCCTGTCGTGCCCTGTCGGGCTCTGTCGGGCTCTGTCGGGGTCTACTGGGCCCTGCCGGGCCCTGTCGGGCCCTGTCGGGCTCTGTCGGGCTCTGTCGGGCCCTGTCGGGCTCTGTCGAGCTCTGTCGGGCCCTGTCGGGCTCTGTCGGGCTCTGTCGGGCCCTGTCAGTCTCTGTCGGGCTCTGTCGGGCTCTCTCGGGCTCTGTCGGGCTCTACTGGGCTCTGTCGGGCTCTGTCGGGCTCTGTCGGGCTCTACTGGGCCCTGTCGGGCTCTGTCAGGCTCTGTCGGGCCCTGTCGGGCTCTGTCGGGCTCTGTCGGGCCTTGTCGGGCCCTGTCGGCTCTGTCGGGCTCTGTCGGGCTCTGTCGGGCTCTACTGGGCTCTGTCGGGCTCTACTGGGCTCTACTGGGCCCTGTCGGGCTGTGTCGGGCTCTGTCGGGCTCTGTCGGGCTCTACTGGGCTCTGTCGGGCTCGTCGGGCCCTGTCGGGCTCTGTCGGGCTCTGTCGGGCTCTGTCGGGCCCTGTCGGCTCTGTCGGGCTCTGTCGGGCTCTACTGGGCTCTGTCGGACTCTGTCGGGCTCTGTTGGGCTCTGTCGGGCTCTACTGGGCCCTGTCGGGCCCTGTCGGGCTCTGTCGGGCTCTGTCGGGCTCTGTCGGGCTCAACTGGTCTCTGTCGGGCTCTGTCGGGTTCTGTCGGGCTCTGTCGGGCTCTGTCGGGCTCTGTCGGGCTCTACTGGGCTCTACTGGGCTCTGTCGGGCTCTGTCGGTCTCTACTGGGCCCTGTCGGGCTCTGTCGGGCTCTGTCGGGCCCTGTCGGGCTCTGTCGGGCTCTGTCGGGCTCTGTCTGGGTTCTGTCGGGCTCTGTCGGGCTCTGTCGGGCTCTATCGGGCTCTTCTGGGCCCTGTCGGGCCCCTGTCGGTCTCTGTCGGGCTCTGTCGGGCTCTTTCGCGCTCAACTGGTCTCTGTCGGGCTCTGTCGGGTTCTGTCGGGCTCTGTCGGGCTCAGTCGGGCTCTGTCGGGCTCTACTGGGCTCTACTGGGCTCTGTCGGGCTCTGTCGGGCTCTACTGGGCCCTGTCGGGCCCTGTCGGGCCCTGTCGGGCTCTGTCGGCTCTACTGGGCTCTGTCGGGCTCTGTCGGGCTCTGTCGGGCTCTACTGGGCTCTGTCGGGCTCTGTCGGGCTCTGTCGGGCTCTACTGGGCCCTGTCGGGCTCTGTCGGGCCCTGTCGGGCTCTGTCGGGCTCTGTCGGGCCCTGTCGGGCCCTGTCGGGCTCTGTCGGGCCCTGTCGGGCTCCGTCGGGCTCTGTCGGGCTCTGTCGGGCTCTACTGGGCTCTGTCGGGCTCTGTCGGGCTCTACTGGGCCCTGTCGGGCTCTGTCGGGCTCTGTCGGGCCCTGTCGGGCTCTGTCGGGCTCTGTCGGGCCATGTCAGGCCCTGTCGGGCTCTGTCGGGCTCTGTCGGGCCCTGTCGGGCTCTGTCGGGCTCTGTCGGGCTCTGTCGGGCTCTACTGGGCCCTGTCGGGCTCTGTCGGGCTCTGTCGGGCTCTGTCGGGCCTGTCGGGCTCTGTCGGGCTCTCCTGGGCCCTGTCGGGCCCTGTCGGGCTCTGTTTGGCTCTGTCGGGCTCTGTCGGGCCCTGTCGGGCTCTGTCGGGCTCTGTCGGGCTCTACTGGGCCCTGTCGGGCGCTGTCGGGCTCTGTCGGGCTCTGTCGGGCCCTGTCGGGCTCTGTCGGGCTCTGTCGTGCTCTACTGGGCCCTGTCGGGTTCTGTTGGGCTCTGTCGGGCTCTACTGGGCCCTGTCGGGCGCTGTCGGGCTCTGTCGGGCTCTGTCGGGCCCTGTCGGTCTCTGTCGGGCTCTGTCGGGCCCTCTCGGCTCTGTCGGGCTCTACTGGGCCCTGTCGGGCCCTGTCGGGCTCTGTCGGCTCTGTCGGGCTCTGTCGGGCCCTGTCGGGCTCTGTCGGGCTCTGTCGGGCTCTACTGGGCCCTGTCGGACTCTGTCGGGCTCTGTCGGGCTCTGACGGGTTCTGTCGGGCTCTGTCGGGCTCTGTCAGGCTCTACTGGGCCCTGTCGGGCTCTGTCGGGCTCTGTCGGGCTCTGTCGGGCCCTGTCGGGCTCTGTCGGGCTCTGTCGGGCTCTGTCGGGCTCTACTGGGCCCTGTCGGGCCCTGTCGGGCTCTGTCGGGCTCTGTCGGGCTCTGTCGGGCTCTACTGGGCTCTGTCGGGCCCTGTAGGGCCCTGTCGGGCTCTGTCGGGCTCTGTCGGGCTCTGTCGGGCCCTGTCGGGCTCTGTCGGGCTCTGTCGGGCCCTGTCGGGCCCTGTCGGGCTCTGTCGGGCTCTGTCGGGCTCTACTGGGCTCTGTCGGGCCCTGTCGGGACCTGTCGGGCCCTGTCGGGCTCTGTCGGGCCCTGTCGGGCTCTGTCGGGCTCTGTCGGGCCCTGTCGGGCCCTGTCGGCTCTGTCGGGCTCTGTCGGGCTCTACTGGGCTCTGTCGGGCCCTGTCGGGCCCTGTCGGCCCTGTCGGGCTCTCTCGGGCTCTGTCGGGCTCTCTCGGGCTCTGTCGGGCTCTACTGGGCCCTGTCGGGCTCTGTCAGGCTCTGTCGGGCCCTGTCAGGCTCTACTGGGCTCTGTCGGGCTCTGTCGGGCTCTGTCGGGCTCTGTCGGGCTCTACTGGGCTCTACTGGGCTCTGTCGGGCTCTGTCGGGCTCTACTGGGCCCTGTCGGGCTCTGTCGGGCTCTGTCGGCTCTGTCGGGCTCTACTGGGCTCTGTCGGGCTCTGTCGGGCTCTGTCGGGTTCTGTCGGGCTCTACTGGGCTCTGTCGGGCTCTGTCGGGCTCTGTCGGGCTCTACTGGGCCCTGTCGGGCTCTGTCGGGCTCTGTCGGGCTCTGTCGGGCCCTGTCGGGCTCTGTCGGGCTCTGTCGGGCTCTACTGGGCTCTGTCGGGCCCTGTCGGGCTCTGTCGGGCTCTGTCGGGGTCTACTGGGCCCTGTCGGGCCCTGTCGGCTCTGTCAGGCTCTGTCGGGCCCTGTCGGGCTCTGTCGGGCTCTGTCGGGCCCTGTCGGGCTCTGTCGGGCTCTGTCGGGCCCTGTCGGGCTCTGTCGGTCTCTGTCGGGCTCTCTCGGGCTCTGTCGGGCTCTACTGGGCTCTGTCGGGCTCTGTCGGGCTCTGTCGGGCTCTACTGGGCCATGTCGGGCTCTGTCAGGCTCTGTCGGGCCCTGTCGGGCTCTGTCGGGCCCTGTCGGGCCCTGTCGGCTCTGTCGGGCTCTGTCGGGCTCTGTCGGGCTCTACTGGGCTCTGTCGGCTCTGCTGGGCTCTACTGGGCCCTGTCGGGCTCTGTCGGGCTCTGTCGGGCTCTACTGGGCCCTGTCGGGCCCTGTCGGGCTCTGTCGGGCTCTGTCGGGCCCTGTCGGGCTCTGTCGGGCTCTGTCGGGCTCTACTGGGCTCTGTCGGACTCTGTCGGGCTCTGTCGGGCTCTGTCGGGCTCTACTGGGCCCTGTCGGGCCCTGTCGGGCTCTGTCGGGCTCAACTGGTCTCTGTCGGGCTCTGTCGGGTTCTGTCGGGCTCTGTCGGCTCTGTCGGGCTCTGTCGGGCTCTACTGGGCTCTACTGGGCTCTGTCGGGCTCTGTCGGGCTCTACTGGGCCCTGTCGGGCCCTGTCGGGCCCTGTCGGGCTCTGTCGGGCTCTACTGGGCTCTGTCGGGCTCTGTCGGGCTCTGTCGGGCTCTACTGGGCTCTGTCGGGCTCTGTCGGGCTCTGTCGGGCTCTGTCGGGCTCTACTGGGCCCTGTCGGGCTCTGTCGGGCCCTGTCGGGCTGTGTCGGGCTCTGTCGGGCCCTGTCGGGCCCTGTCGGGCTCTGTCGGGCCCTGTCGGGCTCTGTCGGGCCCTGTCGGGCTCTGTCGGGCTCTACTGGGCTCTGTCGGGCTCTGTCGGGCTCTGTCGGGCTCTACTGGGCTCTGTCGGGCTCTGTCGGGCTCTGTCGGGCTCTGTCGGGCCCTGTCGGGCTCTGTCGGGCTCTGTCGGGCCCTCTCGGCTCTGTCGGGCTCTACTGGGCCCTGTCGGGCCCTGTC
Source organism: Caloenas nicobarica (assembly GCF_036013445.1). Lineage (NCBI taxonomy): Eukaryota > Metazoa > Chordata > Aves > Columbiformes > Columbidae > Caloenas > Caloenas nicobarica. The sequence goes on from NW_027017115.1 coordinate 6,627, forward strand.
GGGCTCTGTCGGGCTCTGTCGGGCTCTGTCGGGGCCCTGTCGGGCTCTGTCGGGCTCTGTCGGGCTCTACTGGGCCCTGTCGGACTCTGTCGGGCTCTGTCGGGCTCTGACGGGTTCTGTCGGGCTCTGTCGGGCTCTGTCGGGCTCTACTGGGCCCTGTCGGGCTCTGTCGGGCTCTGTCGGGCTCTGTCGGGCCCTGTCGGGCTCTGTCGGGCTCTGTCGGGCTCTGTCGGGCTCTACTGGGCCCTGTCGGGCCCTGTCGGGCTCTGTCGGGCTCTGTCGGGCTCTGTCGGGCTCTACTGGGCTCTGTCGGGCCCTGTCGGGCCCTGTCGGGCCCTGTCGGGCTCTGTCGGGCTCTGTCGGGCCCTGTCGGGCTCTGTCGGGCTCTGTCGGGCCCTGTCGGGCCCTGTCGGGCTCTGTCGGGCTCTGTCGGGCTCTGTCGGGCTCTACTGGGCTCTGTCGGGCCCTGTCGGGACCTGTCGGGCCCTGTCGGGCTCTGTCGGGCCTGTCGGGCTCTGTCGGGCTCTGTCGGGCCCTGTCGGGCCCTGTCGGGCTCTGTCGGGCTCTGTCGGCTCTACTGGGCTCTGTCGGGCCCTGTCGGGCCCTGTCGGGCCCTGTCGGGCTCTCTCGGGCTCTGTCGGGCTCTCTCGGGCTCTGTCGGGCTCTACTGGGCCCTGTCGGGCTCTGTCAGGCTCTGTCGGGCCCTGTCAGGCTCTACTGGGCTCTGTCGGGCTCTGTCGGGCTCTGTCGGGCTCTGTCGGGCTCTACTGGGCTCTACTGGCTCTGTCGGGCTCTGTCGGGCTCTACTGGGCCCTGTCGGGCTCTGTCGGGCTCTGTCGGGCTCTACTGGGCTCTGTCGGGCTCTGTCGGGCTCTGTCGGGTTCTGTCGGGCTCTACTGGGCTCTGTCGGGCTCTGTCGGGCTCTGTCGGGCTCTACTGGGCCCTGTCGGGCTCTGTCGGGCTCTGTCGGGCTCTGTCGGGGCCCTGTCGGGCTCTGTCGGGCTCTGTCGGGCTCTGTCGGGCTCTACTGGGCTCTGTCGGGCCCTGTCGGGCTCTGTCGGGCTCTGTCGGGGTCTACTGGGCCCTGTCGGGCCTGTCGGGCTCTGTCAGGCTCTGTCGGGCCCTGTCGGGCTCTGTCGGGCTCTGTCGGGCCCTGTCGGGCTCTGTCGGGCTCTGTCGGGCCCTGTCGGGCTCTGTCGGTCTCTGTCGGGCTCTCTCGGGCTCTGTCGGGCTCTACTGGGCTCTGTCGGGCTCTGTCGGGCTCTGTCGGGCTCTACTGGGCCCTGTCGGGCTCTGTCAGGCTCTGTCGGGCCCTGTCGGGCTCTGTCGGGGCCCTGTCGGGCCCTGTCGGGCTCTGTCGGGCTCTGTCGGGCTCTGTCGGGGCTCTACTGGGCTCTGTCGGGCTCTGCTGGGCTCTACTGGGCCCTGTCGGGCTCTGTCGGGCTCTGTCGGGCTCTACTGGGCCCTGTCGGGCCCTGTCGGGCTCTGTCGGGCTCTGTCGGGCCTGTCGGGCCTCTGTCGGGCTCTGTCGGGCTCTACTGGGCTCTGTCGGACTCTGTCGGGCTCTGTCGGGCTCTGTCGGCTCTACTGGGCCCTGTCGGGCCCTGTCGGGCTCTGTCGGGCTCAACTGGTCTCTGTCGGGCTCTGTCGGGTTCTGTCGGGCTCTGTCGGGCTCTGTCGGGCTCTACTGGGCTCTACTGGGCTCTGTCGGGCTCTGTCGGGCTCTACTGGGCCCTGTCGGGCCCTGTCGGGCCCTGTCCGGGCTCTGTCGGGCTCTACTGGGCTCTGTCGGGCTCTGTCGGGCTCTGTCGGGCTCTACTGGGCTCTGTCGGGCTCTGTCGGGCTCTGTCGGGCTCTGTCGGGCTCTACTGGGCCCTGTCGGGCTCTGTCGGGCCCTGTCAAGCTGTGTCGGGCTCTGTCGGGCCCTGTCGGGCCCTGTCGGGCTCTGTCGGGCCCTGTCGGGCTCTGTCGGGCTCTGTCGGGCTCTGTCGGGCTCTACTGGGCTCTGTCGGGATCTGTCGGGCTCTGTCGGGCTCTGTCCGGCTCTACTGGGCCCTGTCAAGCTCTGTCGGGCTCTGTCGGGCCCTGTCGGGCTCTGTCGGGCTCTGTCGGGCCCTGTCAGGCCCTGTCGGGCTCTGTCGGGCTCTGTCGGGCTCTGTCGGGCTCTACTGGGCCCTGTCGGGCTCTGTCGGGCTCTGTCGGTCTCTGTCGGGCCCTGTCGGGCTCTGTCGGGCTCTACTGGGCCCTGTCGGGCCCTGTCGGGCTCTGTTTGGCTCTGTCGGGCTCTGTCGGGCCCTGTCGGGCTCTGTCGGGCTCTGTCGGGCTCTACTGGGCCCTGTCGGTCGCTGTCGGGCTCTGTCGGGCTCTGTCGGGCCCTGTCGGGCTCTGTCGGGCTCTGTCGTGCTCTACTGGGCCCTGTCGGGTTCTGTCGGGCTCTGTCGGGCTCTGTCGGGCTCTACTGGGCCCTGTTTTGGCTCTGTCGGGCTCTGTCGGGCCCTGTCGGGCTCTGTCGGGCTCTGTCGGGCCCCCTCGGCTCTGTCGGGCTCTACTGGGCCCTGTCGGGCCCTGTCGGGCTCTGTCGGGCTCTGTCGGGCTCTGTCGGGCCCTGTCGGGCTCTGTCGGGCTCTGTCGGGCTCTGTCGGGCTCTACTGGGCCCTGTCGGACTCTGTCGGGCTCTGTCGGGCTCTGTCGGGCTCACCGGGTTCTGTCGGGCTCTGTCAGGCTCTGTCGGGCTCTACTGGGCCCTGTCGGGCTCTGTCGGGCTCTGTCGGGCTCTGTCGGGCCCTGTCGGGCTCTGTCGGGCTCTGTCGGGCTCTGTCGGGCTCTACTGGGCCCTGTCGGGCGCTGTCGGGCTCTGTCGGGCTCTGTCGGGCTCTGTCGGGCCCTGTCGGGCTCTGTTGGGCTCTGTCGGGCTCTGTCGGGCTCTACTGGGCCCTGTCGGGTTCTGTCGGGCTCTGTCGGGCTCTGTCGGGCTCTACTGGGCCCTGTCGGGCTCTGTCGGGCTCTGTCAGGCCCTGTCGGGCTCTGTCGGGCTCTGTCGGGCTCTGTCGGGCCCTCTCGGCTCTGTCGGGCTCTGTCGGGCTCTGTCGGGCTCTACTGGGCCCTGTCGGACTCTGTCGGGCTCTGTCGGGCTCTACTGGGCCCTGTCGGGCTCTGTCGGGCTCTGTCGGGCTCTGTCGGGCTCTGTCGGGCTCTGTCGGGCTCTACTGGGCCCTGTCGGGCCCTGTCGGGCTCTGTCGGGCTCTGTCGGGCTCTGTCGGGCTCTGTCGGGCTCTACTGGGCTCTGTCGGGCCCTGTCGGGCCCTGTCGGGCCTTGTCGGGCTCTGTCGGGCTCTGTCGGGGTCTACTGGGCCCTGTCGGGCCCTGTCGGGCTCTGTCGGGCTCTGTCGGGCCCTGTCGGGCTCTGTCGGGCTCTGTCGGGCCCTGTCGGGCTCTGTCGGGCTCTGTCGGGCTCTATCGGGCCCTGTCGGGCTCTGTCAGGCTCTGTCGGGCCCTGTCGGGCTCTCTCGGGCTCTGTCGGGCTCTACTGGGCCCTGTCGGGCCCTGTCGGGCTCTGTCGGGCTCTACTGGGCCCTGTCGGGCTCTGTCAGGCTCTGTCGGGCCCTGTCGGGCTCTGTCGGGCCCTGTCGGGCCCTGTCGGGCTCTGTCGGGCTCTGTCGGGCTCTGTCGGGCTCTACTGGGCTCTGTCGGGCTCTACTGGGCTCTACTGGGCCCTGTCGGGCTATGTCGGGCTCTGTCGGGCTCTGTCGGGCTCTACTGGGCTCTGTCGGGCCCTGTCGGGCCCTGTCGGGCCCTCTCGGGCTCTGTCAGGCCCTGTCGGGCTCTGTCGGGCTCTGTCAGGCTCTACTGGGCTCTGTCGGACTCTGTCGGGCTCTGTCGGGCTCTGTCGGGCTCTACTGGGCCCTGTCGGGCCCTGTCGGGCTCTGTCGGGCTCAACTGGTCTCTGTCGGGCTCTGTCGGGTTCTGTCGGGCTCTGTCGGGCTCTGTCGGGCTCTACTGGGCTCTACTGGGCTCTGTCGGGCTCTGTCGGTCTCTACTGGGCCCTGTCGGGATCTGTCAGGCTCTGTCGGGCTCTGTCGGGCTCTGTCGGGCTCTGTCGGATTCTGTCGGGCTCTGTCGGGCTCTGTCGGGCTCTATCGGGCTCTTCTGGGCCCTGTCGGGCCCTGTCGGGCTCTGTCGGGCTCTGTCGGGCTCTGTCGGGTTCTGTCGGGCTCTGTCGGGCCCTGTCGGGCTCTGTCGGGTTCTGTCGGGCTCTGTCGGGCTCTGTCGGGCTCTGTCGGGCTCTACTGGGCTCTACTGGGCTCTGTCGGGCTCTGTCGGGCTCTACTGGGCCCTGTCGGGCCCTGTCGGGCCCTGTCGGGCTCTGTCGGGCTCTACTGGGCTCTGTCGGGCTCTGTCGGGCTGTGTCGGGCTCTACTGCGCTCTGTCGGCCTCTGTCGGGCTCTGTCGGGCTCTGTCGGGCTCTACTGGGCCCTGTCGGGCTCTGTCGGGCCCTGTCGGGCTCTGTCGGGCTCTGTCGGGCCCTGTCGGGCCCTGTCGGGCTCTGTCGGGCCCTGTCGGGCTCTGTCGGGCTCTGTCGGGCTCTGTCGGGCTCTACTGGGCTCTGTCGGGCTCTGTCGGGCTCTGTCGGGCTCTGTCCGGCTCTACTGGGCCCTGTCGGGCTCTGTCGGGCTCTGTCGGGCCCTGTCGGGCTCTGTCGGGCTCTGTCGGGCCCTGTCAGGCCCTGTCGGGCTCTGTCGGGCTCTGTCGGGCTCTGTCGGGCTCTACTGGGCCCTGTCGGGCTCTGTCGGGCTCTGTCGGGCTCTGTCGGGCCCTGTCGGGCTCTGTCGGGCTCTACTGGGCCCTGTCGGGCCCTGTCGGGCTCTGTTTGGCTCTGTCGGGCTCTGTCGGGCCCTGTCGGGCTCTGTCGGGCTCTGTCGGGCTCTACTGGGCCCTTTCGGTCGCTGTCGGGCTCTGTCGGGCTCTGTCGGGCTCTGTCGTGCTCTACTGGGCCCTGTCGGGTTCTGTCGGGCTCTGTCGGGCTCTGTCGGGCTCTACTGGGCCCTGTCGGGCTCTGTCGGGCTCTGTCGGGCCCTGTCGGGCTCTGTCGGGCTCTGTCGGGCCCTCTCGGCTCTGTCGGGCTCTACTGGGCCCTGTCGGGCCCTGTCGGGCTCTGTCGGGCTCTGTCGGGCCCTGTCGGGCTCTGTCGGGCTCTGTCGGGCTCTGTCGGGCTCTACTGGGCCCTGTCGGACTCTGTCGGGCTCTGTCGGGCTCTGTCGGGCTCTGTCGGGCCCTGACGGGTTCTGTCGGGCTCTGTCGGGCTCTGTCGGGCTCTACTGGGCCCTGTCGGGCTCTGTCGGGCTCTGTCGGGCCCTGTCGGGCTCTGTCGGGCTCTGTCGGGCTCTGTCGGGCTCTACTGGGCCCTGTCGGGCCCTGTCGGGCTCTGTCGGGCTCTGTCGGGCTCTACTGGGCTCTGTCGGGCCCTGTCGGGCCCTGTCGGGCCCTGTCGGGCTCTGTCGGGCTCTGTCGGGCCCTGTCGGGCCCTGTCGGGCTCTGTCGGGCTCTGTCGGGCTCTACTGGGCAATGTCGGGCCCTGTCGGGACCTGTCGGGCCCTGTCGGGCTCTGTCGGGCTCTGTCGGGCCCTGTCGGGCTCTGTCGGGCTCTGTCGGGCTCTGTCGGGCTCTACTGGGCTCTGTCGGGCTCTGTCGGGCTCTGTCGGGCTCTACTGGGCTCTGTCGGGCTCTGTCGGGCCCTGTCGGGCCCTGTCGGGCTCTGTCGGGCTCTGTCGGGCTCTCTCGGGCTCTGTCGGGCTCTACTGGGCTCTGTCGGGCTCTGTCGGGCTCTGTCGGGCTCTGTCGGGCTCTACTGGGCCCTGTCGGGCTCTGTCAGGCTCTCTCGGGCCCTGTCGGGCTCTGTCGGGCTCTGTCGGGCTCTGTCGGGCTCTGTCGGGCTCTACTGGGCTCTACTGGGCTCTGTCGGGCTCTGTCGGGCTCTACTGGGCCCTGTCGGGCCCTGGCGGGCCCTGGCGGGCTCTGTCGGGCTCTACTGGGCTCTGTCGGGCTCTGTCGGGCTCTGTCGGGCTCTACTGGGCTCTGTCGGGCTCTGTTGGGCTCTGTCGGGCTCTGTCGGGCTCTACTGGGCCCTGTCGGGCTCTGTCGGGCTCTGTCGGGCCCTGTCGGGCTCTGTCGGGCCCTGTCGGGCCCTGTCGGGCTCTGTCGGGCTCTGTCGGGCTCTGTCGGGCTCTACTGGGCCCTGTCGGGCTCTGTCGGGCTCTACTGGGCTCTGTCGGGCTCTGTCGGGCTCTACTGGGCCCTGTCGGGCTCTGTCGGGCCCTGTCGGGCCCTGTCGGGCTCTGTCAGGCTCTGTCGGGCTCTGTCGGGCTCTACTGGGCCCTGTCGGGCCCTGTCGGGCTCTGTCGGGCTCTACTGGGCTCCACTGGGCTCTGTCGGGCTCTGTCGGGCTCTACTGGGCCCTGTCGGGCTCTGTCAGGCCCTGTCGGGCCCTGTCGGGCTCTGTCGGGCTCTGTCGGGCCCTGTCGGGCTCTGTCGGGCTCTGTCGGGCTCTGTCGGGCTCTACTGGGCCCTGTCGGGCTCTGTCGGGCTCTACTGGGCTCTGTCGGGCTCTGTCGGGCTCTACTGGGACCTGTCGGGCTCTGTCGGGCCCTGTCGGGCCCTGTCGGGCTCTGTCAGGCTCTGTCGGGCTCTGTCGGGCTCTACTGGGCCCTGTCGGGCCCTGTCGGGCCCTGTCGGGCTCTACTGGGCTCTACTGGGCTCTGTCGGGCTCTGTCGGGCTCTACTGGGCCCTGTCGGGCTCTGTCGGGCCCTGTCGGGCTCTGTCGGGCTCTGTCGGGCCCTGTCGGGCTCTGTCGGGCTCTGTCGGGCTCTGTCGGGCTCTACTGGGCTCTACTGGGCTCTGTCGGGCTCTGTCGCGCTCTACTGGGCCCTGTCGGGCCCTGTCGGGCCCTGTCGGGCTCTGTTGGGCTCTACTGGGCTCTGTCGGGCTCTGTCGGGCTCTGTCGGGCTCTACTGGGCTCTGTCGGGCTCTGTCGGGCTCTGTCGGGCTCTGTCCGGCTCTACTGGGCCCTGTCGGGCTCTGTCGGGCCCTGTCGGGCTCTGTCGGGCTCTGTCGGGCCCTGTCGGGCCCTGTCGGGCTCTGTCGGGCCCTGTCGGGCTCTGTCGGGCTCTGTCGGGCTCTGTCGGGCTCTACTGGGCTCTGTCGGGCTCTGTCGGGCTCTGTCGGTCTCTGTCGGGCTCTACTGGGCCCTGTTGGGCTCTGTCGGGCTCTGTCGGGCCCTGTCGGGCTCTGTCGGGCCCTGTCGGGCTCTGTCGGGCTCTGTCGGGCTCTACTGGGCTCTGTCGGACTCTGTCGGGCTCTGTCGGGCTCTGTCGGGCTCTACTGGGCCCTGTCAGGCCCTGTTGGGCTCTGTCGGGCTCTGTCGGGCTCTGTCGGGCTCAACTGGTCTCTGTCGGGCTCTGTCGGGTTCTGTCGGGCTCTGTCGGGCTCTGTCGGGCTCTACTGGGCTCTACTGGGCTCTGTCGGGCTCTGTCGTTCTCTACTGGGCCCTGTCGGGCTCTGTCGGGCTCTGTCGGGCCCTGTCGGGCTCTGTCGGGCTCTGTCGGGCTCTGTCGGGTTCTGTCGGGCTCTGTCGGGCTCTGTCGGGCTCTATCGGGCTCTTCTGGGCCCTGTCGGGCCCTGTCGGGCTCTGTTGGGCTCTGTCGGGCTCTGTCGGGCTCAACTGGTCTCTGTCGGGCTCTGTCGGGTTCTGTCGGGCTCTGTCGGGCTCTGTCGGGCTCTACTGGGCTCTACTGGGCTCTGTCGGGCTCTGTCGGGCTCTACTGGGCCCTGTCGGGCCCTGTCGGGCCCTGTCGGGCTCTGTCGGGCTCTACTGGGCTCTGTCGGGCTCTGTCGGGCTCTACTGGGCTCTGTCGGGCTCTGTCGGGCTCTGTCGGGCTCTGTCGGGCTCTACTGGGCCCTGTCGGGCTCTGTCGGGCCCTGTCGGGCTCTGTCGGGCCCTGTCGGGCCCTGTCAGGCTCTACTGGGCCCTGTCGGGCTCTGTCAGGCTCTGTCGGGCCCTGTCGGGCTCTGTCGGGCTCTGTCGGGCTCTACTGGGCTCTACTGGGCTCTGTCGGGCTCTGTCGGTCTCTACTGGGCCCTGTCGGGCCCTGTCGGGCTCTGTCGGGCTCTGTCGGGCTCTGTCGGGCTCTACTGGGCCCTGTCGGGCTCTGTCGGGCTCTGTCGGGCTCTGTCGGGCCCTGTCGGGCTCTGTCGGGCTCTACTGGGCCCTGTCGGGCTCTGTCGGGCTCTGTCGGGCTCTGTCGGGCTCTACTGGGCTCTGTCGGGCTCTACTGGGCTCTACTGGGCCCTGTCGGGCTCTGTCGGGCTCTGTCGGGCTCTGTCGGGCTCTACTGGGCTCTGTCGGGCCCTGTCGGGCCCTGTCGGGCTCTGTCGGGCTCTGTCGGGCCCTGTCGGGCTCTGTCGGGCTCTGTCGGGCTCTGTCGGGCTCTACTGGGCTCTGTCGGGCTCTGTCGGGCTCTACTGGGCCCTGTCAGGCCCTGTCGGGCTCTGTCGGGCTCTGTCGGGCTCTGTCGGGCTCAACTGGTCTCTGTCGGGCTCTGTCGGGTTCTGTCGGGCTCTGTCGGGCTCTGTCGGGCTCTGTCGGGCTCTACTGGCCTCTACTGGGCTCTGTCGGGCTCTGTCGGTCTCTACTGGGCCCTGTCGGGCTCTGTCGGGCTCTGTCGGGCCCTGTCAGGATCTGTCGGGCTCTGTCTGGCTCTGTCGGGTTCTGTCGGGATCTGTCGGGCTCTGTCGGGCTCTGTCGGGCTCTTCTGGGCCCTGTCGGGCCCTGTCGGGCTCTGTCGGGCTCTGTCGGGCTCTGTCGGGCTCTACTGGGCCCTGTCGGGCCCTGTCGGGCCCTGTCGGGCTCTGTCGGGCTCTGTCGGGCTCTGTCGGGCTCTACTGGACTCTGTCGGGCTCTGTCGGGCCCTGTCGGGCTCTGTTTGGCTCTGTCGGGCCCTGTCGGGCTCTGTCGGGCTCTGTCGGGCTCTGTCGGGCCCTGTCGGGCTCTGTCGGGCTCTGTCGGGCTCTGTCGGGCTCTACTGGGCCCTGTCGGGTTCTGTCGGGCTCTGTCGGGCTCTGTCGGGCTCTACTGGGCCCTGTCGGGCTCTGTCGGGCTCTGTCGGGCCCTGTCGGGCTCTGTCGGGCTCTGTCGGGCCCTCTCGGCTCTGTCGGGCTCTGTCGGGCCCTGTCGGGCCCTGTCGGGCTCTGTCGGGCTCTGTCGGGCCCTGTCGGGCTCTGTCGGGCTCTGTCGGGCTCTGTCGGGCTCTACTGGGCCCTGTCGGACTCTGTCGGGCTCTGTCGGGCTCTGTCGGGCTCTGTCGGGCTCTGACGGGTTCTGTCGGGCTCTGTCGGGCTCTGTCGGGCTCTACTGGGCCCTGTCGGGCTCTGTCGGGCCCTGTCGGGCTCTGTCGGGCTCTGTCGGGCTCTGTCGGGCTCTACTGGGCCCTGTCGGGCCCTGTCGGGCTCTGTCGGGCTCTGTCGGGCTCTGTCGGGCTCTGTCGGGCTCTACTGGGCTCTGTCGGGCCCTGTCGGGCCCTGTCGGGCCCTGTCGGGCTCTGTCGGGCTCTGTCGGGCCCTGTCGGGCTCTGTCGGGCTCTGTCGGGCCCTGTCGGGCTCTACTGGGCTCTGTCGGGCTCTGTCGGGCTCTGTCGGGCTCTGTCGGGCTCTACTGGGCCCTGTCGGGCTCTGTCGGGCCCTGTCGGGCTCTGTCGGGCTCTGTCGGGCCCTGTCGGGCCCTGTCGGGCTCTGTCGGGCCCTGTCGGGCTCTGTCGGGCTCTGTCGGGCTCTGTCGGGCTCTACTGGGCTCTGTCGGGCTCTGTCGGGCTCTGTCGGGCTCTGTCCGGCTCTACTGGGCCCTGTCGGGCTCTGTCGGGCTCTGTCGGGCCCTGTCGGGCTCTGTCGGGCTCTGTCGGGCCCTGTCAGGCCCTGTCGGGCTCTGTCGGGCTCTGTCGGGCTCTACTGGGCCCTGTCGGGCTCTGTCGGGCTCTGTCGGGCTCTGTCGGGCCCTGTCGGGCTCTGTCGGGCTCTACTGGGCCCTGTCGGGCCCTGTCGGGCTCTGTTTGGCTCTGTCGGGCTCTGTCGGGCCCTGTCGGGCTCTGTCGGGCTCTGTCGGGCTCTACTGGGCCCTTTCGGTCGCTGTCGGGCTCTGTCGGGCTCTGTCGGGCTCTGTCGTGCTCTACTGGGCCCTGTCGGGTTCTGTCGGGCTCTGTCGGGCTCTGTCGGGCTCTACTGGGCCCTGTCGGGCTCTGTCGGGCTCTGTCGGGCCCTGTCGGGCTCTGTCGGGCTCTGTCGGGCCCTCTCGGCTCTGTCGGGCTCTACTGGGCCCTGTCGGGCCCTGTCGGGCTCTGTCGGGCTCTGTCGGGCCCTGTCGGGCTCTGTCGGGCTCTGTCGGGCTCTGTCGGGCTCTACTTGGCCCTGTCGGACTCTGTCGGGCTCTGTCGGGCTCTGTCGGGCTCTATCGGGCCCTGACGGGTTCTGTCGGGCTCTGTCGGGCTCTGTCGGGCTCTACTGGGCCCTGTCGGGCTCTGTCGGGCTCTGTCGGGCCCTGTCGGGCTCTGTCGGGCTCTGTCGGGCTCTGTCGGGCTCTACTGGGCCCTGTCGGGCCCTGTCGGGCTCTGTCGGGCTCTGTCGGGCTCTGTCGGGCTCTACTGGGCTCTGTCGGGCCCTGTCGGGCCCTGTCGGGCCCTGTCGGGCTCTGTCGGGCTCTGTCCGGCCCTGTCGGGCCCTGTCGGGCTCTGTCGGGCTCTGTCGGGCTCTACTGGGCAATGTCGGGCCCTGTCGGGACCTGTCGGGCCCTGTCGGGCCCTGTCGGGCTCTGTCGGGCTCTGTCGGGCTCTGTCGGGCTCTACTGGGCTCTGTCGGGCTCTCTCGGGCCCTGTCGGGCTCTGTCGGGCTCTGTCGGGCTCTCTCGGGCTCTGTCGGGCTCTACTGGGCTCTGTCGGGCTCTGTCGGGCTCTGTCGGGCTCTGTCGGGCTCTACTGGGCCCTCTCGGGCTCTGTCAGGCTCTGTCGGGCCCTGTCGGGCTCTGTCGGGCTCTGTCGGGCTCTGTCGGGCTCTACTGGGCTCTGTCGGGCCCTGTCGGGCCCTGTCGGGCTCTGTCGGGCTCTGTCGGGCTCTGTTGGGCTCTACTGGGCTCTGTCGGGCTCTACTGGGCTCTACTGGGCCCTGTCGGGCTCTGTCGGGCTCTGTCGGGCTCTACTGGGCCCTGTCGGGCCCTGTCGGGCTCTGTCGGGCCCTGTCGGGCTCTGTCGGGCTCTACTGGGCTCTACTGGGCTCTGTCGGGCTCTGTCGGGCTCTACTGGGCCCTGTCGGGCCCTGTCGGGCCCTGGCGGGCTCTGTCGGGCTCTACTGGGCTCTGTCGGGCTCTGTCGGGCTCTGTCGGGCTCTACTGGGCTCTGTCGGGCTCTGTTGGGCTCTGTCGGGCTCTGTCGGGCTCTGTCGGGCTCTACTGGGCCCTGTCGGGCTCTGTCGGGCTCTGTCGGGCCCTGTCGGGCTCTGTCGGGCCCTGTCGGGCCCTGTCGGGCTCTGTCGGGCTCTGTCGGGCTCTGTCGGGCTCTACTGGGCCCTGTCGGGCTCTGTCAGGCTCTACTGGGCCCTGTCGGGCTCTGTCGGGCCCTGTCGGGCCCTGTCGGGCTCTGTCAGGCTCTGTCGGGCTCTGTCGGGCTCTACTGGGCCCTGTCGGGCCCTGTCGGGCTCTGTCGGGCTCTACTGGGCTCTACTGGGCTCTGTCGGGCTCTGTCGGGCTCTACTGGGCCCTGTCGGGCTCTGTCGGGCCCTGTCGGGCCCTGTCGGGCTCTGTCGGGCTCTGTCGGGCCCTGTCGGGCTCTGTCGGGCTCTGTCGGGCTCTGTCGGGCTCTACTGGGCCCTGTCGGGCTCTGTCGGGCTCTACTGGGCTCTGTCGGGCTCTGTCGGGCTCTACTGGGCCCTGTCGGGCTCTGTCGGGCCCTGTCGGGCCCTGTCGGGCTCTGTCAGGCTCTGTCGGGCTCTGTCGGGCTCTACTGGGCCCTGTCGGGCCCTGTCGGGCCCTGTCGGGCTCTACTGGGCTCTACTGGGCTCTGTCGGGCTCTGTCGGGCTCTACTGGGCCCTGTCGGGCTCTGTCGGGCCCTGTCGGGCCCTGTCGGGCTCTGTCGGGCTCTGTCGGGCCCTGTCGGGCTCTGTCGGGCTCTGTCGGGCTCTGTCGGGCTCTACTGGGCTCTACTGGGCTCTGTCGGGCTCTGTCGCGCTCTACTGGGCCCTGTCGGGCCCTGTCGGGCCCTGTCGGGCTCTGTTGGGCTCTACTGGGCTCTGTCGGGCTCTGTCGGGCTCTGTCGGGCTCTACTGGGCTCTGTCGGGCTCTGTCGGGCTCTGTCGGGCTCTGTCCGGCTCTACTGGGCCCTGTCGGGCTCTGTCGGGCCCTGTCGGGCTCTGTCGGGCTCTGTCGGGCCCTGTCGGGCCCTGTCGGGCTCTGTCGGGCCCTGTCGGGCTCTGTCGGGCTCTGTCGGGCTCTGTCGGGCTCTACTGGGCTCTGTCGGGCTCTGTCGGGCTCTGTCGGTCTCTGTCGGGCTCTACTGGGCCCTGTTGGGCTCTGTCGGGCTCTGTCGGGCTCTGTCGGGCTCTGTCGGGCTCTGTCGGGCTCTACTGGGCTCTGTCGGACTCTGTCGGGCTCTGTCGGGCTCTGTCGGGCTCTACTGGGCCCTGTCAGGCCCTGTTGGGCTCTGTCGGGCTCTGTCGGGCTCTGTCGGGCTCAACTGGTCTCTGTCGGGCTCTGTCGGGTTCTGTCGGGCTCTGTCGGGCTCTGTCGGGCTCTACTGGGCTCTACTGGGCTCTGTCGGGCTCTGTCGTTCTCTACTGGGCCCTGTCGGGCTCTGTCGGGCTCTGTCGGGCCCTGTCGGGCTCTGTCGGGCTCTGTCGGGCTCTGTCGGGTTCTGTCGGGCTCTGTCGGGCTCTGTCGGGCTCTATCGGGCTCTTCTGGGCCCTGTCGGGCCCTGTCGGGCTCTGTTGGGCTCTGTCGGGCTCTGTCGGGCTCAACTGGTCTCTGTCGGGCTCTGTCGGGTTCTGTCGGGCTCTGTCGGGCTCTGTCGGGCTCTGTCGGGCTCTACTGGGCTCTACTGGGCTCTGTCGGGCTCTGTCGGGCTCTACTGGGCCCTGTCGGGCCCTGTCGGGCCCTGTCGGGCTCTGTCGGGCTCTACTGGGCTCTGTCGGGCTCTGTCGGGCTCTACTGGGCTCTGTCGGGCTCTGTCGGGCTCTACTGGGCCCTGTCGGGCTCTGTCGGGCTCTGTCGGGCTCTACTGGGCCCTGTCGGGCTCTGTCGGGCCCTGTCGGGCCCTGTCAGGCTCTACTGGGCCCTGTCGGGCTCTGTCAGGCTCTGTCGGGCCCTGTCGGGCTCTGTCGGGCTCTGTCGGGCTCTACTGGGCTCTACTGGGCTCTGTCGGGCTCTGTCGGTCTCTACTGGGCCCTGTCGGGCCCTGTCGGGCTCTGTCGGGCTCTGTCGGGCTCTGTCGGGCTCTACTGGGCCCTGTCGGGCTCTGTCGGGCTCTGTCGGGCTCTGTCGGGCCCTGTCGGGCTCTGTCGGGCTCTACTGGGCCCTGTCGGGCTCTGTCGGGCTCTGTCGGGCTCTGTCGGGCTCTACTGGGCTTTGTCGGGCTCTACTGGGCTCTACTGGGCCCTGTCGGGCTCTATCAGGCTCTGTCGGGCTCTGTCGGGCTCTACTGGGCTCTGTCGGGCCCTGTCGGGCCCTGTCGGGCTCTGTCGGGCTCTGTCGGGCCCTGTCGGGCTCTGTCGGGCTCTGTCGGGCTCTACTGGGCTCTGTCGGGCTCTGTCGGGCTCTACTGGGCCCTGTCAGGCCCTGTCGGGCTCTGTCGGGCTCTGTCGGGCTCTGTCGGGCTACACTGGTCTCTGTCGGGCTCTGTCGGGTTCTGTCGGGCTCTGTCGGGCTCTGTCGGGCTCTGTCGGGCTCTACTGGCCTCTACTGGGCTCTGTCGGGCTCTGTCGGTCTCTACTGGGCCCTGTCGGGCTCTGTCGGGCTCTGTCGGGCCCTGTCAGGCTCTGTCGGGCTCTGTCTGGCTCTGTCGGGTTCTGTCGGGATCTGTCGGGCTCTGTCGGGCTCTGTCGGGCTCTTCTGGGCCCTGTCGGGCCCTGTCGGGCTCTGTCGGGCTCTGTCGGGCTCTGTCGGGCTCTACTGGGCCCTGTCGGGCCCTGTCGGGCCCTGTCGGGCTCTGTCGGGCTCTGTCGGGCTCTGTCGGGCTCTACTGGACTCTGTCGGGCTCTGTCGGGCCCTGTCGGGCTCTGTCGGGCTCTGTCGGGCTCTGTCGGGCTCTACTGGGCCCTGTCGGACTCTGTCGGGCTCTGTCGGGCTCTGTCGGGCTCTGTCGGGCTCTGACGGGTTCTGTCGGGCTCTGTCGGGCTCTGTCGGGCTCTACTGGGCCCTGTCGGGCTCTGTCGGGCTCTGTCGGGCTCTGTCGGGCCCTGTCGGGCTCTGTCGGGCTCTGTCGGGCTCTGTCGGGCTCTACTGGGCCCTGTCGGGCCCTGTCGGGCTCTGTCGGGCTCTGTCGGGCTCTGTCGGGCTCTGTCGGGCTCTACTGGGCTCTGTCGGGCCCTGTCGGGCCCTGTCGGGCCCTGTCGGGCTCTGTCGGGCTCTGTCGGGCCCTGTCGGGCTCTGTCGGGCCCTGTCGGGCCCTGTCGGGCCCTGTCGGGCTCTGTCGGGCTCTGTCGGGCTCTGTCGGGCTCTACTGGGCTCTGTCGGGCTCTGTAGGGCTCTGTCGGGCTCTGTCGGGCTCTGTCGGGCTCTACTGGGCCCTGTCGGGCTCTGTCGGGCTCTGTCGGGCCCTGTCGGGCTCTGTCGGGCCCTGTCGGGCCCTGTCGGGCTCTGTCGGGCTCTGTCGGGCTCTGTCGGGCTCTACTGGGCCCTGTCGGGCTCTGTCGGGCTCTACTGGGCTCTGTCGGGCTCTCTCGGGCTCTACTGGGCCCTGTCGGGCTCTGTCGGGCCCTGTCGGGCCCTGTCGGGCTCTGTCAGGCTCTGTCGGGCTCTGTCGGGCTCTACTGGGCCCTGTCGGGCCCTGTCGGGCTCTGTCGGGCTCTACTGGGCTCTACTGGGCTCTGTCGGGCTCTGTCGGGCTCTACTGGGCCCTGTCGGGCTCTGTCGGGCCCTGTCGGGCCCTGTCGGGCTCTGTCGGGCTCTGTCGGGCCCTGTCGGGCTCTGTCGGGCTCTGTCGGGCTCTACTGGGCCCTGTCGGGCTCTGTCGGGCTCTACTGGGCTCTGTCGGGCTCTGTCGGGCTCTACTGGGCCCTGTCGGGCTCTGTCGGGCCCTGTCGGGCCCTGTCGGGCTCTGTCAGGCTCTGTCGGGCTCTGTCGGGCTCTACTGGGCCCTGTCGGGCCCTGTCGGGCCCTGTCGGGCTCTACTGGGCTCTACTGGGCTCTGTCGGGCTCTGTCGGGCTCTACTGGGCCCTGTCGGGCTCTGTCGGGCCCTGTCGGGCCCTGTCGGGCTCTGTCGGGCTCTGTCGGGCCCTCTCGGGCTCTGTCGGGCTCTGTCGGGCTCTGTCGGGCTCTACTGGGCTCTACTGGGCTCTGTCGGGCTCTGTCGCGCTCTACTGGGCCCTGTCGGGCCCTGTCGGGCCCTGTCGGGCTCTGTTGGGCTCTACTGGGCTCTGTCGGGCTCTGTCGGGCTCTGTCGGGCTCTACTGGGCTCTGTCGGGCTCTGTCGGGCTCTGTCGGGCTCTGTCCGGCTCTACTGGGCCCTGTCGGGCTCTGTCGGGCCCTGTCGGGCTCTGTCGGGCTCTGTCGGGCCCTGTCGGGCCCTGTCGGGCTCTGTCGGGCCCTGTCGGGCTCTGTCGGGCTCTGTCGGGCTCTGTCGGGCTCTACTGGGCTCTGTCGGGCTCTGTCGGGCTCTGTCGGTCTCTGTCGGGCTCTACTGGGCCCTGTTGGGCTCTGTCGGGCTCTGTCGGGCCCTGTCGGGCTCTGTCGGGCTCTACTGGGCCCTGTCGGGCTCTGTCGGGCCCTGTCGGGCTCTGTCGGGCCCTGTCGGGCCCTGTCAGGCTCTACTGGGCCCTGTCGGGCTCTGTCAGGCTCTGTCGGGCCCTGTCGGGCTCTGTCGGGCTCTGTCGGGCCCTGTCGGGCTCTGTCGGGCTCTGTCGGGCTCTGTCGGGCTCTACTGGGCCCTGTCGGGCTCTGTCGGGCTCTACTGGGCTCTGTCGGGCTCTGTCGGGCTCTACTGGGCCCTGTCGGGCTCTGTCGGGCCCTGTCGGGCCCTGTCGGGCTCTGTCAGGCTCTGTCGGGCTCTGTCGGGCTCTACTGGGCCCTGTCGGGCCCTGTCGGGCCCTGTCGGGCTCTACTGGGCTCTACTGGGCTCTGTCGGGCTCTGTCGGGCTCTACTGGGCCCTGTCGGGCTCTGTCGGGCCCTGTCGGGCCCTGTCGGGCTCTGTCGGGCTCTGTCGGGCCCTGTCGGGCTCTGTCGGGCTCTGTCGGGCTCTGTCGGGCTCTACTGGGCTCTACTGGGCTCTGTCGGGCTCTGTCGCGCTCTACTGGGCCCTGTCGGGCCCTGTCGGGCCCTGTCGGGCTCTGTTGGGCTCTACTGGGCTCTGTCGGGCTCTGTCGGGCTCTGTCGGGCTCTACTGGGCTCTGTCGGGCTCTGTCGGGCTCTGTCGGGCTCTGTCCGGCTCTACTGGGCCCTGTCGGGCTCTGTCGGGCCCTGTCGGGCTCTGTCGGGCTCTGTCGGGCCCTGTCGGGCCCTGTCGGGCTCTGTCGGGCCCTGTCGGGCTCTGTCGGGCTCTGTCGGGCTCTGTCGGGCTCTACTGGGCTCTGTCGGGCTCTGTCGGGCTCTGTCGGTCTCTGTCGGGCTCTACTGGGCCCTGTTGGGCTCTGTCGGGCTCTGTCGGGCCCTGTCGGGCTCTGTCGGGCTCTGTCGGGCTCTACTGGGCTCTGTCGGACTCTGTCGGGCTCTGTCGGGCTCTGTCGGGCTCTACTGGGCCCTGTCAGGCCCTGTTGGGCTCTGTCGGGCTCTGTCGGGCTCTGTCGGGCTCAACTGGTCTCTGTCGGGCTCTGTCGGGTTCTGTCGGGCTCTGTCGGGCTCTGTCGGGCTCTACTGGGCTCTACTGGGCTCTGTCGGGCTCTGTCGTTCTCTACTGGGCCCTGTCGGGCTCTGTCGGGCTCTGTCGGGCCCTGTCGGGCTCTGTCGGGCTCTGTCGGGCTCTGTCGGGTTCTGTCGGGCTCTGTCGGGCTCTGTCGGGCTCTATCGGGCTCTTCTGGGCCCTGTCGGGCCCTGTCGGGCTCTGTTGGGCTCTGTCGGGCTCTGTCGGGCTCAACTGGTCTCTGTCGGGCTCTGTCGGGTTCTGTCGGGCTCTGTCGGGCTCTGTCGGGCTCTGTCGGGCTCTAATGGGCTCTACTGGGCTCTGTCGGGCTCTGTCGGGTTCTACTGGGCCCTGTCGGGCCCTGTCGGGCCCTGTCGGGCTCTGTCGGGCTCTACTGGGCTCTGTCGGGCTCTGTCGGGCTCTACTGGGCTCTGTCGGGCTCTGTCGGGCTCTGTCGGGCTCTGTCGGGCTCTACTGGGCCCTGTCGGGCTCTGTCGGGCCCTGTCGGGCTCTGTCGGGCTCTGTCGGGCCCTGTCGGGCTCTGTCGGGCCCTGTCAGGCTCTACTGGGCCCTGTCGGGCTCTGTCAGGCTCTGTCGGGCCCTGTCGGGCTCTGTCGGGCTCTGTCGGGCTCTACTGGGCTCTACTGGGCTCTGTCGGGCTCTGTCGGTCTCTACTGGGCCCTGTCGGGCCCTGTCGGGCTCTGTCGGGCTCTGTCGGGCTCTGTCGGGCTCTACTGGGCCCTGTCGGGCTCTGTCGGGCTCTGTCGGGCTCTGTCGGGCCCTGTCGGGCTCTGTCGGGCTCTACTGGGCCCTGTCGGGCTCTGTCGGGCTCTGTCGGGCTCTGTCGGGCTCTACTGGGCTTTGTCGGGCTCTACTGGGCTCTACTGGGCCCTGTCGGGCTCTATCAGGCTCTGTCGGGCTCTGTCGGGCTCTACTGGGCTCTGTCGGGCCCTGTCGGGCCCTGTCGGGCTCTGTCGGGCTCTGTCGGGCCCTGTCGGGCTCTGTCGGGCTCTGTCGGGCTCTACTGGGCTCTGTCGGGCTCTGTCGGGCTCTACTGGGCCCTGTCAGGCCCTGTCGGGCTCTGTCGGGCTCTGTCGGGCTCTGTCGGGCTCAACTGGTCTCTGTCGGGCTCTGTCGGGTTCTGTCGGGCTCTGTCGGGCTCTGTCGGGCTCTGTCGGGCTCTACTGGCCTCTACTGGGCTCTGTCGGGCTCTGTCGGTCTCTACTGGGCCCTGTCGGGCTCTGTCGGGCTCTGTCGGGCCCTGTCAGGCTCTGTCGGGCTCTGTCTGGCTCTGTCGGGTTCTGTCGGGATCTGTCAGGCTCTGTCGGGCTCTGTCGGGCTCTTCTGGGCCCTGTCGGGCCCTGTCGGGCTCTGTCGGGCTCTGTCGGGCTCTGTCGGGCTCTACTGGGCCCTGTCGGGCCCTGTCGGGCCCTGTCGGGCTCTGTCGGGCTCTGTCGGGCTCTGTCGGGCTCTACTGGACTCTGTCGGGCTCTGTCGGGCCCTGTCGGGCTCTGTTTGGCTCTGTCGGGCCCTGTCGGGCTCTGTCGGGCTCAGTCGGGCTCTGTCGGGCCCTGTCGGGCTCTGTCGGGCTCTGTCGGGCTCTGTCGGGCTCTACTGGGCCCTGTCGGGTTCTGTCGGGCTCTGTCGGGCTCTGTCGGGCTCTACTGGGCCCTGTCGGGCTCTGTCGGGCTCTGTCGGGCCCTGTCGGGCTCTGTCGGGCTCTGTCGGGCCCTCTCGGCTCTGTCGGGCTCTACTGGGCCCTGTCGGGCTCTGTCGGGCTCTGTCGGGCCCTGTCGGGCTCTGTCGGGCTCTGTCGGGCTCTGTCGGGCTCTACTGGGCCCTGTCGGACTCTGTCGGGCTCTGTCGGGCTCTGTCGGGCTCTGTCGGGCTCTGACGGGTTCTGTCGGGCTCTGTCGGGCTCTGTCGGGCTCTACTGGGCCCTGTCGGGCTCTGTCGGGCTCTGTCGGGCTCTGTCGGGCCCTGTCGGGCTCTGTCGGGCTCTGTCGGGCTCTGTCGGGCTCTACTGGGCCCTGTCGGGCCCTGTCGGGCTCTGTCGGGCTCTGTCGGGCTCTACTGGGCTCTACTGGGCTCTGTCGGGCTCTGTCGGTCTCTACTGGGCCCTGTCGGGCCCTGTCGGGCTCTGTCGGGCTCTGTCGGGCTCTGTCGGGCTCTACTGGGCCCTGTCGGGCTCTGTCGGGCTCTGTCGGGCTCTGTCGGGCCCTGTCGGGCTCTGTCGGGCTCTACTGGGCCCTGTCGGGCTCTGTCGGGCTCTGTCGGGCTCTGTCGGGCTCTACTGGGCTTTGTCGGGCTCTACTGGGCTCTACTGGGCCCTGTCGGGCTCTATCAGGCTCTGTCGGGCTCTGTCGGGCTCTACTGGGCTCTGTCGGGCCCTGTCGGGCCCTGTCGGGCTCTGTCGGGCTCTGTCGGGCCCTGTCGGGCTCTGTCGGGCTCTGTCGGGCTCTACTGGGCTCTGTCGGGCTCTGTCGGGCTCTACTGGGCCCTGTCAGGCCCTGTCGGGCTCTGTCGGGCTCTGTCGGGCTCTGTCGGGCTCAACTGGTCTCTGTCGGGCTCTGTCGGGTTCTGTCGGGCTCTGTCGGGCTCTGTCGGGCTCTGTCGGGCTCTACTGGCCTCTACTGGGCTCTGTCGGGCTCTGTCGGTCTCTACTGGGCCCTGTCGGGCTCTGTCGGGCTCTGTCGGGCCCTGTCAGGCTCTGTCGGGCTCTGTCTGGCTCTGTCGGGTTCTGTCGGGATCTGTCAGGCTCTGTCGGGCTCTGTCGGGCTCTTCTGGGCCCTGTCGGGCCCTGTCGGGCTCTGTCGGGCTCTGTCGGGCTCTGTCGGGCTCTACTGGGCCCTGTCGGGCCCTGTCGGGCCCTGTCGGGCTCTGTCGGGCTCTGTCGGGCTCTGTCGGGCTCTACTGGACTCTGTCGGGCTCTGTCGGGCCCTGTCGGGCTC
This sequence comes from Caloenas nicobarica, assembly GCF_036013445.1. Classification (NCBI taxonomy): domain Eukaryota; kingdom Metazoa; phylum Chordata; class Aves; order Columbiformes; family Columbidae; genus Caloenas; species Caloenas nicobarica. The sequence continues at coordinate 26,657 of NW_027017115.1, forward strand.
TGTTTGGCTCTGTCGGGCCCTGTCGGGCTCTGTCGGGCTCAGTCGGGCTCTGTCGGGCCCTGTCGGGCTCTGTCGGGCTCTGTCGGGCTCTGTCGGGCTCTACTGGGCCCTGTCGGGTTCTGTCGGGCTCTGTCGGGCTCTGTCGGGCTCTACTGGGCCCTGTCGGGCTCTGTCGGGCTCTGTCGGGCCCTGTCGGGCTCTGTCGGGCTCTGTCGGGCCCTCTCGGCTCTGTCGGGCTCTACTGGGCCCTGTCGGGCTCTGTCGGGCTCTGTCGGGCCCTGTCGGGCTCTGTCGGGCTCTGTCGGGCTCTGTCGGGCTCTACTGGGCCCTGTCGGACTCTGTCGGGCTCTGTCGGGCTCTGTCGGGCTCTGTCGGGCTCTGACGGGTTCTGTCGGGCTCTGTCGGGCTCTGTCGGGCTCTACTGGGCCCTGTCGGGCTCTGTCGGGCTCTGTCGGGCTCTGTCGGGCCCTGTCGGGCTCTGTCGGGCTCTGTCGGGCTCTGTCGGGCTCTACTGGGCCCTGTCGGGCCCTGTCGGGCTCTGTCGGGCTCTGTCGGGCTCTGTCGGGCTCTGTCGGGCTCTACTGGGCTCTGTCGGGCCCTGTCGGGCCCTGTCGGGCCCTGTCGGGCTCTGTCGGGCTCTGTCGGGCCCTGTCGGGCCCTGTCGGGCCCTGTCGGGCTCTGTCGGGCTCTGTCGGGCTCTGTCGGGCTCTACTGGGCTCTGTCGGGCTCTGTAGGGCTCTGTCGGGCTCTGTCGGGCTCTGTCGGGCTCTACTGGGCCCTGTCGGGCTCTGTCGGGCTCTGTCGGGCCCTGTCGGGCTCTGTCGGGCCCTGTCGGGCCCTGTCGGGCTCTGTCGGGCTCTGTCGGGCTCTGTCGGGCTCTACTGGGCCCTGTCGGGCTCTGTCGGGCTCTACTGGGCTCTGTCGGGCTCTCTCGGGCTCTACTGGGCCCTGTCGGGCTCTGTCGGGCCCTGTCGGGCCCTGTCGGGCTCTGTCAGGCTCTGTCGGGCTCTGTCGGGCTCTACTGGGCCCTGTCGGGCCCTGTCGGGCTCTGTCGGGCTCTACTGGGCTCTACTGGGCTCTGTCGGGCTCTGTCGGGCTCTACTGGGCCCTGTCGGGCTCTGTCGGGCCCTGTCGGGCCCTGTCGGGCTCTGTCGGGCTCTGTCGGGCCCTGTCGGGCTCTGTCGGGCTCTGTCGGGCTCTACTGGGCCCTGTCGGGCTCTGTCGGGCTCTACTGGGCTCTGTCGGGCTCTGTCGGGCTCTACTGGGCCCTGTCGGGCTCTGTCGGGCCCTGTCGGGCCCTGTCGGGCTCTGTCAGGCTCTGTCGGGCTCTGTCGGGCTCTACTGGGCCCTGTCGGGCCCTGTCGGGCCCTGTCGGGCTCTACTGGGCTCTACTGGGCTCTGTCGGGCTCTGTCGGGCTCTACTGGGCCCTGTCGGGCTCTGTCGGGCCCTGTCGGGCCCTGTCGGGCTCTGTCGGGCTCTGTCGGGCCCTGTCGGGCTCTGTCGGGCTCTGTCGGGCTCTGTCGGGCTCTACTGGGCTCTACTGGGCTCTGTCGGGCTCTGTCGCGCTCTACTGGGCCCTGTCGGGCCCTGTCGGGCCCTGTCGGGCTCTGTTGGGCTCTACTGGGCTCTGTCGGGCTCTGTCGGGCTCTGTCGGGCTCTACTGGGCTCTGTCGGGCTCTGTCGGGCTCTGTCGGGCTCTGTCCGGCTCTACTGGGCCCTGTCGGGCTCTGTCGGGCCCTGTCGGGCTCTGTCGGGCTCTGTCGGGCCCTGTCGGGCCCTGTCGGGCTCTGTCGGGCCCTGTCGGGCTCTGTCGGGCTCTGTCGGGCTCTGTCGGGCTCTACTGGGCTCTGTCGGGCTCTGTCGGGCTCTGTCGGTCTCTGTCGGGCTCTACTGGGCCCTGTTGGGCTCTGTCGGGCTCTGTCGGGCCCTGTCGGGCTCTGTCGGGCTCTACTGGGCCCTGTCGGGCTCTGTCGGGCCCTGTCGGGCTCTGTCGGGCCCTGTCGGGCCCTGTCAGGCTCTACTGGGCCCTGTCGGGCTCTGTCAGGCTCTGTCGGGCCCTGTCGGGCTCTGTCGGGCTCTGTCGGGCTCTACTGGGCTCTACTGGGCTCTGTCGGGCTCTGTCGGTCTCTACTGGGCCCTGTCGGGCCCTGTCGGGCTCTGTCGGGCTCTGTCGGGCTCTACTGGGCCCTGTCGGGCTCTGTCGGGCTCTGTCGGGCTCTGTCGGGCCCTGTCGGGCTCTGTCGGGCTCTACTGGGCCCTGTCGGGCTCTGTCGGGCTCTGTCGGGCTCTGTCGGGCTCTACTGGGCTTTGTCGGGCTCTACTGGGCTCTACTGGGCCCTGTCGGGCTCTATCAGGCTCTGTCGGGCTCTGTCGGGCTCTACTGGGCTCTGTCGGGCCCTGTCGGGCCCTGTCGGGCTCTGTCGGGCTCTGTCGGGCCCTGTCGGGCTCTGTCGGGCTCTGTCGGGCTCTACTGGGCTCTGTCGGGCTCTGTCGGGCTCTACTGGGCCCTGTCAGGCCCTGTCGGGCTCTGTCGGGCTCTGTCGGGCTCTGTCGGGCTCAACTGGTCTCTGTCGGGCTCTGTCGGGTTCTGTCGGGCTCTGTCGGGCTCTGTCGGGCTCTGTCGGGCTCTACTGGCCTCTACTGGGCTCTGTCGGGCTCTGTCGGTCTCTACTGGGCCCTGTCGGGCTCTGTCGGGCTCTGTCGGGCCCTGTCAGGCTCTGTCGGGCTCTGTCTGGCTCTGTCGGGTTCTGTCGGGATCTGTCGGGCTCTGTCGGGCTCTGTCGGGCTCTTCTGGGCCCTGTCGGGCCCTGTCGGGCTCTGTCGGGCTCTGTCGGGCTCTGTCGGGCTCTACTGGGCCCTGTCGGGCCCTGTCGGGCCCTGTCGGGCTCTGTCGGGCTCTGTCGGGCTCTGTCGGGCTCTACTGGACTCTGTCGGGCTCTGTCGGGCCCTGTCGGGCTCTGTTTGGCTCTGTCGGGCCCTGTCGGGCTCTGTCGGGCTCAGTCGGGCTCTGTCGGGCCCTGTCGGGCTCTGTCGGGATCTGTCGGGCTCTGTCGGGCTCTACTGGGCCCTGTCGGGTTCTGTCGGGCTCTGTCGGGCTCTGTCGGGCTCTACTTGGCCCTGTCGGGCTCTGTCGGGCTCTGTCGGGCCCTGTCGGGCTCTGTCGGGCTCTGTCGGGCCCTCTCGGCTCTGTCGGGCTCTACTGGGCCCTGTCGGGCCCTGTCGGGCTCTGTCGGGCTCTGTCGGGCTCTGTCGGGCTCTACTGGGCCCTGTCGGACTCTGTCGGGCTCTGTCGGGCTCTGTCGGGCTCTGTCGGGCTCTGACGGGTTCTGTCGGGCTCTGTCGGGCTCTGTCGGGCTCTACTGGGCCCTGTCGGGCTCTGTCGGGCTCTGTCGGGCTCTGTCGGGCCCTGTCGGGCTCTGTCAGGCTCTGTCGGGCTCTGTCGGGCTCTACTGGGCCCTGTCGGGCCCTGTCGGGCTCTGTCGGGCTCTACTGGGCTCTACTGGGCTCTGTCGGGCTCTGTCGGGCTCTACTGGGCCCTGTCGGGCTCTGTCGGGCCCTGTCGGGCCCTGTCGGGCTCTGTCGGGCTCTGTTGGGCCCTGTCGGGCTCTGTCGGGCTCTGTCGGGCTCTACTGGGCCCTGTCGGGCTCTGTCGGGCTCTACTGGGCTCTGTCGGGCTCTGTCGGGCTCTACTGGGCCCTGTCGGGCTCTGTCGGGCCCTGTCGGGCCCTGTCGGGCTCTGTCAGGCTCTGTCGGGCTCTGTCGGGCTCTACTGGGCCCTGTCGGGCCCTGTCGGGCCCTGTCGGGCTCCACTGGGCTCTACTGGGCTCTGTCGGGCTCTGTCGGGCTCTACTGGGCCCTGTCGGGCTCTGTCGGGCCCTGTCGGGCCCTGTCGGGCTCTGTCGGGCTCTGTCGGGCCCTGTCGGGCTCTGTCGGGCTCTGTCGGGCTCTGTCGGGCTCTACTGGGCTCTACTGGGCTCTGTCGGGCTCTGTCGCGCTCTACTGGGCCCTGTCGGGCCCTGTCGGGCCCTGTCGGGCTCTGTTGGGCTCTACTGGGCTCTGTCGGGCTCTGTCGGGCTCTGTCGGGCTCTACTGGGCTCTGTCGGGCTCTGTCGGGCTCTGTCGGGCTCTGTCCGGCTCTACTGGGCCCTGTCGGGCTCTGTCGGGCCCTGTCGGGCTCTGTCAGGCTCTGTCGGGCCCTGTCGGGCCCTGTCGGGCTCTGTCGGGCCCTGTCGGGCTCTGTCGGGCTCTGTCGGGCTCTGTCGGGCTCTACTGGGCTCTGTCGGGCTCTGTCGGGCTCTGTCGGTCTCTGTCGGGCTCTACTGGGCCCTGTTGGGCTCTGTCGGGCTCTGTCGGGCCCTGTCGGGCTCTGTCGGGCTCTGTCGGGCTCTACTGGGCTCTGTCGGACTCTGTCGGGCTCTGTTGGGCTCTGTCGGGCTCTACTGGGCCCTGTCAGGCCCTGTTGGGCTCTGTCGGGCTCTGTCGGGCTCTGTCGGGCTCAACTGGTCTCTGTCGGGCTCTGTCGGGTTCTGTCGGGCTCTGTCGGGCTCTGTCGGGCTCTACTGGGCTCTACTGGGCTCTGTCGGGCTCTGTCGTTCTCTACTGGGCCCTGTCGGGCTCTGTCGGGCTCTGTCGGGCCCTGTCGGGCTCTGTCGGGCTCTGTCGGGCTCTGTCGGGTTCTGTCGGGCTCTGTCGGGCTCTGTCGGGCTCTATCGGGCTCTTCTGGGCCCTGTCGGGCCCTGTCGGGCTCTGTTGGGCTCTGTCGGGCTCTGTCGGGCTCAACTGGTCTCTGTCGGGCTCTGTCGGGTTCTGTCGGGCTCTGTCGGGCTCTGTCGGGCTCTGTCGGGCTCTACTGGGCTCTACTGGGCTCTGTCGGGCTCTGTCGGGCTCTACTGGGCCCTGTCGGGCCCTGTCGGGCCCTGTCGGGCTCTGTCGGGCTCTACTGGGCTCTGTCGGGCTCTGTCGGGCTCTACTGGGCTCTGTCGGCCTCTGTCGGGCTCTGTCGGGCTCTGTCGGGCTCTACTGGGCCCTGTCGGGCTCTGTCGGGCCCTGTCGGGCTCTGTCGGGCCCTGTCGGGCCCTGTCAGGCTCTACTGGGCCCTGTCGGGCTCTGTCAGGCTCTGTCGGGCCCTGTCGGGCTCTGTCGGGCTCTGTCGGGCTCTACTGGGCTCTACTGGGCTCTGTCGGGCTCTGTCGGTCTCTACTGGGCCCTGTCGGGCCCTGTCGGGCTCTGTCGGGCTCTGTCGGGCTCTGTCGGGCTCTACTGGGCCCTGTCGGGCTCTGTCGGGCTCTGTCGGGCTCTGTCGGGCCCTGTCGGGCTCTGTCGGGCTCTACTGGGCCCTGTCGGGCTCTGTCGGGCTCTTTCGGGCTCTGTCGGGCTCTACTGGGCTCTGTCGGGCTCTACTGGGCTCTACTGGGCCCTGTCGGGCTCTGTCGGGCTCTGTCGGGCTCTGTCGGGCTCTACTGGGCTCTGTCGGGCCCTGTCGGGCCCTGTCGGGCTCTGTCGGGCTCTGTCGGGCCCTGTCGGGCTCTGTCGGGCTCTGTCGGGCTCTGTCGGGCTCTACTGGGCTCTGTCGGGCTCTGTCGGGCTCTACTGGGCCCTGTCAGGCCCTGTCGGGCTCTGTCGGGCTCTGTCGGGCTCTGTCGGGCTCAACTGCTCTCTGTCGGGCTCTGTCGGGTTCTGTCGGGCTCTGTCGGGCTCTGTCGGGCTCTGTCGGGCTCTACTGGCCTCTACTGGGATCTGTCGGGCTCTGTCGGTCTCTACTGGGCCCTGTCGGGCTCTGTCGGGCTCTGTCGGGCCCTGTCAGGCTCTGTCGGGCTCTGTCTGGCTCTGTCGGGTTCTGTCGGGATCTGTCGGGCTCTGTCGGGCTCTGTCGGGCTCTTCTGGGCCCTGTCGGGCCCTGTCGGGCTCTGTCGGGCTCTGTCGGGCTCTGTCGGGCTCTACTGGGCCCTGTCGGGCCCTGTCGGGCCCTGTCGGGCTCTGTCGGGCTCTGTCGGGCTCTGTCGGGCTCTACTGGACTCTGTCGGGCTCTGTCGGGCCCTGTCGGGCTCTGTTTGGCTCTGTCGGGCCCTGTCGGGCTCTGTCGGGCTCTGTCGGGCTCTGTCGGGCCCTGTCGGGCTCTGTCGGGCTCTGTCGGGCTCTGTCGGGCTCTACTGGGCCCTGTCGGGTTCTGTCGGGCTCTGTCGGGCTCTGTCGGGCTCTACTGGGCCCTGTCGGGCTCTGTCGGGCTCTGTCGGGCCCTGTCGGGCTCTGTCGGGCTCTGTCGGGCCCTCTCGGCTCTGTCGGGCTCTACTGGGCCCTGTCGGGCCCTGTCGGGCTCTGTCGGGCTCTGTCGGGCCCTGTCGGGCTCTGTCGGGCTCTGTCGGGCTCTGTCGGGCTCTACTGGGCCCTGTCGGACTCTGTCGGGCTCTGTCGGGCTCTGTCGGGCTCTGTCGGGCTCTGACGGGTTCTGTCGGGCTCTGTCGGCCTCTGTCGGGCTCTACTGGGCCCTGTCGGGCTCTGTCGGGCTCTGTCGGGCTCTGTCGGGCCCTGTCGGGCTCTGTCGGGCTCTGTCGGGCTCTGTCGGGCTCTACTGGGCCCTGTCGGGCCCTGTCGGGCTCTGTCGGGCTCTGTCGGGCTCTGTCGGGCTCTACTGGGCTCTGTCGGGCCCTGTCGGGCCCTGTCGGGCCTTTCGGGCTCTGTCGGGCTCTGTCGGGCCCTGTCGGGCTCTGTCGGGCTCTGTCGGGCCCTGTCGGGCTCTGTCGGGCCCTGTCGGGCCCTGTCGGGCTCTGTCGGGCTCTGTCGGGCTCTGTCGGGCTCTACTGGGGCCTGTCGGGCTCTGTCGGGCCCTGTCGGGCTCTGTCGGGCCCTGTCGGGCCCTGTCGGGCTCTGTCGGGCCCTGTCGGGCTCTGTCGGGCTCTGTCGGGCTCTGTCGGGCTCTACTGGGCCCTGTCGGGCTCTGTCGGGCTCTGTCGGGCCCTGTCGGGCTCTGTCGGGCTCTGTCGGGCCCTGTCGGGCCCTGTCGGGCTCTGTCGGGCTCTGTCGGGCCCTGTCGGGCTCTGTCGGGCTCTGTCGGGCTCTGTCGGGCTCTACTGGGCCCTGTCGGGCTCTGTCGGGCTCTGTCGGGCTCTGTCGGGCCCTGTCGGGCTCTGTCGGGCTCTACTGGGCCCTGTCGGGCCCTACCGGGCTCTGTTTGGCTCTGTCGGGCTCTGTCGGGCCCTGTCGGGCGCTGTCGGGCTCTGTCGGTCTCTGTCGGGCTCTACTGGGCCCTGTCGGGCTCTGTCGGGCTCTGTCGGGCTCTGTCGGGCCCTGTCGGGCTCTGTCGGGCTCTGTCGCGCTCTACTGGGCCCTGTCGGGTTCTGTCGGGCTCTGTCGGGCTCTGTCGGGCTCTACTGGGCCCTGTCGGGCTCTGTCGGGCTCTGTCAGGCCCTGTCGGGCTCTGTCGGGCTCTGTCGGGCCCTCTCGGCTCTGTCGGGCTCTACTGGGCCCTGTCGGGCTCTGTCGGGCTCTGTCGGGCTCTGTCGGGCCCTGTCGGGCTCTGTCGGGCTCGGTCGGGCTCTGTCGGGCTCTACTGGGCCCTGTCGGACTCTGTCGGGCTCTGTCGGGCTCTGTCGGGCCCTGTCGGGCTCTGTCGGGCTCTGTCGGGCTCTACTGGGCCCTGTCGGGCCCTGTCGGGCTCTGTCGGGCTCTGTCGGGCTCTGTCGGGCTCTACTGGGCTCTGTCGGGCCCTGTCGGGCCCTGTCGGGCTCTGTCGGGCTCTGTCGGGCCCTGTCGGGCTCTGTCGGGCTCTGTCGGGCTCTGTCGGGCCCTGTCGGGCTCTGTCGGGCTCTGTCGGGCCCTGTCGGGCCCTGTCGGGCTCTGTCGGGCTCTGTCGGGCTCTGTCGGGCTCTACTGGGCTCTGTCGGGCTCTGTCGGGCTCTGTCGGGCTCTGTCGGGCTCTACTGGGCCCTGTCGGGCTCTGTCAGGCTCTGTCGGGCCCTGTCGGGCTCTGTCGGGCTCTGTCGGGCTCTGTCGGGCTCTACTGGGCTCTGTTGGGCTCTACTGGGCTCTACTGGGCCCTGTCGGGCTCTGTCGGGCTCTGTCGGGCTCTGTCGGGCTCTACTGGGCTCTGTCGTGCTCTACTGGGCTCTGTCGGGCTCTGTCGGGCTCTGTCGGGCTCAACTGGTCTCTGTCGGGCTCTGTCGGGTTCTGTCGGGCTCTGTCGGGCTCTGTCGGGCTCTACTGGGCTCTACTGGGCTCTGTCGGGCTCTGTCGGGCTCTGTCGGGCCCTGTCGGGCTCTGTCGGGCTCTGTCGGGCTCTGTCGGGCTCTACTGGGCTCTGTCGGGCTCTGTCGGGCTCTGTCGGGCTCTACTGGGCCCTGTCGGGCCCTGTTGGGCTCTGTCGGGCTCTGTCGGGCTCTGTCGGGCTCAACTGGTCTCTGTCGGGCTCTGTCGGGTTCTGTCGGGCTCTGTCGGGCTCTGTCGGGCTCTGTCGGGCTCTACTGGGCTCTACTGGGCTCTGTCGGGCTCTGTCGGTCTCTACTGGGCCCTGTCGGGCTCTGTCGGGCTCTGTCGGGCCCTGTCAGGCTCTGTCGGGCTCTGTCGGGCTCTGTCGGGTTCTGTCGGGATCTGTCGGGCTCTGTCGGGCTCTGTCGGGCTCTTCTGGGCCCTGTCGGGCCCTGTCGGGCTCTGTCGGGCTCTGTCGGGCTCTGTCGGGCTCTACTGGGCCCTGTCGGGCCCTGTCGGGCTCTGTCGGGCTCTGTCGGGCTCTGTCGGGCTCTGTCGGGCTCTACTGGACTCTGTCGGGCTCTGTCGGGCCCTGTCGGGCTCTGTTTGGCTCTGTCGGGCTCTGTCGGGCCCTGTCGGGCTCTGTCGGGCTCTGTCGGGCTCTACTGGGCCCTGTCGGGCTCTGTCGGGCTCTACTGGGCTCTGTCGGGCTCTGTCGGGCTCTACTGGACTCTGTCGGGCTCTGTCGGGCTCTGTCGGGCTCTGTCGGGCTCTGTCGGGCTCTACTGGACTCTGTCCGGCCCTGTCGGGCCCTGTCGGGCTCTGTCGGGCTCTGTCGGGCTCTACTGGGCCCTGTCGGGCTCTGTCGGGCTCTACTGGGCTCTGTCGGGCTCTGTCGGGCTCTACTGGACTCTGTCGGGCTCTGTCGGGCTCTGTCGGGTTCTGTCGGGCTCTGTCGGGCTCTGTCGGGCTCTGTCGGGCTCTACTGGCCTCTACTGGGCTCTGTCGGGCTCTGTCGGTCTCTACTGGGCCCTGTCGGGCTCTGTCGGGCTCTGTCGGGCCCTGTCAGGCTCTGTCGGGCTCTGTCTGGCTCTGTCGGGTTCTGTCGGGATCTGTCAGGCTCTGTCGGGCTCTGTCGGGCTCTTCTGGGCCCTGTCGGGCCCTGTCGGGCTCTGTCGGGCTCTGTCGGGCTCTGTCGGGCTCTACTGGGCCCTGTCGGGCCCTGTCGGGCCCTGTCGGGCTCTGTCGGGCTCTGTCGGGCTCTGTCGGGCTCTACTGGACTCTGTCGGGCTCTGTCGGGCCCTGTCGGGCTCTGTTTGGCTCTGTCGGGCCCTGTCGGGCTCTGTCGGGCTCAGTCGGGCTCTGTCGGGCCCTGTCGGGCTCTGTCGGGCTCTGTCGGGCTCTGTCGGGCTCTACTGGGCCCTGTCGGGTTCTGTCGGGCTCTGTCGGGCTCTGTCGGGCTCTACTGGGCCCTGTCGGGCTCTGTCGGGCTCTGTCGGGCCCTGTCGGGCTCTGTCGGGCTCTGTCGGGCCCTCTCGGCTCTGTCGGGCTCTACTGGGCCCTGTCGGGCTCTGTCGGGCTCTGTCGGGCCCTGTCGGGCTCTGTCGGGCTCTGTCGGGCTCTGTCGGGCTCTACTGGGCCCTGTCGGACTCTGTCGGGCTCTGTCGGGCTCTGTCGGGCTCTGTCGGGCTCTGACGGGTTCTGTCGGGCTCTGTCGGGCTCTGTCGGGCTCTACTGGGCCCTGTCGGGCTCTGTCGGGCTCTGTCGGGCTCTGTCGGGCCCTGTCGGGCTCTGTCGGGCTCTGTCGGGCTCTGTCGGGCTCTACTGGGCCCTGTCGGGCCCTGTCGGGCTCTGTCGGGCTCTGTCGGGCTCTGTCGGGCTCTGTCGGGCTCTACTGGGCTCTGTCGGGCCCTGTCGGGCCCTGTCGGGCCCTGTCGGGCCCTGTCGGGCCCTGTCGGGCCCTGTCGGGCTCTGTCGGGCTCTGTCGGGCCCTGTCGGGCTCTGTCGGGCCCTGTCGGGCCCTGTCGGGCCCTGTCGGGCTCTGTCGGGCTCTGTCGGGCTCTGTCGGGCTCTACTGGGCTCTGTCGGGCTCTGTAGGGCTCTGTCGGGCTCTGTCGGGCTCTGTCGGGCTCTACTGGGCCCTGTCGGGCTCTGTCGGGCTCTGTCGGGCCCTGTCGGGCTCTGTCGGGCCCTGTCGGGCCCTGTCGGGCTCTGTCGGGCTCTGTCGGGCTCTGTCGGGCTCTACTGGGCCCTGTCGGGCTCTGTCGGGCTCTACTGGGCTCTGTCGGGCTCTCTCGGGCTCTACTGGGCCCTGTCGGGCTCTGTCGGGCCCTGTCGGGCCCTGTCGGGCTCTGTCAGGCTCTGTCGGGCTCTGTCGGGCTCTACTGGGCCCTGTCGGGCCCTGTCGGGCTCTGTCGGGCTCTACTGGGCTCTACTGGGCTCTGTCGGGCTCTGTCGGGCTCTACTGGGCCCTGTCGGGCTCTGTCGGGCCCTGTCGGGCCCTGTCGGGCTCTGTCGGGCTCTGTCGGGCCCTGTCGGGCTCTGTCGGGCTCTGTCGGGCTCTACTGGGCCCTGTCGGGCTCTGTCGGGCTCTACTGGGCTCTGTCGGGCTCTGTCGGGCTCTACTGGGCCCTGTCGGGCTCTGTCGGGCCCTGTCGGGCCCTGTCGGGCTCTGTCAGGCTCTGTCGGGCTCTGTCGGGCTCTACTGGGCCCTGTCGGGCTCTGTCGGGCCCTGTCGGGCCCTGTCGGGCTCTGTCGGGCTCTGTCGGGCCCTGTCGGGCTCTGTCGGGCTCTGTCGGGCTCTGTCGGGCTCTACTGGGCTCTACTGGGCTCTGTCGGGCTCTGTCGCGCTCTACTGGGCCCTGTCGGGCCCTGTCGGGCCCTGTCGGGCTCTGTTGGGCTCTACTGGGCTCTGTCGGGCTCTGTCGGGCTCTGTCGGGCTCTACTGGGCTCTGTCGGGCTCTGTCGGGCTCTGTCGGGCTCTGTCCGGCTCTACTGGGCCCTGTCGGGCTCTGTCGGGCCCTGTCGGGCTCTGTCGGGCTCTGTCGGGCCCTGTCGGGCCCTGTCGGGCTCTGTCGGGCCCTGTCGGGCTCTGTCGGGCTCTGTCGGGCTCTGTCGGGCTCTACTGGGCTCTGTCGGGCTCTGTCGGGCTCTGTCGGTCTCTGTCGGGCTCTACTGGGCCCTGTTGGGCTCTGTCGGGCTCTGTCGGGCCCTGTCGGGCTCTGTCGGGCTCTACTGGGCCCTGTCGGGCTCTGTCGGGCCCTGTCGGGCTCTGTCGGGCCCTGTCGGGCCCTGTCAGGCTCTACTGGGCCCTGTCGGGCTCTGTCAGGCTCTGTCGGGCCCTGTCGGGCTCTGTCGGGCTCTGTCGGGCTCTACTGGGCTCTACTGGGCTCTGTCGGGCTCTGTCGGTCTCTACTGGGCCCTGTCGGGCCCTGTCGGGCTCTGTCGGGCTCTGTCGGGCTCTACTGGGCCCTGTCGGGCTCTGTCGGGCTCTGTCGGGCTCTGTCGGGCCCTGTCGGGCTCTGTCGGGCTCTACTGGGCCCTGTCGGGCTCTGTCGGGCTCTGTCGGGCTCTGTCGGGCTCTACTGGGCTTTGTCGGGCTCTACTGGGCTCTACTGGGCCCTGTCGGGCTCTATCAGGCTCTGTCGGGCTCTGTCGGGCTCTACTGGGCTCTGTCGGGCCCTGTCGGGCCCTGTCGGGCTCTGTCGGGCTCTGTCGGGCCCTGTCGGGCTCTGTCGGGCTCTGTCGGGCTCTACTGGGCTCTGTCGGGCTCTGTCGGGCTCTACTGGGCCCTGTCAGGCCCTGTCGGGCTCTGTCGGGCTCTGTCGGGCTCTGTCGGGCTCAACTGGTCTCTGTCGGGCTCTGTCGGGTTCTGTCGGGCTCTGTCGGGCTCTGTCGGGCTCTGTCGGGCTCTACTGGCCTCTACTGGGCTCTGTCGGGCTCTGTCGGTCTCTACTGGGCCCTGTCGGGCTCTGTCGGGCTCTGTCGGGCCCTGTCAGGCTCTGTCGGGCTCTGTCTGGCTCTGTCGGGTTCTGTCGGGATCTGTCGGGCTCTGTCGGGCTCTGTCGGGCTCTTCTGGGCCCTGTCGGGCCCTGTCGGGCTCTGTCGGGCTCTGTCGGGCTCTGTCGGGCTCTACTGGGCCCTGTCGGGCCCTGTCGGGCCCTGTCGGGCTCTGTCGGGCTCTGTCGGGCTCTGTCGGGCTCTACTGGACTCTGTCGGGCTCTGTCGGGCCCTGTCGGGCTCTGTTTGGCTCTGTCGGGCCCTGTCGGGCTCTGTCGGGCTCAGTCGGGCTCTGTCGGGCCCTGTCGGGCTCTGTCGGGATCTGTCGGGCTCTGTCGGGCTCTACTGGGCCCTGTCGGGTTCTGTCGGGCTCTGTCGGGCTCTGTCGGGCTCTACTGGGCCCTGTCGGGCTCTGTCGGGCTCTGTCGGGCCCTGTCGGGCTCTGTCGGGCTCTGTCGGGCCCTCTCGGCTCTGTCGGGCTCTACTGGGCCCTGTCGGGCCCTGTCGGGCTCTGTCGGGCTCTGTCGGGCCCTGTCGGGCTCTGTCGGGCTCTGTCGGGCTCTGTCGGGCTCTACTGGGCCCTGTCGGACTCTGTCGGGCTCTGTCGGGCTCTGTCGGGCTCTGTCGGGCTCTGACGGGTTCTGTCGGGCTCTGTCGGGCTCTGTCGGGCTCTACTGGGCCCTGTCGGGCTCTGTCGGGCTCTGTCGGGCTCTGTCGGGCCCTGTCGGGCTCTGTCAGGCTCTGTCGGGCTCTGTCGGGCTCTACTGGGCCCTGTCGGGCCCTGTCGGGCTCTGTCGGGCTCTACTGGGCTCTACTGGGCTCTGTCGGGCTCTGTCGGGCTCTACTGGGCCCTGTCGGGCTCTGTCGGGCCCTGTCGGGCCCTGTCGGGCTCTGTCGGGCTCTGTTGGGCCCTGTCGGGCTCTGTCGGGCTCTGTCGGGCTCTACTGGGCCCTGTCGGGCTCTGTCGGGCTCTACTGGGCTCTGTCGGGCTCTGTCGGGCTCTACTGGGCCCTGTCGGGCTCTGTCGGGCCCTGTCGGGCCCTGTCGGGCTCTGTCAGGCTCTGTCGGGCTCTGTCGGGCTCTACTGGGCCCTGTCGGGCCCTGTCGGGCCCTGTCGGGCTCTACTGGGCTCTACTGGGCTCTGTCGGGCTCTGTCGGGCTCTACTGGGCCCTGTCGGGCTCTGTCGGGCCCTGTCGGGCCCTGTCGGGCTCTGTCGGGCTCTGTCGGGCCCTGTCGGGCTCTGTCGGGCTCTGTCGGGCTCTGTCGGGCTCTACTGGGCTCTACTGGGCTCTGTCGGGCTCTGTCGCGCTCTACTGGGCCCTGTCGGGCCCTGTCGGGCCCTGTCGGGCTCTGTTGGGCTCTACTGGGCTCTGTCGGGCTCTGTCGGGCTCTGTCGGGCTCTACTGGGCTCTGTCGGGCTCTGTCGGGCTCTGTCGGGCTCTGTCCGGCTCTACTGGGCCCTGTCGGGCTCTGTCGGGCCCTGTCGGGCTCTGTCAGGCTCTGTCGGGCCCTGTCGGGCCCTGTCGGGCTCTGTCGGGCCCTGTCGGGCTCTGTCGGGCTCTGTCGGGCTCTGTCGGGCTCTACTGGGCTCTGTCGGGCTCTGTCGGGCTCTGTCGGTCTCTGTCGGGCTCTACTGGGCCCTGTTGGGCTCTGTCGGGCTCTGTCGGGCCCTGTCGGGCTCTGTCGGGCTCTGTCGGGCTCTACTGGGCTCTGTCGGACTCTGTCGGGCTCTGTTGGGCTCTGTCGGGCTCTACTGGGCCCTGTCAGGCCCTGTTGGGCTCTGTCGGGCTCTGTCGGGCTCTGTCGGGCTCAACTGGTCTCTGTCGGGCTCTGTCGGGTTCTGTCGGGCTCTGTCGGGCTCTGTCGGGCTCTACTGGGCTCTACTGGGCTCTGTCGGGCTCTGTCGTTCTCTACTGGGCCCTGTCGGGCTCTGTCGGGCTCTGTCGGGCCCTGTCGGGCTCTGTCGGGCTCTGTCGGGCTCTGTCGGGTTCTGTCGGGCTCTGTCGGGCTCTGTCGGGCTCTATCGGGCTCTTCTGGGCCCTGTCGGGCCCTGTCGGGCTCTGTTGGGCTCTGTCGGGCTCTGTCGGGCTCAACTGGTCTCTGTCGGGCTCTGTCGGGTTCTGTCGGGCTCTGTCGGGCTCTGTCGGGCTCTGTCGGGCTCTACTGGGCTCTACTGGGCTCTGTCGGGCTCTGTCGGGCTCTACTGGGCCCTGTCGGGCCCTGTCGGGCCCTGTCGGGCTCTGTCGGGCTCTACTGGGCTCTGTCGGGCTCTGTCGGGCTCTACTGGGCTCTGTCGGCCTCTGTCGGGCTCTGTCGGGCTCTGTCGGGCTCTACTGGGCCCTGTCGGGCTCTGTCGGGCCCTGTCGGGCTCTGTCGGGCCCTGTCGGGCCCTGTCAGGCTCTACTGGGCCCTGTCGGGCTCTGTCAGGCTCTGTCGGGCCCTGTCGGGCTCTGTCGGGCTCTGTCGGGCTCTACTGGGCTCTACTGGGCTCTGTCGGGCTCTGTCGGTCTCTACTGGGCCCTGTCGGGCCCTGTCGGGCTCTGTCGGGCTCTGTCGGGCTCTGTCGGGCTCTACTGGGCCCTGTCGGGCTCTGTCGGGCTCTGTCGGGCTCTGTCGGGCCCTGTCGGGCTCTGTCGGGCTCTACTGGGCCCTGTCGGGCTCTGTCGGGCTCTTTCGGGCTCTGTCGGGCTCTACTGGGCTCTGTCGGGCTCTACTGGGCTCTACTGGGCCCTGTCGGGCTCTGTCGGGCTCTGTCGGGCTCTGTCGGGCTCTACTGGGCTCTGTCGGGCCCTGTCGGGCCCTGTCGGGCTCTGTCGGGCTCTGTCGGGCCCTGTCGGGCTCTGTCGGGCTCTGTCGGGCTCTGTCGGGCTCTACTGGGCTCTGTCGGGCTCTGTCGGGCTCTACTGGGCCCTGTCAGGCCCTGTCGGGCTCTGTCGGGCTCTGTCGGGCTCTGTCGGGCTCAACTGCTCTCTGTCGGGCTCTGTCGGGTTCTGTCGGGCTCTGTCGGGCTCTGTCGGGCTCTGTCGGGCTCTACTGGCCTCTACTGGGATCTGTCGGGCTCTGTCGGTCTCTACTGGGCCCTGTCGGGCTCTGTCGGGCTCTGTCGGGCCCTGTCAGGCTCTGTCGGGCTCTGTCTGGCTCTGTCGGGTTCTGTCGGGATCTGTCGGGCTCTGTCGGGCTCTGTCGGGCTCTTCTGGGCCCTGTCGGGCCCTGTCGGGCTCTGTCGGGCTCTGTCGGGCTCTGTCGGGCTCTACTGGGCCCTGTCGGGCCCTGTCGGGCCCTGTCGGGCTCTGTCGGGCTCTGTCGGGCTCTGTCGGGCTCTACTGGACTCTGTCGGGCTCTGTCGGGCCCTGTCGGGCTCTGTTTGGCTCTGTCGGGCCCTGTCGGGCTCTGTCGGGCTCTGTCGGGCTCTGTCGGGCCCTGTCGGGCTCTGTCGGGCTCTGTCGGGCTCTGTCGGGCTCTACTGGGCCCTGTCGGGTTCTGTCGGGCTCTGTCGGGCTCTGTCGGGCTCTACTGGGCCCTGTCGGGCTCTGTCGGGCTCTGTCGGGCCCTGTCGGGCTCTGTCGGGCTCTGTCGGGCCCTCTCGGCTCTGTCGGGCTCTACTGGGCCCTGTCGGGCCCTGTCGGGCTCTGTCGGGCTCTGTCGGGCCCTGTCGGGCTCTGTCGGGCTCTGTCGGGCTCTGTCGGGCTCTACTGGGCCCTGTCGGACTCTGTCGGGCTCTGTCGGGCTCTGTCGGGCTCTGTCGGGCTCTGACGGGTTCTGTCGGGCTCTGTCGGCCTCTGTCGGGCTCTACTGGGCCCTGTCGGGCTCTGTCGGGCTCTGTCGGGCTCTGTCGGGCCCTGTCGGGCTCTGTCGGGCTCTGTCGGGCTCTGTCGGGCTCTACTGGGCCCTGTCGGGCCCTGTCGGGCTCTGTCGGGCTCTGTCGGGCTCTGTCGGGCTCTACTGGGCTCTGTCGGGCCCTGTCGGGCCCTGTCGGGCCTTTCGGGCTCTGTCGGGCTCTGTCGGGCCCTGTCGGGCTCTGTCGGGCTCTGTCGGGCCCTGTCGGGCTCTGTCGGGCCCTGTCGGGCCCTGTCGGGCTCTGTCGGGCTCTGTCGGGCTCTGTCGGGCTCTACTGGGGCCTGTCGGGCTCTGTCGGGCCCTGTCGGGCTCTGTCGGGCCCTGTCGGGCCCTGTCGGGCTCTGTCGGGCCCTGTCGGGCTCTGTCGGGCTCTGTCGGGCTCTGTCGGGCTCTACTGGGCTCTGTCGGGCTCTGTCGGGCTCTGTCGGGCTCTACTGGGCCCTGTCGGGCTCTGTCGGGCTCTGTCGGGCCCTGTCGGGCTCTGTCGGGCTCTGTCGGGCCCTGTCGGGCCCTGTCGGGCTCTGTCGGGCTCTGTCGGGCCCTGTCGGGCTCTGTCGGGCTCTGTCGGGCTCTGTCGGGCTCTACTGGGCCCTGTCGGGCTCTGTCGGGCTCTGTCGGGCTCTGTCGGGCCCTGTCGGGCTCTGTCGGGCTCTACTGGGCCCTGTCGGGCCCTACCGGGCTCTGTTTGGCTCTGTCGGGCTCTGTCGGGCCCTGTCGGGCGCTGTCGGGCTCTGTCGGTCTCTGTCGGGCTCTGTCGGGCTCTGTCGGGCCCTGTCGGGCTCTGTCGGGCTCTGTCGCGCTCTACTGGGCCCTGTCGGGTTCTGTCGGGCGCTGTCGGGCTCTGTCGGTCTCTGTCGGGCTCTGTCGGGCTCTGTCGGGCCCTGTCGGGCTCTGTCGGGCTCTGTCGCGCTCTACTGGGCCCTGTCGGGTTCTGTCGGGCTCTGTCGGGCTCTGTCGGGCTCTACTGGGCCCTGTCGGGCTCTGTCGGGCTCTGTCAGGCCCTGTCGGGCTCTGTCGGGCTCTGTCGGGCCCTCTCGGCTCTGTCGGGCTCTACTGGGCCCTGTCGGGCTCTGTCGGGCTCTGTCGGGCTCTGTCGGGCCCTGTCGGGCTCTGTCGGGCTCGGTCGGGCTCTGTCGGGCTCTACTGGGCCCTGTCGGACTCTGTCGGGCTCTGTCGGGCTCTGTCGGGCCCTGTCGGGCTCTGTCGGGCTCTGTCGGGCTCTACTGGGCCCTGTCGGGCCCTGTCGGGCTCTGTCGGGCTCTGTCGGGCTCTGTCGGGCTCTACTGGGCTCTGTCGGGCCCTGTCGGGCCCTGTCGGGCTCTGTCGGGCTCTGTCGGGCCCTGTCGGGCTCTGTCGGGCTCTGTCGGGCTCTGTCGGGCCCTGTCGGGCTCTGTCGGGCTCTGTCGGGCCCTGTCGGGCCCGGTCGGGCTCTGTCGGGCTCTGTCGGGCTCTGTCGGGCTCTACTGGGCTCTGTCGGGCTCTGTCGGGCTCTGTCGGGCTCTGTCGGGCTCTACTGGGCCCTGTCGGGCTCTGTCAGGCTCTGTCGGGCCCTGTCGGGCTCTGTCGGGCTCTGTCGGGCTCTGTCGGGCTCTACTGGGCTCTGTTGGGCTCTACTGGGCTCTACTGGGCCCTGTCGGGCTCTGTCGGGCTCTGTCGGGCTCTGTCGGGCTCTACTGGGCTCTGTCGTGCTCTACTGGGCTCTGTCGGGCTCTGTCGGGCTCTGTCGGGCTCTACTGGGCCCTGTCGGGCCCTGTCGGGCTCTGTCGGGCTCTGTCGGGCTCAACTGGTCTCTGTCGGGCTCTGTCGGGTTCTGTCGGGCTCTGTCGGGCTCTGTCGGGCTCTGTCGGGCTCTACTGGGCTCTACTGGGCTCTGTCGGGCTCTGTCGGGCTCTGTCGGGCCCTGTCGGGCTCTGTCGGGCTCTGTCGGGCTCTGTCGGGCTCTACTGGGCTCTGTCGGGCTCTGTCGGGCTCTGTCGGGCTCTACTGGGCCCTGTCGGGCCCTGTTGGGCTCTGTCGGGCTCTGTCGGGCTCTGTCGGGCTCAACTGGTCTCTGTCGGGCTCTGTCGGGTTCTGTCGGGCTCTGTCGGGCTCTGTCGGGCTCTGTCGGGCTCTACTGGGCTCTACTGGGCTCTGTCGGGCTCTGTCGGTCTCTACTGGGCCCTGTCGGGCTCTGTCGGGCTCTGTCGGGCCCTGTCAGGCTCTGTCGGGCTCTGTCGGGCTCTGTCGGGTTCTGTCGGGATCTGTCGGGCTCTGTCGGGCTCTGTCGGGCTCTTCTGGGCCCTGTCGGGCCCTGTCGGGCTCTGTCGGGCTCTGTCGGGCTCTGTCGGGCTCTACTGGGCCCTGTCGGGCCCTGTCGGGCTCTGTCGGGCTCTGTCGGGCTCTGTCGGGCTCTGTCGGGCTCTACTGGACTCTGTCGGGCTCTGTCGGGCCCTGTCGGGCTCTGTTTGGCTCTGTCGGGCTCTGTCGGGCCCTGTCGGGCTCTGTCGGGCTCTGTCGGGCTCTACTGGGCCCTGTCGGGCTCTGTCGGGCTCTACTGGGCTCTGTCGGGCTCTGTCGGGCTCTACTGGACTCTGTCGGGCTCTGTCGGGCTCTGTCGGGCTCTGTCGGGCTCTGTCGGGCTCTACTGGACTCTGTCCGGCCCTGTCGGGCCCTGTCGGGCCCTGTCGGGCTCTGTCGGGCTCTGTCGGGCCCTGTCGGGCTCTGTCGGGCTCTGTCGGGCCCTGTCGGACCCTGTCGGGCTCTGTCGGGCTCTGTCGGGCTCTGTCGGGCTCTACTGGGCTCTGTCGGGCTCTGTCGGGCTCTGTCGGGCTCTGTCGGGCTCTACTGAGCCCTGTCGGGCTCTGTCAGGCTCTGTCGGGCCCTGTCGGGCTCTGTCGGGCTCTGTCGGGCTCTGTCGGGCCCTGTCAGGCTCTGTCGGGCCCTGTCGGGCCCTGTCGGGCTCTGTCGGGCTCTGTCGGGCTCTACTGGGCCCTGTCGGGCCCTGTCGGGCTCTACTGGGCCCTGTCGGGCCCTGTCGGGCTCTGTCGGGCTCTGTCGGGTTCTGTCGGGCCCTGTCGGGCTCTGTCGGGATCTGTCGGGCTCTGTCGGGCTCTACTGGGCGCTGTCGGGCTCTTTCGGGCTCTGTCGGGCTCTGTCGGGCTCTGTCGGGCTCTACTGGGCCCTGTCAGGCTCTGTCGGGCTCTGTCGCGCCCTGTCGGTCCCTGTCGGGCTCTGTCAGGCTCTGTCGGGCTCTGTCGGGCTCTACTGGGCCCTGTCGGGCCCTGTCGGGCTCTGTCGGGCTCTACTGGGCTCTACTCGGCTCTATCGGGCTCTGTCGGGCTCTACTGGGCCCTGTCGGGCCCTGTCGGGCTCTGTCGGGCCCTGTCGGGCTCTGTCGGGCTCTGTCGGGCCCTGTCGGGCTCTGTCGGGCTCTGTCGGGCTCTGTCGGGCTCTACTGGGCTCTACTGGGCTCTGTCGGGCTCTGTCGGGCTCTACTGGGCCCTGTCGGGCCCTGTCGGGCCCTGTCGGGCTCTGTCGGGCTCTACTGGGCTCTGTCGGGCTCTGTCGGGCTCTGTCGGGTTCTGTCGGGCTCTACTGGGCTCTGTCGGGCTCTGTCGGGCTCTGTCGGGCTCTGTCGGGCTCTACTGGGCCCTGTCGGGCTCTGTCGGGCTCTGTCGGGCCCTGTCGGGCTCTGTCGGGCTCTGTCGGGCTCTGTCGGGCTCTACTGGGCTCTGTCGGGCTCTGCTGGGCTCTGTCGGGCTCTGTCGGGCTCTGTCGGGCTCTACTGGGCCCTGTCGGGCTCTGTCGGGCTCTGTCGGGCCCTGTCGGGCTCTGTCGGGCTCTGTCGGGCTCTGTCGGGCTCTACTGGGCCCTGTCGGGCTCTGTCGGGCTCTGTCGGGCTCTGTCGGGCCCTGTCGGGCTCTGTCCGGCTCTACTGGGCCCTGTCGGGCCCTGTCGGGCTCTGTCGGGCTCTGTCGGGCTCTGTCGGGCTCTACTGGGCCCTGTCGGGCTCTGTCGGGCTCTGTCGGGCCCTGTCGGGCTCTGTCGGGCTCTGTCGGGCTCTGTCGGGCTCTACTGGGCCTTGTCGGTTTCTGTCGGGCTCTGTCGGGCTCTGTCGGGCTCTACTGGGCCCTGTCGGGCCCTGTCGGGCTCTGTCGGGCTCTGTCGGGCTCTGTCGGGCCATGTCGGGCTCTGTCGGGCTCTATTGAGCTCTGTCGGGCTCTGTCGGGCCCTGTCGGGCTCTGTCGGGATCTACTGGGCCCTGTCGGGCTCTGTCGGGCTCTGTCGGGCTCTGTCGGGCTCTGACGGGTTCTGTCGGGCCCTGTCGGGCCCTGTCGGGCTCTGTCGGGCTCTGTCGGGCTCTGTCGGGCTCTACTGGGCCCTGTCGGGCCCTGTCGGGCTCTGTCGGGCTCTGTCGGGTTCTGTCGGGCCCTGTCGGGCTCTGTCGGGCTCTGTCGGGCTCTACTGGGCCCTGTCGGGCTCTGTCGGGCTCTGTCGGGCTCTGTCGGGCCCTGTCGGGCTCTGTCGGGCCCTGTCGCGCCCTGTCGGGCTCTGTCGGGCTCTGTCGGGCTCTGTCGGGCCCTGTCGGGCTCTGTCGGGCCCTGTAGGGACCTGTCGGGCTCTGTCGGGCTCTGTCGGGCTCTACTGGGCCCTGTCGGGCTCTGTCGGGCTCTGTCGGGCTCTGTCGGGCCCTGTCGGGCTCTGTCGGGCTCTGTCGGGCTCCGTCGGGCTCTGTCGGGCTCTACTGGGCTCTGTCGGGCTCTGTCGGGCTCTGTCGGGCTCTACTGGGCTCTGTCGGGCTCTGTCGGGCTCTGTCGGGCTCTACTGGGGCCTGTCGGGCTCTGTCGGGCCCTGTCGGGCTCTGTCGGGCCCTGTCGGGCCCTGTCGGGCCCTGTCGGGCTCTGTCGGGCTCTGTCGGGCTCTGTCGGGCTCTACTGGGCTCTGTCGGGCTCTGTCGGGCTCTGTCGGGCTCTGTCTGGCTCTACTGGGCCCTGTCGGGCTCTGTCGGGCTCTGTCGGGCCCTGTCGGGCTCTGTCGGGCTCTGTCGGGCCCTGTCGGGCCCTGTCGGGCTCTGTCGGGCTCTGTCGGGCCCTGTCGGGCTCTGTCGGGCTCTGTCGGGCTCTGTCGGGCTCTACTGGGCCCTGTCGGGCTCTGTCGGGCTCTGTCGGGCTCTGTCGGGCCCTGTCGGGCTCTGTCGGGCTCTACTGGGCCCTGTCGGGCCCTGCCGGGCTCTGTTTGGCTCTGTCGGGCTCTGTCGGGCCCTGTCGGGCGCTGTCGGGCTCTGTCGGGCTCTGTCGGGCTCTACTGGGCCCTGTCGGGCTCTGTCGGGCTCTGTCGGGCTCTGTCGGGCCCTGTCGGGCTCTGTCGGGCTCTGTCGGGCTCTGTCGGGCTCTACTGGGCCCTGTCGGGCTCTGTCGGGCTCTGTCGGGCTCTACTGGGCCCTGTCGGGCTCTGTCGGGCTCTGTCGGGCTCTGTCGGGCCCTGTCGGGCTCTGTCGGGCTCTGTCGGGCTCTGTCGGGCTCTACTGGGCCCTGTCGGGCCCTGTCGGGCTCTGTCGGGCTCTGTCGGGCTCTGTCGGGCTCTGTCGGGCTCTACTGGGCTCTGTCGGGCCCTGTCGGGCCCTGTCGGGCCCTGTCGGGCTCTGTCGGGCTCTGTCGGGCCCTGTCGGGCTCTGTCGGGCTCTGTCGGGCCCTGTCGGGCTCTGTCGGGCCCTGTCGGGCCCTGTCGGGCTCTGTCGGGCTCTGTCGGGCTCTGTCGGGCTCTGTCGGGCTCTACTGGGGCCTGTCGGGCTCTGTCGGGCTCTGTCGGGCCCTGTCGGGCTCTGTCGGGCCCTGTCGGGCCCTGTCGGGCTCTGTCGGGCCCTGTCGGGCTCTGTCGGGCTCTGTCGGGCCCTGTCGGGCTCTGTCGGGCCCTGTCGGGCCCTGTCGGGCTCTGTCGGGCCCTGTCGGGCTCTGTCGGGCTCTGTCGGGCTCTGTCGGGCTCTACTGGGCTCTGTCGGGCTCTGTCGGGCTCTGTCGGGCTCTACTGGGCCCTGTCGGGCTCTGTCGGGCTCTGTCGGGCCCTGTCGGGCTCTGTCGGGCTCTGTCGGGCTCTGTCGGGCTCTACTGGGCTCTGTCGGGCTCTGCTGGGCTCTGTCGGGCTCTGTCGGGCTCTGTCGGGCTCTACTGGGCCCTGTCGGGCTCTGTCGGGCTCTGTCGGGCCCTGTCGGGCTCTGTCGGGCTCTATCGGGCTCTGTCGGGCTCTACTGGGCCCTGTCGGGCCCTGTCGGGCTCTGTCGGGCCCTGTCGGGCTCTGTCGGGCTCTGTCGGGCCCTGTCGGGCTCTGTCGGGCTCTGTCGGGCTCTGTCGGGCTCTACTGGGCTCTACTGGGCTCTGTCGGGCTCTGTCGGGCTCTACTGGGCCCTGTCGGGCCCTGTCGGGCCCTGTCGGGCTCTGTCGGGCTCTACTGGGCTCTGTCGGGCTCTGTCGGGCTCTGTCGGGTTCTGTCGGGCTCTACTGGGCTCTGTCGGGCTCTGTCGGGCTCTGTCGGGCTCTGTCGGGCTCTACTGGGCCCTGTCGGGCTCTGTCGGGCTCTGTCGGGCCCTGTCGGGCTCTGTCGGGCTCTGTCGGGCTCTGTCGGGCTCTACTGGGCTCTGTCGGGCTCTGCTGGGCTCTGTCGGGCTCTGTCGGGCTCTGTCGGGCTCTACTGGGCCCTGTCGGGCTCTGTCGGGCTCTGTCGGGCCCTGTCGGGCTCTGTCGGGCTCTGTCGGGCTCTGTCGGGCTCTACTGGGCCCTGTCGGGCTCTGTCGGGCTCTGTCGGGCTCTGTCGGGCTCTGTCGGGCCCTGTCGGGCTCTGTCCGGCTCTACTGGGCCCTGTCGGGCCCTGTCGGGCTCTGTCGGGCTCTGTCGGGCTCTGTCGGGCTCTACTGGGCCCTGTCGGGCTCTGTCGGGCTCTGTCGGGCCCTGTCGGGCTCTGTCGGGCTCTGTCGGGCTCTGTCGGGCTCTACTGGGCCTTGTCGGTTTCTGTCGGGCTCTGTCGGGCTCTGTCGGGCTCTACTGGGCCCTGTCGGGCCCTGTCGGGCTCTGTCGGGCTCTGTCGGGCTCTGTCGGGCCATGTCGGGCTCTGTCGGGCTCTATTGAGCTCTGTCGGGCTCTGTCGGGCCCTGTCGGGCTCTGTCGGGATCTACTGGGCCCTGTCGGGCTCTGTCGGGCTCTGTCGGGCTCTGTCGGGCTCTGACGGGTTCTGTCGGGCCCTGTCGGGCCCTGTCGGGCTCTGTCGGGCTCTGTCGGGCTCTGTCGGGCTCTACTGGGCCCTGTCGGGCCCTGTCGGGCTCTGTCGGGCTCTGTCGGGTTCTGTCGGGCCCTGTCGGGCTCTGTCGGGCTCTGTCGGGCTCTACTGGGCCCTGTCGGGCTCTGTCGGGCTCTGTCGGGCTCTGTCGGGCCCTGTCGGGCTCTGTCGGGCCCTGTCGCGCCCTGTCGGGCTCTGTCGGGCTCTGTCGGGCTCTGTCGGGCCCTGTCGGGCTCTGTCGGGCCCTGTAGGGACCTGTCGGGCTCTGTCGGGCTCTGTCGGGCTCTACTGGGCCCTGTCGGGCTCTGTCGGGCTCTGTCGGGCTCTGTCGGGCCCTGTCGGGCTCTGTCGGGCTCTGTCGGGCTCCGTCGGGCTCTGTCGGGCTCTACTGGGCTCTGTCGGGCTCTGTCGGGCTCTGTCGGGCTCTACTGGGCTCTGTCGGGCTCTGTCGGGCTCTGTCGGGCTCTACTGGGGCCTGTCGGGCTCTGTCGGGCCCTGTCGGGCTCTGTCGGGCCCTGTCGGGCCCTGTCGGGCCCTGTCGGGCTCTGTCGGGCTCTGTCGGGCTCTGTCGGGCTCTACTGGGCTCTGTCGGGCTCTGTCGGGCTCTGTCGGGCTCTGTCTGGCTCTACTGGGCCCTGTCGGGCTCTGTCGGGCTCTGTCGGGCCCTGTCGGGCTCTGTCGGGCTCTGTCGGGCCCTGTCGGGCCCTGTCGGGCTCTGTCGGGCTCTGTCGGGCCCTGTCGGGCTCTGTCGGGCTCTGTCGGGCTCTGTCGGGCTCTACTGGGCCCTGTCGGGCTCTGTCGGGCTCTGTCGGGCTCTGTCGGGCCCTGTCGGGCTCTGTCGGGCTCTACTGGGCCCTGTCGGGCCCTGCCGGGCTCTGTTTGGCTCTGTCGGGCTCTGTCGGGCCCTGTCGGGCGCTGTCGGGCTCTGTCGGGCTCTGTCGGGCTCTACTGGGCCCTGTCGGGCTCTGTCGGGCTCTGTCGGGCTCTGTCGGGCCCTGTCGGGCTCTGTCGGGCTCTGTCGGGCTCTGTCGGGCTCTACTGGGCCCTGTCGGGCTCTGTCGGGCTCTGTCGGGCTCTACTGGGCCCTGTCGGGCTCTGTCGGGCTCTGTCGGGCTCTGTCGGGCCCTGTCGGGCTCTGTCGGGCTCTGTCGGGCTCTGTCGGGCTCTACTGGGCCCTGTCGGGCCCCGTCGGGCTCTGTCGGGCTCTGTCGGGCTCTGTCGGGCTCTACTGGGCTCTGTCGGGCCCTGTCGGGCCCTGTCGGGCCCTGTCGGGCTCTGTCGGGCTCTGTCGGGCCCTGTCGGGCTCTGTCGGGCTCTGTCGGGCCCTGTCGGGCTCTGTCGGGCCCTGTCGGGCCCTGTCGGGCTCTGTCGGGCTCTGTCGGGCTCTGTCGGGCTCTGTCGGGCTCTACTGGGGCCTGTCGGGCTCTGTCGGGCCCTGTCGGGCTCTGTCGGGCCCTGTCGGGCCCTGTCGGGCTCTGTCGGGCCCTGTCGGGCTCTGTCGGGCTCTGTCGGGCTCTGTCGGGCTCTACTGGGCTCTGTCGGGCTCTGTCGGGCTCTGTCGGGCTCTACTGGGCCCTGTCGGGCTCTGTCGGGCTCTGTCGGGCCCTGTCGGGCTCTGTCGGGCTCTGTCGGGCTCTGTCGGGCTCTACTGGGCTCTGTCGGGCTCTGCTGGGCTCTGTCGGGCTCTGTCGGGCTCTGTCGGGCTCTACTGGGCCCTGTCGGGCTCTGTCGGGCTCTGTCGGGCCCTGTCGGGCTCTGTCGGGCTCTGTCGGGCTCTGTCGGGCTCTACTGGGCCCTGTCGGGCTCTGTCGGGCTCTGTCGGGCTCTGTCGGGCTCTGTCGGGCCCTGTCGGGCTCTGTCCGGCTCTACTGGGCCCTGTCGGGCCCTGTCGGGCTCTGTCGGGCTCTGTCGGGCTCTGTCGGGCTCTACTGGGCCCTGTCGGGCTCTGTCGGGCGCTGTCGGGCCCTGTCGGGCTCTGTCGGGCTCTGTCGGGCTCTGTCGGGCTCTACTGGGCCTTGTCGGTTTCTGTCGGGCTCTGTCGGGCTCTGTCGGGCTCTACTGGGCCCTGTCGGGCCCTGTCGGGCTCTGTCGGGCTCTGTCGGGCTCTGTCGGGCCATGTCGGGCTCTGTCGGGCTCTATTGAGCTCTGTCGGGCTCTGTCGGGCCCTGTCGGGCTCTGTCGGGATCTACTGGGCCCTGCCGGGCCCTGTCGGGCCCTGTCGGGCTCTGTCGGGCTCTGTCGGGCTCTGTCGGGCCCTGTCGGTCTCTGTCGGGCTCTGTCGGGCTCTGTCGGGCTCTACTGGGCCCTGTCGGGCTCTGTCGGGCTCTGTCGGGCTCTGTCGGGCTCTGACGGGTTCTGTCGGGCTCTGTCGGGCTCTCTCGGGCTCTACTGGGCCCTGTCGGGCCCTGTCGGGCCCTGTCGGGCTCTGTCGGGCTCTGTCGGGCTCTGTCGGGCTCTACTGGGCCCTGTCGGGCCCTGTCGGGCTCTGTCGGGCTCTGTCGGGTTCTGTCGGGCCCTGTCGGGCTCTGTCGGGCTCTGTCGGGCTCTACTGGGCCCTGTCGGGCTCTGTCGGGCTCTGTCGGGCTCTGTCGGGCCCTGTCGGGCTCTGTCGGGCCCTGTCGCGCCCTGTCGGGCTCTGTCGGGCTCTGTCGGGCTCTGTCGGGCCCTGTCGGGCTCTGTCGGGCCCTGTAGGGACCTGTCGGGCTCTGTCGGGCTCTGTCGGGCTCTACTGGGCCCTGTCGGGCTCTGTCGGGCTCTGTCGGGCTCTGTCGGGCCCTGTCGGGCTCTGTCGGGCTCTGTCGGGCTCCGTCGGGCTCTGTCGGGCTCTACTGGGCTCTGTCGGGCTCTGTCGGGCTCTGTCGGGCTCTACTGGGCTCTGTCGGGCTCTGTCGGGCTCTGTCGGGCTCTGTCGGGCTCTACTGGGGCCTGTCGGGCTCTGTCGGGCCCTGTCGGGCTCTGTCGGGCCCTGTCGGGCCCTGTCGGGCCCTGTCGGGCTCTGTCGGGCTCTGTCGGGCTCTACTGGGCTCTGTCGGGCTCTGTCGGGCTCTGTCGGGCTCTGTCGGGCTCTACTGGGCCCTGTCGGGCTCTGTCGGGCTCTGTCGGGCCCTGTCGGGCTCTGTCGGGCTCTGTCGGGCCCTGTCGGGCCCTGTCGGGCTCTGTCGGGCTCTGTCGGGCCCTGTCGGGCTCTGTCGGGCTCTGTCGGGCTCTGTCGGGCTCTACTGGGCCCTGTCGGGCTCTGTCGGTCTCTGTCGGGCTCTGTCGGGCCCTGTCGGGCTCTGTCGGGCTCTACTGGGCCCTGTCGGGCCCTGCCGGGCTCTGTTTGGCTCTGTCGGGCTCTGTCGGGCCCTGTCGGGCGCTGTCGGGCTCTGTCGGGCTCTGTCGGGCTCTACTGGGCCCTGTCGGGCTCTGTCGGGCTCTGTCGGGCTCTGTCGGGCCCTGCCGGGCTCTGTCGGGCTCTGTCGGGCTCTGTCGGGCTCTACTGGGCCCTGTCGGGCTCTGTCGGGCTCTGTCGGGCTCTACTGGGCCCTGTCGGGCTCTGTCGGGCTCTGTCGGGCTCTGTCGGGCCCTGTCGGGCTCTGTCGGGCTCTGTCGGGCTCTGTCGGGCTCTACTGGGCCCTGTCGGGCCCTGTCGGGCTCTGTCGGGCTCTGTCGGGCTCTGTCGGGCTCTGTCGGGCTCTACTGGGCTCTGTCGGGCCCTGTCGGGCCCTGTCGGGCCCTGTCGGGCTCTGTCGGGCTCTGTCGGGCCCTGTCGGGCTCTGTCGGGCTCTGTCGGGCCCTGTCGGGCTCTGTCGGGCCCTGTCGGGCCCTGTCGGGCTCTGTCGGGCTCTGTCGGGCTCTGTCGGGCTCTGTCGGGCTCTACTGGGGCCTGTCGGGCTCTGTCGGGCCCTGTCGGGCTCTGTCGGGCCCTGTCGGGCCCTGTCGGGCTCTGTCGGGCCCTGTCGGGCTCTGTCGGGCTCTGTCGGGCTCTGTCGGGCTCTACTGGGCTCTGTCGGGCTCTGTCGGGCTCTGTCGGGCTCTACTGGGCCCTGTCGGGCTCTGTCGGGCTCTGTCGGGCCCTGTCGGGCTCTGTCGGGCTCTGTCGGGCCCTGTCGGGCTCTGTCGGGCCCTGTCGGGCTCTGTCGGGCTCTGTCGGGCTCTGTCGGGCTCTACTGGGCCCTGTCGGGCTCTGTCGGGCTCTGTCGGGCTCTGTCGGGCCCTGTCGGGCTCTGTCGGGCTCTACTGGGCCCTGTCGGGCCCTGCCGGGCTCTGTTTGGCTCTGTCGGGCTCTGTCGGGCCCTGTCGGGCGCTGTCGGGCTCTGTCGGGCTCTGTCGGGCTCTACTGGGCCCTGTCGGGCTCTGTCGGGCTCTGTCGGGCCCTGTCGGGCTCTGTCGGGCTCTGTCGGGCCCTGTCGGGCTCTGTCGGGCCCTGTCGGGCTCTGTCGGGCTCTGTCGGGCTCTGTCGGGCTCTACTGGGCCCTGTCGGGCTCTGTCGGGCTCTGTCGGGCTCTGTCGGGCCCTGTCGGGCTCTGTCGGGCTCTACTGGGCCCTGTCGGGCCCTACCGGGCTCTGTTTGGCTCTGTCGGGCTCTGTCGGGCCCTGTCGGGCGCTGTCTGGCTCTGTCGGTCTCTGTCGGGCTCTACTGGGCCCTGTCGGGCTCTGTCGGGCTCTGTCGGGCTCTGTCGGGCCCTGTCGGGCTCTGTCGGGCTCTGTCGGACTCTACTGGGCCCTGTCGGGTTCTGTCGGGCTCTGTCGGGCTCTGTCGGGCTCTACTGGGCCCTGTCGGGCTCTGTCGGGCTCTGTCAGGCCCTGTCGGGCTCTGTCGGGCTCTGTCGGGCCCTCTCGGCTCTGTCGGGCTCTACTGGGCCCTGTCGGGCTCTGTCGGGCTCTGTCGGGCTCTGTCGGGCCCTGTCGGGCTCTGTCGGGCTCGGTCGGGCTCTGTCGGGCTCTACTGGGCCCTGTCTGACTCTGTCGGGCTCTGTCGGGCTCTGTCGGGCTCTGTCGGGCTCTGACGGGTTCTGTCGGGCTCTGTCGGGCTCTGTCGGGCTCTACTGGGCCCTGTCGGGCTCTGTCGGGCTCTGTCGGGTTCTGTCGGGCCCTGTCGGGCTCTGTCGGGCTCTGTCGGGCTCTACTGGGCCCTGTCGGGCTCTGTCGGGCTCTGTCGGGCTCTGTCGGGCCCTGTCGGGCTCTGTCGGGCCCTGTCGCGCCCTGTCGGGCTCTGTCGGGCTCTGTCGGGCTCTGTCGGGCCCTGTCGGGCTCTGTCGGGCCCTGTAGGGACCTGTCGGGCTCTGTCGGGCTCTGTCGGGCTCTACTGGGCCCTGTCGGGCTCTGTCGGGCTCTGTCGGGCTCTGTCGGGCCCTGTCGGGCTCTGTCGGGCTCTGTCGGGCTCCGTCGGGCTCTGTCGGGCTCTACTGGGCTCTGTCGGGCTCTGTCGGGCTCTGTCGGGCTCTACTGGGCTCTGTCGGGCTCTGTCGGGCTCTGTCGGGCTCTACTGGGGCCTGTCGGGCTCTGTCGGGCCCTGTCGGGCTCTGTCGGGCCCTGTCGGGCCCTGTCGGGCCCTGTCGGGCTCTGTCGGGCTCTGTCGGGCTCTGTCGGGCTCTACTGGGCTCTGTCGGGCTCTGTCGGGCTCTGTCGGGCTCTGTCTGGCTCTACTGGGCCCTGTCGGGCTCTGTCGGGCTCTGTCGGGCCCTGTCGGGCTCTGTCGGGCTCTGTCGGGCCCTGTCGGGCCCTGTCGGGCTCTGTCGGGCTCTGTCGGGCCCTGTCGGGCTCTGTCGGGCTCTGTCGGGCTCTGTCGGGCTCTACTGGGCCCTGTCGGGCTCTGTCGGGCTCTGTCGGGCTCTGTCGGGCCCTGTCGGGCTCTGTCGGGCTCTACTGGGCCCTGTCGGGCCCTGCCGGGCTCTGTTTGGCTCTGTCGGGCTCTGTCGGGCCCTGTCGGGCGCTGTCGGGCTCTGTCGGGCTCTGTCGGGCTCTACTGGGCCCTGTCGGGCTCTGTCGGGCTCTGTCGGGCTCTGTCGGGCCCTGTCGGGCTCTGTCGGGCTCTGTCGGGCTCTGTCGGGCTCTACTGGGCCCTGTCGGGCTCTGTCGGGCTCTGTCGGGCTCTACTGGGCCCTGTCGGGCTCTGTCGGGCTCTGTCGGGCTCTGTCGGGCCCTGTCGGGCTCTGTCGGGCTCTGTCGGGCTCTGTCGGGCTCTACTGGGCCCTGTCGGGCCCCGTCGGGCTCTGTCGGGCTCTGTCGGGCTCTGTCGGGCTCTGTCGGGCTCTACTGGGCCCTGTCGGGCCCTGTCGGGCCCTGTCGGGCCCTGTCGGGCTCTGTCGGGCTCTGTCGGGCCCTGTCGGGCTCTGTCGGGCTCTGTCGGGCCCTGTCGGGCTCTGTCGGGCCCTGTCGGGCCCTGTCGGGCTCTGTCGGGCTCTGTCGGGCTCTGTCGGGCTCTGTCGGGCTCTACTGGGGCCTGTCGGGCTCTGTCGGGCCCTGTCGGGCTCTGTCGGGCCCTGTCGGGCCCTGTCGGGCTCTGTCGGGCCCTGTCGGGCTCTGTCGGGCTCTGTCGGGCTCTGTCGGGCTCTACTGGGCTCTGTCGGGCTCTGTCGGGCTCTGTCGGGCTCTACTGGGCCCTGTCGGGCTCTGTCGGGCTCTGTCGGGCCCTGTCGGGCTCTGTCGGGCTCTGTCGGGCTCTGTCGGGCTCTACTGGGCTCTGTCGGGCTCTGCTGGGCTCTGTCGGGCTCTGTCGGGCTCTGTCGGGCTCTACTGGGCCCTGTCGGGCTCTGTCGGGCTCTGTCGGGCCCTGTCGGGCTCTGTCGGGCTCTGTCGGGCTCTGTCGGGCTCTACTGGGCCCTGTCGGGCTCTGTCGGGCTCTGTCGGGCTCTGTCGGGCTCTGTCGGGCCCTGTCGGGCTCTGTCCGGCTCTACTGGGCCCTGTCGGGCTCTGTCGGGCTCTGTCGGGCCCTGTCGGGCTCTGTCGGGCTCTGTCGGGCTCTGTCGGGCTCTACTGGGCCTTGTCGGTTTCTGCCGGGCCCTGTCGGGCCCTGTCGGGCTCTGTCGGGCTCTGTCGGGCTCTGTCGGGCCCTGTCGGTCTCTGTCGGGCTCTGTCGGGCTCTGTCGGGCTCTACTGGGCCCTGTCGGGCTCTGTCGGGCTCTGTCGGGCTCTGTCGGGCTCTGACGGGTTCTGTCGGGCTCTGTCGGGCTCTCTCGGGCTCTACTGGGCCCTGTCGGGCCCTGTCGGGCCCTGTCGGGCTCTGTCGGGCTCTGTCGGGCTCTGTCGGGCTCTACTGGGCCCTGTCGGGCCCTGTCGGGCTCTGTCGGGCTCTGTCGGGTTCTGTCGGGCCCTGTCGGCTCTGTCGGGCTCTGTCGGGCTCTACTGGGCCCTGTCGGGCTCTGTCGGGCTCTGTCGGGCTCTGTCGGGCCCTGTCGGGCTCTGTCGGGCCCTGTCGCGCCCTGTCGGGCTCTGTCGGGCTCTGTCGGGCTCTGTCGGGCCCTGTCGGGCTCTGTCGGGCCCTGTAGGGACCTGTCGGGCTCTGTCGGGCTCTGTCGGGCTCTACTGGGCCCTGTCGGGCTCTGTCGGGCTCTGTCGGGCTCTGTCGGGCCCTGTCGGGCTCTGTCGGGCTCTGTCGGGCTCCGTCGGGCTCTGTCGGGCTCTACTGGGCTCTGTCGGGCTCTGTCGGGCTCTGTCGGGGCTCTACTGGGCTCTGTCGGGCTCTGTCGGGCCCTGTCGGGCCCTGTCGGGCTCTGTCGGGCTCTGTCGGGCTCTGTCGGGCTCTACTGGGCTCTGTCGGGCTCTGTCGGGCTCTGTCGGGCTCTGTCGGGCTCTACTGGGCCCTGTCGGGCTCTGTCGGGCTCTGTCGGGCCCTGTCGGGCTCTGTCGGGCTCTGTCGGGCCCTGTCGGGCCCTGTCGGGCTCTGTCGGGCTCTGTCGGGCCCTGTCGGGCTCTGTCGGGCTCTGTCGGGCTCTGTCGGGCTCTACTGGGCCCTGTCGGGCTCTGTCGGTCTCTGTCGGGCTCTGTCGGGCCCTGTCGGGCTCTGTCGGGCTCTACTGGGCCCTGTCGGGCCCTGCCGGGCTCTGTTTGGCTCTGTCGGGCTCTGTCGGGCCCTGTCGGGCGGTGTCGGGCTCTGTCGGGCTCTGTCGGGCTCTACTGGGCCCTGTCGGGCTCTGTCGGGCTCTGTCGGGCTCTGTCGGGCCCTGTCGGGCTCTGTCGGGCTCTGTCGGGCTCTGTCGGGCTCTACTGGGCCCTGTCGGGCTCTGTCGGGCTCTGTCGGGCTCTACTGGGCCCTGTCGGGCTCTGTCGGGCTCTGTCGGGCTCTGTCGGGCCCTGTCGGGCTCTGTCGGGCTCTGTCGGGCTCTGTCGGGCTCTACTGGGCCCTGTCGGGCCCTGTCGGGCTCTGTCGGGCTCTGTCGGGCTCTGTCGGGCTCTGTCGGGCTCTACTGGGCTCTGTCGGGCCCTGTCGGGCCCTGTCGGGCCCTGTCGGGCTCTGTCGGGCTCTGTCGGGCCCTGTCGGGCTCTGTCGGGCTCTGTCGGGCCCTGTCGGGCTCTGTCGGGCCCTGTCGGGCCCTGTCGGGCTCTGTCGGGCTCTGTCGGGCTCTGTCGGGCTCTGTCGGGCTCTACTGGGGCCTGTCGGGCTCTGTCGGGCCCTGTCGGGCTCTGTCGGGCCCTGTCGGGCCCTGTCGGGCTCTGTCGGGCCCTGTCGGGCTCTGTCGGGCTCTGTCGGGCTCTGTCGGGCTCTACTGGGCTCTGTCGGGCTCTGTCGGGCTCTGTCGGGCTCTACTGGGCCCTGTCGGGCTCTGTCGGGCTCTGTCGGGCCCTGTCGGGCTCTGTCGGGCTCTGTCGGGCCCTGTCGGGCTCTGTCGGGCCCTGTCGGGCTCTGTCGGGCTCTGTCGGGCTCTGTCGGGCTCTACTGGGCCCTGTCGGGCTCTGTCGGGCTCTGTCGGGCTCTGTCGGGCCCTGTCGGGCTCTGTCGGGCTCTACTGGGCCCTGTCGGGCCCTGTCGGGCCCTGCCGGGCTCTGTTTGGCTCTGTCGGGCTCTGTCGGGCCCTGTCGGGCGCTGTCGGGCTCTGTCGGGCTCTGTCGGGCTCTACTGGGCCCTGTCGGGCTCTGTCGGGCTCTGTCGGGCCCTGTCGGGCTCTGTCGGGCTCTGTCGGGCCCTGTCGGGCTCTGTCGGGCCCTGTCGGGCTCTGTCGGGCTCTGTCGGGCTCTGTCGGGCTCTACTGGGCCCTGTCGGGCTCTGTCGGGCTCTGTCGGGCTCTGTCGGGCCCTGTCGGGCTCTGTCGGGCTCTACTGGGCCCTGTCGGGCCCTACCGGGCTCTGTTTGGCTCTGTCGGGCTCTGTCGGGCCCTGTCGGGCGCTGTCTGGCTCTGTCGGTCTCTGTCGGGCTCTACTGGGCCCTGTCGGGCTCTGTCGGGCTCTGTCGGGCTCTGTCGGGCCCTGTCGGGCTCTGTCGGGCTCTGTCGGACTCTACTGGGCCCTGTCGGGTTCTGTCGGGCTCTGTCGGGCTCTGTCGGGCTCTACTGGGCCCTGTCGGGCTCTGTCGGGCTCTGTCAGGCCCTGTCGGGCTCTGTCGGGCTCTGTCGGGCCCTCTCGGCTCTGTCGGGCTCTACTGGGCCCTGTCGGGCTCTGTCGGTCTCTGTCGGGCTCTGTCGGGCCCTGTCGGGCTCTGTCGGGCTCGGTCGGGCTCTGTCGGGCTCTACTGGGCCCTGTCTGACTCTGTCGGGCTCTGTCGGGCTCTGTCGGGCTCTGTCGGGCTCTGACGGGTTCTGTCGGGCTCTGTCGGGCTCTGTCGGGCTCTACTGGGCCCTGTCGGGCTCTGTCGGGCTCTGTCGGGCTCTGTCGGGCCCTGTCGGGCTCTGTCGGGCTCTGTCGGGCTCTACTGGGCCCTGTCGGGCCCTGTCGGGCTCTGTCGGGCTCTGTCGGGCTCTGTCGGGCTCTACTGGGCTCTGTCGGGCCCTGTCGGGCCCTGTCGGGCCCTGTCGGGCTCTGTCGGGCTCTGTCGGGCCCTGTCGGGCTCTGTCGGGCTCTGTCGGGCTCTGTCGGGCCCTGTCGGGCTCTGTCGGGCTCTGTCGGGCCCTGTCGGGCCCTGTCGGGCTCTGTCGGGCTCTGTCGGGCTCTGTCGGGCTCTACTGGGCTCTGTCGGGCTCTGTCGGGCTCTGTCGGGCTCTGTCGGGCTCTACTGGGCCCTGTCGGGCTCTGTCAGGCTCTGTCGGGCCCTGTCGGGCTCTGTCGGGCTCTGTCGGGCTCTGTCGGGCTCTACTGGGCTCTGTTGGGCTCTACTGGGCTCTACTGGGCCCTGTCGGGCTCTGTCGGGCTCTGTCGGGCTCTGTCGGGCTCTACTGGGCTCTGTCGGGCTCTACTGGGCTCTGTCGGGCTCTGTCGGGCTCTGTCGGGCTCTACTGGGCCCTGTCGGGCCCTGTCGGGCTCTGTCGGGCTCTGTCGGGCTCAACTGGTCTCTGTCGGGCTCTGTCGGGTTCTGTCGGGCTCTGTCGGGCTCTGTCGGGCTCTGTCGGGCTCTACTGGGCTCTACTGGGCTCTGTCGGGCTCTGTCGGGCTCTGTCGGGCCCTGTCGGGCTCTGTCGGGCTCTGTCGGGCTCTGTCGGGCTCTACTGGGCTCTGTCGGGCTCTGTCGGGCTCTGTCGGGCTCTACTGGGCCCTGTCGGGCCCTGTTGGGCTCTGTCGGGCTCTGTCGGGCTCTGTCGGGCTCAACTGGTCTCTGTCGGGCTCTGTCGGGTTCTGTCGGGCTCTGTCGGGCTCTGTCGGGCTCTGTCGGGCTCTACTGGGCTCTACTGGGCTCTGTCGGCCTCTGTCGGTCTCTACTGGGCCCTGTCGGGCTCTGTCGGGCTCTGTCGGCCCCTGTCAGGCTCTGTCGGGCTCTGTCGGGCTCTGTCGGGTTCTGTCGGGATCTGTCGGGCTCTGTCGGGCTCTGTCGGGCTCTTCTGGGCCCTGTCGGGCCCTGTCGGGCTCTGTCGGGCTCTGTCGGGCTCTGTCGGGCTCTACTGGGCCCTGTCGGGCCCTGTCGGGCTCTGTCGGGCTCTGTCGGGCTCTGTCGGGCTCTGTCGGGCTCTACTGGACTCTGTCGGGCTCTGTCGGGCCCTGTCGGGCTCTGTTTGGCTCTGTCGGGCTCTGTCGGGCCCTGTCGGGCTCTGTCGGGCTCTGTTGGGGTCTACTGGGCCCTGTCGGGCTCTGTCGGGCTCTACTGGGCTCTGTCGGGCTCTGTCGGGCTCTACTGGACTCTGTCGGGCTCTGTCGGGCTCTGTCGGGCTCTGTCGGGCTCTGTCGGGCTCTACTGGGCTCTGTCCGGCCCTGTCGGGCCCTGTCGGGCCCTGTCGGGCTCTGTCGGGCTCTGTCGGGCCCTGTCGGGCTCTGTCGGGCTCTGTCGGGCCCTGTCGGGCTCTGTCGGGCTCTGTCGGGCCCTGTCGGACCCTGTCGGGCTCTGTCGGGCTCTGTCGGGCTCTGTCGGGCTCTACTGGGCTCTGTCGGGCTCTGTCGGGCTCTGTCGGGCTCTGTCGGGCTCTACTGGGCCCTGTCGGGCTCTGTCAGGCTCTGTCGGGCCCTGTCGGGCTCTGTCGGGCTCTGTCGGGCTCTGTCGGGCCCTGTCAGGCTCTGTCGGGCCCTGTCGGGCCCTGTCGGGCTCTGTCGGTCTCTGTCAAGCTCTACTGGGCCCTGTCGGGCCCTGTCGGGCTCTGTCGGGCTCTGTCGGGCTCTGTCGGGCCCTGTCGGGCTCTGTCGGGCTCTGTCGGGCCCTGTCGGGCTCTGTCGGGATCTGTCGGGCTCTGTCGGGCTCTACTGGGCCCTGTCGGGCTCTTTCGGGCTCTGTCGGGCTCTGTCGGGCTCTGTCGGGCTCTACTGGGCCCTGTCAGGCTCTGTCGGGCTCTGTCGCGCCCTGTCGGTCCCTGTCGGGCTCTGTCAGGCTCTGTCGGGCTCTGTCGGGCTCTACTGGGCCCTGTCGGGCCCTGTCGGGCTCTGTCGGGCTCTACTGGGCTCTACTCGGCTCTGTCGGGCTCTGTCGGGCTCTACTGGGCCCTGTCGGGCCCTGTCGGGCTCTGTCGGGCCCTGTCGGGCTCTGTCGGGCTCTGTCGGGCTCTGTCGGGCTCTACTGGGCTCTACTGGGCTCTGTCGGGCTCTGTCGGGCTCTACTGGGCCCTGTCGGGCCCTGTCGGGCCCTGTCGGGCTCTGTCGGGCTCTACTGGGCTCTGTCGGGCTCTGTCGGGCT
This sequence comes from Caloenas nicobarica, assembly GCF_036013445.1. NCBI lineage: Eukaryota > Metazoa > Chordata > Aves > Columbiformes > Columbidae > Caloenas > Caloenas nicobarica. The sequence goes on from NW_027017115.1 coordinate 62,084, forward strand.
CTGTCGGGTTCTGTCGGGCTCTATTGGGCTCTGTCGGGCTCTGTCGGGCTCTGTCGGGCTCTGTCGGGCTCTACTGGGCCCTGTCGAGCTCTGTCGGGCTCTGTCGGGCCCTGTCGGGCTCTGTCGGGCTCTGTCGGGCTCTGTCGGGCTCTACTGGGCTCTGTCGGGCTCTGCTGGGCTCTGTCGGGCTCTGTCGGGCTCTGTCGGGCTCTACTGGGCCCTGTCGGGCTCTGTCGGGCTCTGTCGGGCCCTGTCGGGCTCTGTCGGGCTCTGTCGGGCTCTGTCGGGCTCTACTGGGCCCTGTCGGGCTCTGTCGGGCTCTGTCGGGCTCTGTCGGGCTCTGTCGGGCCCTGTCGGGCTCTGTCCGGCTCTACTGGGCCCTGTCGGGCCCTGTCGGGCTCTGTCGGGCTCTGTCGGGCTCTGTCGGGCTCTACTGGGCCCTGTCGGGCTCTGTCGGGCTCTGTCGGGCCCTGTCGGGCTCTGTCGGGCTCTGTCGGGCTCTGTCGGGCTCTACTGGGCCTTGTCGGTTTCTGTCGGGCTCTGTCGGGCTCTGTCGGGCTCTACTGGGCCCTGTCGGGCCCTGTCGGGCTCTGTCGGGCTCTGTCGGGCTCTGTCGGGCCATGTCGGGCTCTGTCGGGCTCTATTGAGCTCTGTCGGGCTCTGTCGGGCCCTGTCGGGCTCTGTCGGGATCTACTGGGCCCTGCCGGGCCCTGTCGGGCTCTGTCGGGCTCTGTCGGGCTCTGTCGGGCCCTGTCGGTCTCTGTCGGGCTCTGTCGGGCTCTGTCGGGCTCTACTGGGCCCTGTCGGGCTCTGTCGGGCTCTGTCGGGCTCTGTCGGGCTCTGACGGGTTCTGTCGGGCTCTGTCGGGCTCTCTCGGGCTCTACTGGGCCCTGTCGGGCCCTGTCGGGCCCTGTCGGGCTCTGTCGGGCTCTGTCGGGCTCTGTCGGGCTCTACTGGGCCCTGTCGGGCTCTGTCGGGCTCTGTCGGGCTCTGTCGGGTTCTGTCGGGCCCTGTCGGGCTCTGTCGGGCTCTGTCGGGCTCTACTGGGCCCTGTCGGGCTCTGTCGGGCTCTGTCGGGCTCTGTCGGGCCCTGTCGGGCTCTGTCGGGCCCTGTCGCGCCCTGTCGGGCTCTGTCGGGCTCTGTCGGGCTCTGTCGGGCCCTGTCGGGCTCTGTCGGGCCCTGTAGGGACCTGTCGGGCTCTGTCGGGCTCTGTCGGGCTCTACTGGGCCCTGTCGGGCTCTGTCGGGCTCTGTCGGGCTCTGTCGGGCCCTGTCGGGCTCTGTCGGGCTCTGTCGGGCTCCGTCGGGCTCTGTCGGGCTCTACTGGGCTCTGTCGGGCTCTGTCGGGCTCTGTCGGGCTCTACTGGGCTCTGTCGGGCTCTGTCGGGCTCTGTCGGGCTCTGTCGGGCTCTACTGGGGCCTGTCGGGCTCTGTCGGGCCCTGTCGGGCTCTGTCGGGCCCTGTCGGGCCCTGTCGGGCCCTGTCGGGCTCTGTCGGGCTCTGTCGGGCTCTGTCGGGCTCTACTGGGCTCTGTCGGGCTCTGTCGGGCTCTGTCGGGCTCTGTCGGGCTCTACTGGGCCCTGTCGGGCTCTGTCGGGCTCTGTCGGGCCCTGTCGGGCTCTGTCGGGCTCTGTCGGGCCCTGTCGGGCCCTGTCGGGCTCTGTCGGGCTCTGTCGGGCCCTGTCGGGCTCTGTCGGGCTCTGTCGGGCTCTGTCGGGCTCTACTGGGCCCTGTCGGGCTCTGTCGGGCTCTGTCGGGCTCTGTCGGGCCCTGTCGGGCTCTGTCGGGCTCTACTGGGCCCTGTCGGGCCCTGCCGGGCTCTGTTTGGCTCTGTCGGGCTCTGTCGGGCCCTGTCGGGCGCTGTCGGGCTCTGTCGGGCTCTGTCGGGCTCTACTGGGCCCTGTCGGGCTCTGTCGGGCTCTGTCGGGCTCTGTCGGGCCCTGTCGGGCTCTGTCGGGCTCTGTCGGGCTCTGTCGGGCTCTACTGGGCCCTGTCGGTTTCTGTCGGGCTCTGTCGGGCTCTACTGGGCCCTGTCGGGCTCTGTCGGGCTCTGTCAGGCCCTGTCGGGCTCTGTAGGGCTCTGTCGGGCCCTCTCGGCTCTGTCGGGCTCTACTGGGCCCTGTCGGGCTCTGTCGGGCTCTGTCGGGCTCTGTCGGGCCCTGTCGGGCTCTGTCGGGCTCGGTCGGGCTCTGTCGGGCTCTACTGGGCCCTGTCGGACTCTGTCGGGCTCTGTCGGGCTCTGTCGGGCTCTGACGGGTTCTGTCGGGCTCTGTCGGGCTCTGTCGGGCTCTACTGGGCCCTGTCGGGCTCTGTCGGGCTCTGTCGGGCTCTGTCGGGCCCTGTCGGGCTCTGTCGGGCTCTGTCGGGCTCTACTGGGCTCTGTCGGGCCCTGTCGGGCTCTGTCGGGCTCTGTCGGGCTCTGTCGGGCTCTACTGGGCTCTGTCGGGCCCTGTCGGGCCCTGTCGGGCCCTGTCGGGCTCTGTCGGGCTCTGTCGGGCCCTGTCGGGCTCTGTCGGGCTCTGTCGGGCCCTGTCGGGCTCTGTCGGGCTCTGTCGGGCCCTGTCGGGCCCTGTCGGGCTCTGTCGGGCTCTGTCGGGCTCTGTCGGGCTCTACTGGGCTCTGTCGGGCTCTGTCGGGCTCTGTCGGGCTCTGTCGGGCTCTACTGGGCCCTGTCGGGCTCTGTCAGGCTCTGTCGGGCCCTGTCGGGCTCTGTCGGGCTCTGTCGGGCTCTGTCGGGCTCTACTGGGCTCTGTTGGGCTCTACTGGGCTCTACTGGGCCCTGTCGGGCTCTGTCGGGCTCTGTCGGGCTCTACTGGGCTCTGTCGGGCTCTACTGGGCTCTGTCGGGCTCTACTGGGCTCTGTCGGGCTCTGTCGGGCTCTGTCGGGCTCTACTGGGCCCTGTCGGGCCCTGTCGGTCTCTGTCGGGCTCTGTCGGGCTCTGTCGGGCTCAACTGGTCTCTGTCGGGCTCTGTCGGGTTCTGTCGGGCTCTGTCGGGCTCTGTCGGGCTCTGTCGGGCTCTACTGGGCTCTACTGGGCTCTGTCGGGCTCTGTCGGGTTCTGTCGGGCTCTGTCGGGCTCTGTCGGGCTCTGTCGGGCCCTGTCGGGCTCTGTCGGGCTCTGTCGGGCTCTGTCGGGCTCTACTGGGCTCTGTCGGGCTCTGTCGGGCTCTGTCGGGCTCTACTGGGCCCTGTCGGGCCCTGTTGGGCTCTGTCGGGCTCTGTCGGGCTCTGTCGGGCTCAACTGGTCTCTGTCGGGCTCTGTCGGGTTCTGTCGGGCTCTGTCGGGCTCTGTCGGGCTCTGTCGGGCTCTACTGGGCTCTACTGGGCTCTGTCGGGCTCTCTCGGTCTCTACTGGGCCCTGTCGGGCTCTGTCGGGCTCTGTCGGGCCCTGTCAGGCTCTGTCGGGCTCTGTCGGGCTCTGTCGGGTTCTGTCGGGATCTGTCGGGCTCTGTCGGGCTCTGTCGGGCTCTTCTGGGCCCTGTCGGGCCCTGTCGGGCTCTGTCGGGCTCTGTCGGGCTCTGTCGGGCTCTACTGGGCCCTGTCGGGCCCTGTCGGGCCCTGTCGGGCTCTGTCGGGCTCTGTCGGGCTCTACTGGACTCTGTCGGGCTCTGTCGGGCCCTGTCGGGCTCTGTTTGGCTCTGTCGGGCTCTGTCGGGCCCTGTCGGGCTCTGTCGGGCTCTGTCGGGCTCTACTGGGCCCTGTCGGGCTCTGTCGGGCTCTACTGGGCTCTGTCGGGCTCTGTCGGGCTCTACTGGACTCTGTCGGGCTCTGTCGGGCTCTGTCGGGCTCTGTCGGGCTCTGTCGGGCTCTACTGGGCTCTGTCCGGCCCTGTCGGGCCCTGTCGGGCCCTGTCGGGCTCTATCGGGCTCTGTCGGGCCCTGTCGGGCTCTGTCGGGCTCTGTCGGGCCCTGTCGGGCCCTGTCGGGCTCTGTCGGGCTCTGTCGGGCTCTGTCGGGCTCTACTGGGCTCTGTCGGGCTCTGTCGGGCTCTGTCGGGCTCTGTCGGGCTCTACTGGGCCCTGTCGGGCTCTGTCAGGCTCTGTCGGGCCCTGTCGGGCTCTGTCGGGCTCTGTCGGGCTCTGTCGGGCCCTGTCGGGCTCTGTCGGGCCCTGTCGGGCCCTGTCGGGCTCTGTCGGTCTCTGTCGGGCTCTACTGGGCCCTGTCGGGCCCTGTCGGGCTCTGTCGGGCTCTGTCGGGCTCTGTCGGGCCCTGTCGGGCTCTGTCGGGCTCTGTCGGGCCCTGTCGGGCTCTGTCGGGATCTGTCGGGCTCTGTCGGGCTCTACTGGGCCCTGTCGGGCTCTTTCGGGCTCTGTCGGGCTCTGTCGGGCTCTGTCGGGCTCTACTGGGCCCTGTCAGGCTCTGTCGGGCTCTGTCGCGCCCTGTCGGTCCCTGTCGGGCTCTGTCAGGCTCTGTCGGGCTCTGTCGGGCTCTACTGGGCCCTGTCGGGCCCTGTCGGGCCCTGTCGGGCTCTACTGGGCTCTACTCGGCTCTGTCGGGCTCTGTCGGGCTCTACTGGGCCCTGTCGGGCCCTGTCGGGCTCTGTCGGGCCCTGTCGGGCTCTGTCGGGCTCTGTCGGGCCCTGTCGGGCTCTGTCGGGCTCTGTCGGGCTCTGTCGGGCTCTACTGGGCTCTACTGGGCTCTGTCGGGCTCTGTCGGGCTCTACTGGGCCCTGTCGGGCCCTGTCGGGCCCTGTCGGGCTCTGTCGGGCTCTACTGGGCTCTGTCGGGCTCTGTCGGGCTCTGTCGGGTTCTGTCGGGCTCTACTGGGCTCTGTCGGGCTCTGCTGGGCTCTGTCGGGCTCTGTCGGGCTCTGTCGGGCTCTACTGGGCCCTGTCGGGCTCTGTCGGGCTCTGTCGGGCCCTGTCGGGCTCTGTCGGGCTCTGTCGGGCTCTGTCGGGCTCTACTGGGCCCTGTCGGGCTCTGTCGGGCTCTGTCGGGCTCTGTCGGGCTCTGTCGGGCCCTGTCGGGCTCTGTCCGGCTGTACTGGGCCCTGTCGGGCCCTGTCGGGCTCTGTCGGGCTCTGTCGGTCTCTGTCGGGCTCTACTGGGCCCTGTCGGGCTCTGTCGGGCTCTGTCGGGCCCTGTCGGGCTCTGTCGGGCTCTGTCGGGCTCTGTCGGGCTCTACTGGGCCTTGTCGGTTTCTGTCGGGCTCTGTCGGGCTCTGTCGGGCTCTACTGGGCCCTGTCGGGCCCTGTCGGGCTCTGTCGGGCTCTGTCGGGCTCTGTCGGGCCATGTCGGGCTCTGTCGGGCTCTATTGAGCTCTGTCGGGCTCTGTCGGGCCCTGTCGGGCTCTGTCGGGATCTACTGGGCCCTGCCGGGCCCTGTCGGGCCCTGTCGGGCTCTGTCGGGCTCTGTCGGGCTCTGTCGGGCCCTGTCGGTCTCTGTCGGGCTCTGTCAGGCTCTGTCGGGCTCTACTGGGCCCTGTCGGGCTCTGTCGGGCTCTGTCGGGCTCTGTCGGGCTCTGACGGGTTCTTTCGGGCTCTGTCGGGCTCTCTCGGGCTCTACTGGGCCCTGTCGGGCCCTGTCGGGCCCTGTCGGGCTCTGTCGGGCTCTGTCGGGCTCTGTCGGGCTCTACTGGGCCCTGTCGGGCCCTGTCGGGCTCTGTCGGGCTCTGTCGGGTTCTGTCGGGCCCTGTCGGGCTCTGTCGGGCTCTGTCGGGCTCTACTGGGCCCTGTCGGGCCCTGTCGGGCTCTGTCGGGCTCTGTCGGGCTCTGTCGGGCCCTGTCGGGCTCTGTCGGGCCCTGTCGCGCCCTGTCGGGCTCTGTCGGGCTCTGTCGGGCTCTGTCGGGCCCTGTCGGGCTCTGTCGGGCCCTGTAGGGCCCTGTCGGGCTCTGTCGGGCTCTGTCGGGCTCTACTGGGCCCTGTCGGGCTCTACTGGGCCCTGTCGGGCTCTGTCGGGCTCTGTCGGGCTCTGTCGGGCCCTGTCGGGCTCTGTCGGGCTCTGTCGGGCTCCGTCGGGCTCTGTCGGGCTCTACTGGGCCCTGTCGGGCTCTGTCGGGCCCTGTAGGGCCCTGTCGGGCTCTGTCGGGCTCTGTCGGGCTCTACTGGGCCCTGTCGGGCTCTGTCGGGCTCTGTCGGGCTCTGTTGGGCTCTGTCGGGCTCTGTCGGGCTCTGTCGGGCTCTACTGGGCCCTGTCGGGCTCTGTCGGGCTCTGTCGGGCTCTGTCGGGCCCTGTCGGGCTCTGTCGGGCCCTGTCGGGCCCTGTCGGGCTCTGTCGGGCTCTGTCGGGCCCTGTCGGGCTCTCTCGGGCTCTGTCGGGCTCTGTCGGGCTCTATCGGGCTCTACTGGGCCCTGTCGGGCTCTGTCGGGCTCTGTCGGGCTCTGTCGGGCCCTGTCGGGCTCTGTCGGGCTCTACTGGGCCCTGTCGGGCCCTGTCGGGCTCTGTCGGGCTCTACTGGGCCCTGTCGGGCCCTGTCGGGCTCTGTCGGGCCCTGTCGGGCTCTGTCAGGCTCTGTCGGGCCCTGTCGGGCTCTGTCGGGCTCTGTCGGGCTCTGTCGGGCTCTACTGGGACCTGTCGAGTTCTGTTGGGCTCTGTCGGGCTCTGTCGGGCTCTACTGGGCCCTGTCGGGCCCTGTCGGGCTCTGTCGGGCTCTGTCGGGCTCTGTCGGGCCATGTCGGGCTCTGTCGGGCTCTGTCGGGCTCTGTCGGGCCCTGTCGGGCTCTGTCGGGCTCTACTGGGCCCTGTCGGGCCCTGTCGGGCTCTGTCGGGCTCTGTCGGGCTCTGTCGGGCCCTGTCGGTCTCTGTCGGGCTCTGTCGGGCTCTGTCGGGCTCTACTGGGCCCTGTCGGGCTCTGTCGGGCTCTGTCGGGCCCTGTCGGGCCCTGTCGGGCTCTGTCGGGCTCTGTCGGGCTCTGTCGGGCTCTACTTTGCTCTGTCGGGCCCTGTCGGGCCCTGTCGGGCTCTGTCGGGCTCTGTCGGGCCCTGTCGGGCCCTGTCGGACCCTGTCGGGCTCTGTCGGGCTCTGTCGGGCTCTACTGGGCTCTGTCGGGCTCTGTCGGGCTCTGTCGGGCTCTGTCGGGCTCTACTGGGCCCTGTCGGGCTCTGTCAGGCTCTGTCGGGCCCTGTCGGGCTCTGTCGGGCTCTGTCGGGCTCTGTCGGGCCCTGTCGGGCTCTGTCGGGCCCTGTCGGGCCCTGTCGGGCTCTGTCGGTCTCTGTCGGGCTCTACTGGGCCCTGTCGGGCCCTGTCGGGCTCTGTCGGGCTCTGTCGGGCTCTGTCGGGCCCTGTCGGGCTCTGTCGGGCTCTGTCGGGCCCTGTCGGGCTCTGTCGGGATCTGTCGGGCTCTGTCGGGCTCTACTGGGCCCTGTCGGGCTCTTTCGGGCTCTGTCGGGCTCTGTCGGGCTCTACTGGGCTCTGTCGGGCTCTGTCGGGCTCTGTCGGGCTCTACTGGGCCCTGTCGGGCCCTGTTGGGCTCTGTCGGGCTCTGTCGGGCTCTGTCGGGCTCAACTGGTCTCTGTCGGGCTCTGTCGGGTTCTGTCGGGCTCTGTCGGGCTCTGTCGGGCTCTGTCGGGCTCTACTGGGCTCTACTGGGCTCTGTCGGGCTCTGTCGGTCTCTACTGGGCCCTGTCGGGCTCTGTCGGGCTCTGTCGGGCCCTGTCAGGCTCTGTCGGGCTCTGTCGGGCTCTGTCGGGTTCTGTCGGGATCTGTCGGGCTCTGTCGGGCTCTGTCGGGCTCTTCTGGGCCCTGTCGGGCCCTGTCGGGCTCTGTCGGGCTCTGTCGGGCTCTGTCGGGCTCTACTGGGCCCTGTCGGGCCCTGTCGGGCCCTGTCGGGCTCTGTCGGGCTCTGTCGGGCTCTACTGGACTCTGTCGGGCTCTGTCGGGCCCTGTCGGGCTCTGTTTGGCTCTGTCGGGCTCTGTCGGGCCCTGTCGGGCTCTGTCGGGCTCTGTCGGGCTATACTGGGCCCTGTCGGGCTCTGTCGGGCTCTACTGGACTCTGTCGGGCTCTGTCGGGCTCTGTCGGGCTCTGTCGGGCTCTGTCGGGCTCTACTGGGCTCTGTCCGGCCCTGTCGGGCCCTGTCGGGCCCTGTCGGGCTCTGTCGGGCTCTGTCGGGCCCTGTCGGGCCCTGTCGGGCTCTGTCGGGCTCTGTCGGGCTCTGTCGGGCTCTACTGGGCTCTGTCGGGCTCTGTCGGGCTCTGTCGGGCTCTGTCGGGCTCTACTGGGCCCTGTCGGGCTCTGTCAGGCTCTGTCGGGCCCTGTCGGGCTCTGTCGGGCTCTGTCGGGCTCTGTCGGGCCCTGTCGGGCTCTGTCGGGCCCTGTCGGGCCCTGTCGGGCTCTGTCGGTCTCTGTCGGGCTCTACTGGGCCCTGTCGGGCCCTGTCGGGCTCTGTCGGGCTCTGTCGGGCCCTGTCGGGCTCTGTCGGGCTCTGTCGGGCCCTGTCGGGCTCTGTCGGGATCTGTCGGGCTCTGTCGGGCTCTACTGGGCCCTGTCGGGCTCTTTCGGGCTCTGTCGGGCGCTGTCGGGCTCTGTCGGGCTCTACTGGGCCCTGTCAGGCTCTGTCGGGCTCTGTCGCGCCCTGTCGGTCCCTGTCGGGCTCTGTCAGGCTCTGTCGGGCTCTGTCGGGCTCTACTGGGCCCTGTCGGGCCCTGTCGGGCCCTGTCGGGCTCTACTGGGCTCTACTCGGCTCTGTCGGGCTCTGTCGGGCTCTACTGGGCCCTGTCGGGCCCTGTCGGGCTCTGTCGGGCCCTGTCGGGCTCTGTCGGGCTCTGTCGGGCCCTGTCGGGCTCTGTCGGGCTCTGTCGGGCTCTGTCGGGCTCTACTGGGCTCTACTGGGCTCTGTCGGGCTCTGTCGGGCTCTACTGGGCCCTGTCGGGCCCTGTCGGGCCCTGTCGGGCTCTGTCGGGCTCTACTGGGCTCTGTCGGGCTCTGTCGGGCTCTGTCGGGTTCTGTCGGGCTCTACTGGGCTCTGTCGGGCTCTGTCGGGCTCTGTCGGGCTCTGTCGGGCTCTACTGGGCCCTGTCGGGCTCTGTCGGGCTCTGTCGGGCCCTGTCGGGCTCTGTCGGGCTCTGTCGGGCTCTGTCGGGCTCTACTGGGCTCTGTCGGGCTCTGCTGGGCTCTGTCGGGCTCTGTCGGGCTCTGTCGGGCTCTACTGGGCCCTGTCGGGCTCTGTCGGGCTCTGTCGGGCCCTGTCGGGCTCTGTCGGGCTCTGTCGGGCTCTGTCGGGCTCTACTGGGCCCTGTCGGGCTCTGTCGGGCTCTGTCGGGCTCTGTCGGGCTCTGTCGGGCCCTGTCGGGCTCTGTCCGGCTCTACTGGGCCCTGTCGGGCCCTGTCGGGCTCTGTCGGGCTCTGTCGGGCTCTGTCGGGCTCTACTGGGCCCTGTCGGGCTCTGTCGGGCTCTGTCGGGCCCTGTCGGGCTCTGTCGGGCTCTGTCGGGCTCTGTCGGGCTCTACTGGGCCTTGTCGGTTTCTGTCGGGCTCTGTCGGGCTCTGTCGGGCTCTACTGGGCCCTGTCGGGCCCTGTCGGGCTCTGTCGGGCTCTGTCGGGCTCTGTCGGGCCATGTTGGGCTCTGTCGGGCTCTATTGAGCTCTGTCGGGCTCTGTCGGGCCCTTTCGGGCTCTGTCGGGATCTACTGGGCCCTGCCGGGCCCTGTCGGGCCCTGTCGGGCTCTGTCGGGCTCTGTCGGGCTCTGTCGGGCCCTGTCGGTCTCTGTCGGGCTCTGTCAGGCTCTGTCGGGCTCTACTGGGCCCTGTCGGGCTCTGTCGGGCTCTGTCGGGCTCTGTCGGGCTCTGACGGGTTCTGTCGGGCTCTGTCGGGCTCTCTCGGGCTCTACTGGGCCCTGTCGGGCCCTGTCGGGCCCTGTCGGGCTCTGTCGGGCTCTGTCGGGCTCTGTCGGGCTCTACTGGGCCCTGTCGGGCCCTGTCGGGCTCTGTCGGGCTCTGTCGGGTTCTGTCGGGCCCTGTCGGGCTCTGTCGGGCTCTGTCGGGCTCTACTGGGCCCTGTCGGGCCCTGTCGGGCTCTGTCGGGCTCTGTCGGGCTCTGTCGGGCCCTGTCGGGCTCTGTCGGGCCCTGTCGCGCCCTGTCGGGCTCTGTCGGGCTCTGTCGGGCTCTGTCGGGCCCTGTCGGGCTCTGTCGGGCCCTGTAGGGCCCTGTCGGGCTCTGTCGGGCTCTGTCGGGCTCTACTGGGCCCTGTCGGGCTCTGTCGGGCTCTGTCGGGCTCTGTCGGGCCCTGTCGGGCTCTGTCGGGCTCTGTCGGGCTCCGTCGGGCTCTGTCGGGCTCTACTGGGCCCTGTCGGGCTCTGTCGGGCCCTGTAGGGCCCTGTCGGGCTCTGTCGGGCTCTGTCGGGCTCTACTGGGCCCTGTCGGGCTCTGTCGGGCTCTGTCGGGCTCTGTCGGGCTCTGTTGGGCTCTGTCGGGCTCTGTCGGGCTCTGTCGGGCCCTGTCGGGCTCTGTCGGGCCCTGTCGGGCTCTGTCGGGCTCTGTCGGGCTCTACTGGGCCCTGTCGGGCTCTGTCGGGCTCTGTCGGGCTCTGTCGGGCCCTGTCGGGCTCTGTCGGGCCCTGTCGGGCCCTGTCGGGCTCTGTCGGGCTCTGTCGGGCCCTGTCGGGCTCTCTCGGGCTCTGTCGGGCTCTGTCGGGCTCTATCGGGCTCTACTGGGCCCTGTCGGGCTCTGTCGGGCTCTGTCGGGCTCTGTCGGGCTCTGTCGGGCCCTGTCGGGCTCTGTCGGGCTCTACTGGGCCCTGTCGGGCCCTGTCGGGCTCTGTCGGGCTCTACTGGGCCCTGTCGGGCCCTGTCGGGCTCTGTCGGGCCCTGTCGGGCTCTGTCGGGCTCTGTCGGGCTCTGTCGGGCTCTACTGGGACCTGTCGAGTTCTGTTGGGCTCTGTCGGGCTCTGTCGGGCTCTACTGGGCCCTGTCGGGCCCTGTCGGGCTCTGTCGGGCTCTGTCGGGCTCTGTCGGGCCATGTCGGGCTCTGTCGGGCTCTGTCGGGCTCTGTCGGGCCCTGTCGGGCTCTGTCGGGCTCTACTGGGCCCTGTCGGGCCCTGTCGGGCTCTGTCGGGCTCTGTCGGGCTCTGTCGGGCCCTGTCGGTCTCTGTCGGGCTCTGTCGGGCTCTGTCGGGCTCTACTGGGCCCTGTCGGGCTCTGTCGGGCTCTGTCGGGCTCTGACGGGTTCTGTCGGGCTCTGTCGGGCTCTGTCGGGCTCTACTGGGCCCTGTCGGGCCCTGTCGGGCCCTGTCGGGCTCTGTCGGGCTCTGTCGGGCTCTGTCGGGCTCTACTGGGCACTGTCGGGCCCTGTCGGGCTCTGTCGGGCTCTGTCGGGCTCTGTCGGGCTCTACTGGGCTCTGTCGGGCCCTTTCGGGCCCTGTCGGGCTCTATCGGGCCCTGTCGGGCCCTGTCGGGCGCTGTCGGGCTCTGTCGTGCTCTGTCGGGCTCTACTGGGCCCTATCGGGCCCTGTCGGGCTCTGTCGGGCTCTGTCGGGCTCTGTCGGGCTCTACTGGGCTCTGTCGGGCCCTTTCGGGCCCTGTCGGGCTCTGTCGGGCTCTGTCGGGCCCTGTCGGGCCCTGTCGGGCTCTGTCGGGCTCTGTCGGGCTCTACTGGGCCCTGTCGGGCCCTGTCGGGCTCTGTCGGGCTCTGTCGGGCCCTGTCGGGCTCTGTCGGGCTCTGTCGGTCTCTACTGGGCTCTGTCGGGCCTTGTCGGGCCCTGTCGGGCTCTGTCGGGCCCTGTCGGGCCCTGTCGGGCTCTGTCGGGCTCTGTCGGGCCCTGTCGGGCTCTGTCGGGCTCTGTCGGGGCCTGTCGGGCTCTGTCGGGCTCTGTCGGGCTCTGTCGGGCTCTGTCGGGCTCTACTGGGCCCTGTCGGGCTCTGTCAGGCTCTGTCGGGCCCTGTCGGGCTCTGTCGGGCTCTGTCGGGCTCTGTCGGGCCCTGTCGGGCTCTGTCGGGCTCTACTGGGCTCTACTGGGCCCTGTCGGGCTCTGTCGGGCTCTGTCGGGCTCTGTCGGGCTCTGTCGGGCTCTACTGGGCTCTGTCGGGCCCTGTCGGGCTCTGTCGGGCTCTGTCGGGCCCTGTCGGGCTCTGTCGGGCTCTGTCGGGCTCTGTCGGGCTCTACTGGGCCCTGTCGGGCTCTGTCGGGCTCTGTCGGGCTCTGTCGGGCCCTGTCGGGCTCTGTCGGGCTCTGTCGGGCCCTGTCGGGCTCTGTCGGGCCCTGTCGGGCCCTGTCGGGCTCTGTCGGGCTCTGTCGGGCTCTGTCGGGCTCTACTGGGGCCTCTCGGGCTCTGTCGGGCCCTGTCGGGCTCTGTCGGGCCCTGTCGGGCCCTGTCGGGCTCTGTCAGGCTCTGTCGGGCTCTACTGGGCCCTGTCGGGCTCTGTCGGGCTCTGTCGGGCTCTGTCGGGCTCTGACGGGTTCTGTCGGGCTCTGTCGGGCTCTCTCGGGCTCTACTGGGCCCTGTCGGGCCCTGTCGGGCCCTGTCGGGCTCTGTCGGGCTCTGTCGGGCTCTGTCGGGCTCTACTGGGCCCTGTCGGGCCCTGTCGGGCTCTGTCGGGCTCTGTCGGGTTCTGTCGGGCCCTGTCGGGCTCTGTCGGGCTCTGTCGGGCTCTACTGGGCCCTGTCGGGCCCTGTCGGGCTCTGTCGGGCTCTGTCGGGCTCTGTCGGGCCCTGTCGGGCTCTGTCGGGCCCTGTCGCGCCCTGTCGGGCTCTGTCGGGCTCTGTCGGGCTCTGTCGGGCCCTGTCGGGCTCTGTCGGGCCCTGTAGGGCCCTGTCGGGCTCTGTCGGGCTCTGTCGGGCTCTACTGGGCCCTGTCGGGCTCTGTCGGGCTCTGTCGGGCTCTGTCGGGCCCTGTCGGGCTCTGTCGGGCTCTGTCGGGCTCCGTCGGTCTCTGTCGGGCTCTACTGGGCCCTGTCGGGCTCTGTCGGGCCCTGTAGGGCCCTGTCGGGCTCTGTCGGGCTCTGTCGGGCTCTACTGGGCCCTGTCGGGCTCTGTCGGGCTCTGTCGGGCTCTGTCGGGCTCTGTTGGGCTCTGTCGGGCTCTGTCGGGCTCTGTCGGGCCCTGTCGGGCTCTGTCGGGCCCTGTCGGGCTCTGTCGGGCTCTGTCGGGCTCTACTGGGCCCTGTCGGGCTCTGTCGGGCTCTGTCGGGCTCTGTCGGGCCCTGTCGGGCTCTGTCGGGCCCTGTCGGGCCCTGTCGGGCTCTGTCGGGCTCTGTCGGGCCCTGTCGGGCTCTCTCGGGCTCTGTCGGGCTCTGTCGGGCTCTATCGGGCTCTACTGGGCCCTGTCGGGCTCTGTCGGGCTCTGTCGGGCTCTGTCGGGCTCTGTCGGGCCCTGTCGGGCTCTGTCGGGCTCTACTGGGCCCTGTCGGGCCCTGTCGGGCTCTGTCGGGCTCTACTGGGCCCTGTCGGGCCCTGTCGGGCTCTGTCGGGCCCTGTCGGGCTCTGTCGGGCTCTGTCGGGCCCTGTCGGGCTCTGTCGGGCTCTGTCGGGCTCTGTCGGGCTCTACTGGGACCTGTCGAGTTCTGTTGGGCTCTGTCGGGCTCTGTCGGGCTCTACTGGGCCCTGTCGGGCCCTGTCGGGCTCTGTCGGGCTCTGTCGGGCTCTGTCGGGCCATGTCGGGCTCTGTCGGGCTCTGTCGGGCTCTGTCGGGCCCTGTCGGGCTCTGTCGGGCTCTACTGGGCCCTGTCGGGCCCTGTCGGGCTCTGTCGGGCTCTGTCGGGCTCTGTCGGGCCCTGTCGGTCTCTGTCGGGCTCTGTCGGGCTCTGTCGGGCTCTACTGGGCCCTGTCGGGCTCTGTCGGGCTCTGTCGGGCTCTGACGGGTTCTGTCGGGCTCTGTCGGGCTCTGTCGGGCTCTACTGGGCCCTGTCGGGCCCTGTCGGGCCCTGTCGGGCTCTGTCGGGCTCTGTCGGGCTCTGTCGGGCTCTACTGGGCCCTGTCGGGCCCTGTCGGGCTCTGTCGGGCTCTGTCGGGCTCTGTCGGGCCATGTTGGGCTCTGTCGGGCTCTATTGAGCTCTGTCGGGCTCTGTCGGGCCCTTTCGGGCTCTGTCGGGATCTACTGGGCCCTGCCGGGCCCTGTCGGGCCCTGTCGGGCTCTGTCGGGCTCTGTCGGGCTCTGTCGGGCCCTGTCGGTCTCTGTCGGGCTCTGTCAGGCTCTGTCGGGCTCTACTGGGCCCTGTCGGGCTCTGTCGGGCTCTGTCGGGCTCTGTCGGGCTCTGACGGGTTCTGTCGGGCTCTGTCGGGCTCTGTCGGGCTCTACTGGGCCCTGTCGGGCCCTGTCGGGCCCTGTCGGGCTCTGTCGGGCTCTGTCGGGCTCTGTCGGGCTCTACTGGGCCCTGTCGGGCCCTGTCGGGCTCTGTCGGGCTCTGTCGGGTTCTGTCGGGCCCTGTCGGGCTCTGTCGGGCTCTGTCGGGCTCTACTGGGCCCTGTCGGGCCCTGTCGGGCTCTGTCGGGCTCTGTCGGGCTCTGTCGGGCCCTGTCGGGCTCTGTCGGGCCCTGTCGCGCCCTGTCGGGCTCTGTCGGGCTCTGTCGGGCTCTGTCGGGCCCTGTCGGGCTCTGTCGGGCCCTGTAGGGCCCTGTCGGGCTCTGTCGGGCTCTGTCGGGCTCTACTGGGCCCTGTCGGGCTCTGTCGGGCTCTGTCGGGCTCTGTCGGGCCCTGTCGGGCTCTGTCGGGCTCTGTCGGGCTCCGTCGGGCTCTGTCGGGCTCTACTGGGCCCTGTCGGGCTCTGTCGGGCCCTGTAGGGCCCTGTCGGGCTCTGTCGGGCTCTGTCGGGCTCTACTGGGCCCTGTCGGGCTCTGTCGGGCTCTGTCGGGCTCTGTCGGGCTCTGTTGGGCTCTGTCGGGCTCTGTCGGGCTCTGTCGGGCCCTGTCGGGCTCTGTCGGGCCCTGTCGGGCTCTGTCGGGCTCTGTCGGGCTCTACTGGGCCCTGTCGGGCTCTGTCGGGCTCTGTCGGGCTCTGTCGGGCCCTGTCGGGCTCTGTCGGGCCCTGTCGGGCCCTGTCGGGCTCTGTCGGGCTCTGTCGGGCCCTGTCGGGCTCTCTCGGGCTCTGTCGGGCTCTGTCGGGCTCTATCGGGCTCTACTGGGCCCTGTCGGGCTCTGTCGGGCTCTGTCGGGCTCTGTCGGGCTCTGTCGGGCCCTGTCGGGCTCTGTCGGGCTCTACTGGGCCCTGTCGGGCCCTGTCGGGCTCTGTCGGGCTCTACTGGGCCCTGTCGGGCCCTGTCGGGCTCTGTCGGGCCCTGTCGGGCTCTGTCGGGCTCTGTCGGGCTCTGTCGGGCTCTACTGGGACCTGTCGAGTTCTGTTGGGCTCTGTCGGGCTCTGTCGGGCTCTACTGGGCCCTGTCGGGCCCTGTCGGGCTCTGTCGGGCTCTGTCGGGCTCTGTCGGGCCATGTCGGGCTCTGTCGGGCTCTGTCGGGCTCTGTCGGGCCCTGTCGGGCTCTGTCGGGCTCTACTGGGCCCTGTCGGGCCCTGTCGGGCTCTGTCGGGCTCTGTCGGGCTCTGTCGGGCCCTGTCGGTCTCTGTCGGGCTCTGTCGGGCTCTGTCGGGCTCTACTGGGCCCTGTCGGGCTCTGTCGGGCTCTGTCGGGCTCTGACGGGTTCTGTCGGGCTCTGTCGGGCTCTGTCGGGCTCTACTGGGCCCTGTCGGGCCCTGTCGGGCCCTGTCGGGCTCTGTCGGGCTCTGTCGGGCTCTGTCGGGCTCTACTGGGCCCTGTCGGGCCCTGTCGGGCTCTGTCGGGCTCTGTCGGGCCCTGTCGGGCTCTGTCGGGCTCTGTCGGTCTCTACTGGGCTCTGTCGGGCCTTGTCGGGCCCTGTCGGGCTCTGTCGGGCCCTGTCGGGCCCTGTCGGGCTCTGTCGGGCTCTGTCGGGCCCTGTCGGGCTCTGTCGGGCTCTGTCGGGGCCTGTCGGGCTCTGTCGGGCTCTGTCGGGCTCTGTCGGGCTCTGTCGGGCTCTACTGGGCCCTGTCGGGCTCTGTCAGGCTCTGTCGGGCCCTGTCGGGCTCTGTCGGGCTCTGTCGGGCTCTGTCGGGCCCTGTCGGGCTCTGTCGGGCTCTACTGGGCTCTACTGGGCCCTGTCGGGCTCTGTCGGGCTCTGTCGGGCTCTGTCGGGCTCTGTCGGGCTCTACTGGGCTCTGTCGGGCCCTGTCGGGCTCTGTCGGGCTCTGTCGGGCCCTGTCGGGCTCTGTCGGGCTCTGTCGGGCTCTGTCGGGCTCTACTGGGCCCTGTCGGGCTCTGTCGGGCTCTGTCGGGCTCTGTCGGGCCCTGTCGGGCTCTGTCGGGCTCTGTCGGGCCCTGTCGGGCTCTGTCGGGCCCTGTCGGGCCCTGTCGGGCTCTGTCGGGCTCTGTCGGGCTCTGTCGGGCTCTACTGGGGCCTCTCGGGCTCTGTCGGGCCCTGTCGGGCTCTGTCGGGCCCTGTCGGGCCCTGTCGGGCTCTGTCAGGCTCTGTCGGGCTCTACTGGGCCCTGTCGGGCTCTGTCGGGCTCTGTCGGGCTCTGTCGGGCTCTGACGGGTTCTGTCGGGCTCTGTCGGGCTCTCTCGGGCTCTACTGGGCCCTGTCGGGCCCTGTCGGGCCCTGTCGGGCTCTGTCGGGCTCTGTCGGGCTCTGTCGGGCTCTACTGGGCCCTGTCGGGCCCTGTCGGGCTCTGTCGGGCTCTGTCGGGTTCTGTCGGGCCCTGTCGGGCTCTGTCGGGCTCTGTCGGGCTCTACTGGGCCCTGTCGGGCCCTGTCGGGCTCTGTCGGGCTCTGTCGGGCTCTGTCGGGCCCTGTCGGGCTCTGTCGGGCCCTGTCGCGCCCTGTCGGGCTCTGTCGGGCTCTGTCGGGCTCTGTCGGGCCCTGTCGGGCTCTGTCGGGCCCTGTAGGGCCCTGTCGGGCTCTGTCGGGCTCTGTCGGGCTCTACTGGGCCCTGTCGGGCTCTGTCGGGCTCTGTCGGGCTCTGTCGGGCCCTGTCGGGCTCTGTCGGGCTCTGTCGGGCTCCGTCGGTCTCTGTCGGGCTCTACTGGGCCCTGTCGGGCTCTGTCGGGCCCTGTAGGGCCCTGTCGGGCTCTGTCGGGCTCTGTCGGGCTCTACTGGGCCCTGTCGGGCTCTGTCGGGCTCTGTCGGGCTCTGTCGGGCTCTGTTGGGCTCTGTCGGGCTCTGTCGGGCTCTGTCGGGCCCTGTCGGGCTCTGTCGGGCCCTGTCGGGCTCTGTCGGGCTCTGTCGGGCTCTACTGGGCCCTGTCGGGCTCTGTCGGGCTCTGTCGGGCTCTGTCGGGCCCTGTCGGGCTCTGTCGGGCCCTGTCGGGCCCTGTCGGGCTCTGTCGGGCTCTGTCGGGCCCTGTCGGGCTCTCTCGGGCTCTGTCGGGCTCTGTCGGGCTCTATCGGGCTCTACTGGGCCCTGTCGGGCTCTGTCGGGCTCTGTCGGGCTCTGTCGGGCTCTGTCGGGCCCTGTCGGGCTCTGTCGGGCTCTACTGGGCCCTGTCGGGCCCTGTCGGGCTCTGTCGGGCTCTACTGGGCCCTGTCGGGCCCTGTCGGGCTCTGTCGGGCCCTGTCGGGCTCTGTCGGGCTCTGTCGGGCCCTGTCGGGCTCTGTCGGGCTCTGTCGGGCTCTGTCGGGCTCTACTGGGACCTGTCGAGTTCTGTTGGGCTCTGTCGGGCTCTGTCGGGCTCTACTGGGCCCTGTCGGGCCCTGTCGGGCTCTGTCGGGCTCTGTCGGGCTCTGTCGGGCCATGTCGGGCTCTGTCGGGCTCTGTCGGGCTCTGTCGGGCCCTGTCGGGCTCTGTCGGGCTCTACTGGGCCCTGTCGGGCCCTGTCGGGCTCTGTCGGGCTCTGTCGGGCTCTGTCGGGCCCTGTCGGTCTCTGTCGGGCTCTGTCGGGCTCTGTCGGGCTCTACTGGGCCCTGTCGGGCTCTGTCGGGCTCTGTCGGGCTCTGACGGGTTCTGTCGGGCTCTGTCGGGCTCTGTCGGGCTCTACTGGGCCCTGTCGGGCCCTGTCGGGCCCTGTCGGGCTCTGTCGGGCTCTGTCGGGCTCTGTCGGGCTCTACTGGGCACTGTCGGGCCCTGTCGGGCTCTGTCGGGCTCTGTCGGGCTCTGTCGGGCTCTACTGGGCTCTGTCGGGCCCTTTCGGGCCCTGTCGGGCTCTATCGGGCCCTGTCGGGCCCTGTCGGGCCCTGTCGGGCTCTGTCGTGCTCTGTCGGGCTCTACTGGGCCCTGTCGGGCCCTGTCGGGCTCTGTCGGGCTCTGTCGGGCTCTGTCGGGCTCTACTGGGCTCTGTCGGGCCCTTTCGGGCCCTGTCGGGCTCTGTCGGGCCCTGTCGGGCCCTGTCGGGCCCTGTCGGGCTCTGTCGGGCTCTGTCGGGCTCTACTGGGCCCTGTCGGGCCCTGTCGGGCTCTGTCGGGCTCTGTCGGGCCCTGTCGGGCTCTGTCGGGCTCTGTCGGTCTCTACTGGGCTCTGTCGGGCCTTGTCGGGCCCTGTCGGGCTCTGTCGGGCCCTGTCGGGCCCTGTCGGGCTCTGTCGGGCTCTGTCGGGCCCTGTCGGGCTCTGTCGGGCTCTGTCGGGGCCTGTCGGGCTCTGTCGGGCTCTGTCGGGCTCTGTCGGGCTCTGTCGGGCTCTACTGGGCCCTGTCGGGCTCTGTCAGGCTCTGTCGGGCCCTGTCGGGCTCTGTCGGGCTCTGTCGGGCTCTGTCGGGCCCTGTCGGGCTCTGTCGGGCTCTACTGGGCTCTACTGGGCCCTGTCGGGCTCTGTCGGGCTCTGTCGGGCTCTGTCGGGCTCTGTCGGGCTCTACTGGGCTCTGTCGGGCCCTGTCGGGCTCTGTCGGGCTCTGTCGGGCCCTGTCGGGCTCTGTCGGGCTCTGTCGGGCTCTGTCGGGCTCTACTGGGCCCTGTCGGGCTCTGTCGGGCTCTGTCGGGCTCTGTCGGGCCCTGTCGGGCTCTGTCGGGCTCTGTCGGGCCCTGTCGGGCTCTGTCGGGCCCTGTCGGGCCCTGTCGGGCTCTGTCGGGCTCTGTCGGGCTCTGTCGGGCTCTACTGGGGCCTCTCGGGCTCTGTCGGGCCCTGTCGGGCTCTGTCGGGCCCTGTCGGGCCCTGTCGGGCTCTGTCGGGCCCTGTCGGGCTCTGTCGGGCTCTGTCGGGCTCTGTCGGGCTCTACTGGGCTCTGTCGGGCTCTGTCGGGCTCTGTCGGGCTCTGTCGGGCTCTACTGGGCCCTGTCGGGCTCTGTCGGGCTCTGTCGGGCCCTGTCGGGCTCTGTCGGGCTCTGTCGGGCCCTGTCGGGCCCTGTCGGGCTCTGTCGGGCTCTGTCGGGCCCTGTCGGGCTCTGTCGGGCTCTGTCGGGCTCTGTCGGGCTCTACTGGGCCCTGTCGGGCTCTGTCGGGCTCTGTCGGGCTCTGTCGGGCCCTGTCGGGCTCTGTCGGGCTCTACTGGGCCCTGTCGGGCCCTGCCGGGCTCTGTTTGGCTCTGTCGGGCTCTGTCGGGCCCTGTCGGGCGCTGTCGGGCTCTGTCGGGCTCTGTCGGGCTCTACTGGGCCCTGTCGGGCTCTGTCGGGCTCTGTCGGGCTCTGTCGGGCCCTGTCGGGCTCTGTCGGGCTCTGTCGGGCTCTGTCGGGCTCTACTGGGCCCTGTCGGGTTCTGTCGGGCTCTGTCGGGCTCTGTCGGGCTCTACTGGGCCCTGTCGGGCTCTGTCGGGCTCTGTCAGGCCCTGTCGGGCTCTGTCGGGCTCTGTCGGGCCCTCTCGGCTCTGTCGGGCTCTACTGGGCCCTGTCGGGCTCTGTCGGGCTCTGTCGGGCTCTGTCGGGCCCTGTCGGGCTCTGTCGGGCTCGGTCGGGCTCTGTCGGGCTCTACTGGGCCCTGTCGGACTCTGTCGGGCTCTGTCGGGCTCTGTCGGGCTCTGACGGGTTCTGTCGGGCTCTGTCGGGCTCTGTCGGGCTCTACTGGGCTCTGTCGGGCTCTGTCGGGCTCTGTCGGGCTCTGTCGGGCCCTGTCGGGCTCTGTCGGGCTCTGTCGGGCTCTACTGGGCCCTGTCGGGCCCTGTCGGGCTCTGTCGGGCTCTGTCGGGCTCTGTCGGGCTCTACTGGGCTCTGTCGGGCCCTGTCGGGCCCTGTCGGGCCCTGTCGGGCTCTGTCGGGCTCTGTCGGGCCCTGTCGGGCTCTGTCGGGCTCTGTCGGGCTCTGTCGGGCCCTGTCGGGCTCTGTCGGGCTCTGCCGGGCCCTGTCGGGCCCTGTCGGGCTCTGTCGGGCTCTGTCGGGCTCTGTCGGGCTCTACTGGGCTCTGTCGGGCTCTATCGGGCCCTGTCGGGCTCTGTCGGGCTCTACTGGGCCCTGTCGGGCTCTGTCAGGCTCTGTCGGGCCCTGTCGGGCTCTGTCGGGCTCTGTCGGGCTCTGTCGGGCTCTACTGGGCTCTGTTGGGCTCTATTGGGCTCTACTGGGCCCTGTCGGGCTCTGTCGGGCTCTGTCGGGCTCTGTCGGGCTCTACTGGGCTCTGTCGGGCTCTACTGGGCTCTGTCGGGCTCTGTCGGGCTCTACTGGGCCCTGTCGGGCCCTGTCGGGCTCTGTCGGGCTCTGTCGGGCTCAACTGGTCTCTGTCGGGCTCTGTCGGGTTCTGTCGGGCTCTGTCGGGCTCTGTCGGGCTCTGTCGGGCTCTACTGGGCTCTACTGGGCTCTGTCGGGCTCTGTCGGGTTCTGTCGGGCTCTGTCGGGCTCTGTCGGGCCCTGTCGGGCTCTGTCGGGCTCTGTCGGGCTCTGTCGGGCTCTACTGGGCTCTGTCGGGCTCTGTCGGGCTCTGTCGGGCTCTACTGGGCCCTGTCGGGCCCTGTTGGGCTCTGTCGGGCTCTGTCGGGCTCTGTCGGGCTCAACTGGTCTCTGTCGGGCTCTGTCGGGTTCTGTCGGGCTCTGTCGGGCTCTGTCGGGCTCTGTCGGGCTCTACTGGGCTCTACTGGGCTCTGTCGGGCTCTGTCGGTCTCTACTGGGCCCTGTCGGGCTCTGTCGGGCTCTGTCGGGCCCTGTCAGGCTCTGTCGGGCTCTGTCGGGCTCTGTCGGGTTCTGTCGGGATCTGTCGGGCTCTGTCGGGCTCTGTCGGGCTCTACTGGACTCTGTCGGGCTCTGTCGGGCTCTGTCGGGCTCTGTCGGGCTCTGTCGGGCTCTACTGGGCTCTGTCCGGCCCTGTCGGGCCCTGTCGGGCCCTGTCGGGCTCTGTCGGGCTCTGTCGGGCCCTGTCGGGCTCTGTCGGGCTCTGTCGGGCCCTGTCGGGCTCTGTCGGGCTCTGTCGGGCCCTGTCGGGCTCTGTCGGGCTCTGTCGGGCCCTGTCGGACCCTGTCGGGCTCTGTCGGGCTCTGTCGGGCTCTGTCGGGCTCTACTGGGCTCTGTCGGGCTCTGTCGGGCTCTGTCGGGCTCTGTCGGGCTCTACTGGGCCCTGTCGGGCTCTGTCAGGCTCTGTCGGGCCCTGTCGGGCTCTGTCGGGCTCTGTCGGGCTCTGTCGGGCCTGTCAGGCTCTGTCGGGCCCTGTCGGGCCCTGTCGGGCTCTGTCGGTCTCTGTCGGGCTCTACTGGGCCCTGTCGGGCCCTGTCGGGCTCTGTCGGGCTCTACTGGGCTCTGTCGGGCCCTGTCGGGCTCTGTCGGGCTCTGTCGGGCCCTGTCGGGCTCTGTCGGGATCTGTCGGGCTCTGTCGGGCTCTACTGGGCCCTGTCGGGCTCTTTCGGGCTCTGTCGGGCTCTGTCGGGCTCTGTCGGGCTCTACTGGGCCCTGTCAGGCTCTGTCGGGCTCTGTCGCGCCCTGTCGGTCCCTGTCGGGCTCTGTCAGGCTCTGTCGGGCTCTGTCGGGCTCTACTGGGCCCTGTCGGGCCCTGTCGGGCTCTGTCGGGCTCTACTGGGCTCTACTCGGCTCTGTCGGGCTCTGTCGGGCTCTACTGGGCCCTGTCGGGCCCTGTCGGGCTCTGTCGGGCCCTGTCGGGCTCTGTCGGGCTCTGTCGGGCCCTGTCGGGCTCTGTCGGGCTCTGTCGGGCTCTGTCGGGCTCTACTGGGCTCTACTGGGCTCTGTCGGGCTCTGTCGGGCTCTACTGGGCCCTGTCGGGCCCTGTCGGGCCCTGTCGGGCTCTGTCGGGCTCTACTGGGCTCTGTCGGGCTCTGTCGGGCTCTGTCGGGTTCTGTCGGGCTCTACTGGGCTCTGTCGGGCTCTGTCGGGCTCTGTCGGGCTCTGTCGGGCTCTACTGGGCCCTGTCGGTCTCTGTCGGGCTCTGTCGGGCCCTGTCGGGCTCTGTCGGGCTCTGTCGGGCTCTGTCGGGCTCTACTGGGCTCTGTCGGGCTCTGCTGGGCTCTGTCGGGCTCTGTCGGGCTCTGTCGGGCTCTCCTGGGCCCTGTCGGGCTCTGTCGGGCTCTGTCGGGCCCTGTCGGGCTCTGTCGGGCTCTGTCGGGCCCTGTCGGGCTCTGTCGGGCTCTGTCGGGCTCTGTCGGGCTCTACTGGGCCCTGTCGGGCTCTGTCGGGCTCTGTCGGGCTCTGTCGGGCCCTGTCGGGCTCTGTCGGGCTCTACTGGGCCCTGTCGGGCCCTGTCGGGCTCTGTCGGGCTCTGTCGGGCTCTGTCGGGCTCTACTGGGCCCTGTCGGGCTCTGTCGGGCTCTGTCGGGCCCTGTCGGGCTCTGTCGGGCTCTGTCGGGCTCTGTCGGGCTCTACTGGGCCTTGTCGGTTTCTGTCGGGCTCTGTCGGGCTCTGTCGGGCTCTGTCGGGCCCTGTCGGGCTCTGTCGGGCTCTGTCGGGCTCTACTGGGCCCTGTCGGGCCCTGTCGGGCTCTGTCGGGCCCTGTCGGGCTCTGTCGGGCTCTGTCGGGCCCTGTCGGGCTCTGTCGGGCTCTGTCGGGCTCTGTCGGGCCCTGTCGGGCTCTGTCGGGCTCTGTCGGGCCCTGTCGGGCCCTGTCGGGCTCTGTCGGGCTCTGTCGGGCTCTGTCGGGCTCTACTGGGCTCTGTCGGGCTCTGTCGGGCTCTGTCGGGCTCTGTCGGGCTCTACTGGGCCCTGTCGGGCTCTGTCAGGCTCTGTCGGGCCCTGTCGGGCTCTGTCGGGCTCTGTCGGGCTCTGTCGGGCCCTGTCGGGCTCTGTCGGGCCCTGTCGGGCCCTGTCGGGCTCTGTCGGTCTCTGTCGGGCTCTACTGGGCCCTGTCGGGCCCTGTCGGGCTCTGTCGGGCTCTGTCGGGCTCTGTCGGGCCCTGTCGGGCTCTGTCGGGCTCTGTCGGGCCCTGTCGGGCTCTGTCGGGATCTGTCGGGCTCTGTCGGGCTCTACTGGGCCCTGTCGGGCTCTTTCGGGCTCTGTCGGGCTCTGTCGGGCTCTGTCGGGCTCTACTGGGCCCTGTCAGGCTCTGTCGGGCTCTGTCGCGCCCTGTCGGTCCCTGTCGGGCTCTGTCAGGCTCTGTCGGGCTCTGTCGGGCTCTACTGGGCCCTGTCGGGCCCTGTCGGGCCCTGTCGGGCTCTACTGGGCTCTACTCGGCCCTGTCGGGCTCTGTCGGGCTCTACTGGGCCCTGTCGGGCCCTGTCGGGCTCTGTCGGGCCCTGTCGGGCTCTGTCGGGCTCTGTCGGGCCCTGTCGGGCTCTGTCGGGCTCTGTCGGGCTCTGTCGGGCTCTACTGGGCTCTACTGGGCTCTGTCGGGCTCTGTCGGGCTCTACTGGGCCCTGTCGGGCCCTGTCGGGCCCTGTCGGGCTCTGTCGGGCTCTACTGGGCTCTGTCGGGCTCTGTCGGGCTCTGTCGGGTTCTGTCGGGCTCTACTGGGCTCTGTCGGGCTCTGCTGGGCTCTGTCGGGCTCTGTCGGGCTCTGTCGGGCTCTACTGGGCCCTGTCGGGCTCTGTCGGGCTCTGTCGGGCCCTGTCGGGCTCTGTCGGGCTCTGTCGGGCTCTGTCGGGCTCTACTGGGCCCTGTCGGGCTCTGTCGGGCTCTGTCGGGCTCTGTCGGGCTCTGTCGGGCCCTGTCGGGCTCTGTCCGGCTCTACTGGGCCCTGTCGGGCCCTGTCGGGCTCTGTCGGGCTCTGTCGGTCTCTGTCGGGCTCTACTGGGCCCTGTCGGGCTCTGTCGGGCTCTGTCGGGCCCTGTCGGGCTCTGTCGGGCTCTGTCGGGCTCTGTCGGGCTCTACTGGGCCTTGTCGGTTTCTGTCGGGCTCTGTCGGGCTCTGTCGGGCTCTACTGGGCCCTGTCGGGCCCTGTCGGGCTCTGTCGGGCTCTGTCGGGCTCTGTCGGGCC
This sequence comes from Caloenas nicobarica, assembly GCF_036013445.1. Taxonomy (NCBI): domain Eukaryota; kingdom Metazoa; phylum Chordata; class Aves; order Columbiformes; family Columbidae; genus Caloenas; species Caloenas nicobarica. Next base: position 86,151 of record NW_027017115.1, read on the forward strand.
ATGTCGGGCTCTGTCGGGCTCTATTGAGCTCTGTCGGGCTCTGTCGGGCCCTGTCGGGCTCTGTCGGGATCTACTGGGCCCTGCCGGGCCCTGTCGGGCTCTGTCGGGCTCTGTCGGGCTCTACTGGGCCCTGTCGGGCCCTGTCGGGCTCTGTCGGGCTCTGTCGGGCTCTGTCGGGCCATGTCGGGCTCTGTCGGGCTCTATTGAGCTCTGTCGGGCTCTGTCGGGCCCTGTCGGGCTCTGTCGGGCTCTGTCGGGCTCTGTCGGGCTCTACTGGGCTCTACTGGGCTCTGTCGGGCTCTGTCGGGCTCTACTGGGCCCTGTCGGGCCCTGTCGGGCCCTGTCGGGCTCTGTCGGGCTCTACTGGGCTCTGTCGGGCTCTGTCGGGCTCTGTCGGGTTCTGTCGGGCTCTACTGGGCTCTGTCGGGCTCTGCTGGGCTCTGTCGGGCTCTGTCGGGCTCTGTCGGGCTCTACTGGGCCCTGTCGGGCTCTGTCGGGCTCTGTCGGGCCCTGTCGGGCTCTGTCGGGCTCTGTCGGGCTCTGTCGGGCTCTACTGGGCCCTGTCGGGCTCTGTCGGGCTCTGTCGGGCTCTGTCGGGCTCTGTCGGGCCCTGTCGGGCTCTGTCCGGCTCTACTGGGCCCTGTCGGGCCCTGTCGGGCTCTGTCGGGCTCTGTCGGTCTCTGTCGGGCTCTACTGGGCCCTGTCGGGCTCTGTCGGGCTCTGTCGGGCCCTGTCGGGCTCTGTCGGGCTCTGTCGGGCTCTGTCGGGCTCTACTGGGCCTTGTCGGTTTCTGTCGGGCTCTGTCGGGCTCTGTCGGGCTCTACTGGGCCCTGTCGGGCCCTGTCGGGCTCTGTCGGGCTCTGTCGGGCTCTGTCGGGCCATGTCGGGCTCTGTCGGGCTCTATTGAGCTCTGTCGGGCTCTGTCGGGCCCTGTCGGGCTCTGTCGGGATCTACTGGGCCCTGCCGGGCCCTGTCGGGCTCTGTCGGGCTCTGTCGGGCTCTACTGGGCCCTGTCGGGCCCTGTCGGGCTCTGTCGGGCTCTGTCGGGCTCTGTCGGGCCATGTCGGGCTCTGTCGGGCTCTATTGAGCTCTGTCGGGCTCTGTCGGGCCCTGTCGGGCTCTGTCGGGATCTACTGGGCCCTGCCGGGCCCTGTCGGGCCCTGTCGGGCTCTGTCGGGCTCTGTCGGGCTCTGTCGGGCCCTGTCGGTCTCTGTCGGGCTCTGTCAGGCTCTGTCGGGCTCTACTGGGCCCTGTCGGGCTCTGTCGGGCTCTGTCGGGCTCTGTCGGGCTCTGACGGGTTCTTTCGGGCTCTGTCGGGCTCTCTCGGGCTCTACTGGGCCCTGTCGGGCCCTGTCGGGCCCTGTCGGGCTCTGTCGGGCTCTGTCGGGCTCTGTCGGGCTCTACTGGGCCCTGTCGGGCCCTGTCGGGCTCTGTCGGGCTCTGTCGGGTTCTGTCGGGCCCTGTCGGGCTCTGTCGGGCTCTGTCGGGCTCTACTGGGCCCTGTCGGGCCCTGTCGGGCTCTGTCGGGCTCTGTCGGGCTCTGTCGGGCCCTGTCGGGCTCTGTCGGGCCCTGTCGCGCCCTGTCGGGCTCTGTCGGGCTCTGTCGGGCTCTGTCGGGCCCTGTCGGGCTCTGTCGGGCCCTGTAGGGCCCTGTCGGGCTCTGTCGGGCTCTGTCGGGCTCTACTGGGCCCTGTCGGGCTCTGTCGGGCTCTGTCGGGCTCTGTCGGGCCCTGTCGGGCTCTGTCGGGCTCTGTCGGGCTCCGTCGGGCTCTGTCGGGCTCTACTGGGCCCTGTCGGGCTCTGTCGGGCCCTGTAGGGCCCTGTCGGGCTCTGTCGGGCTCTGTCGGGCTCTACTGGGCCCTGTCGGGCTCTGTCGGGCTCTGTCGGGCTCTGTTGGGCTCTGTCGGGCTCTGTCGGGCTCTGTCGGGCTCTACTGGGCCCTGTCGGGCTCTGTCGGGCTCTGTCGGGCTCTGTCGGGCCCTGTCGGGCTCTGTTGGGCCCTGTCGGGCCCTGTCGGGCTCTGTCGGGCTCTGTCGGGCCCTGTCGGGCTCTCTCGGGCTCTGTCGGGCTCTGTCGGGCTCTATCGGGCTCTACTGGGCCCTGTCGGGCTCTGTCGGGCTCTGTCGGGCTCTGTCGGGCCCTGTCGGGCTCTGTCGGGCTCTACTGGGCCCTGTCGGGCCCTGTCGGGCTCTGTCGGGCTCTACTGGGCCCTGTCGGGCCCTGTCGGGCTCTGTCGGGCCCTGTCGGGCTCTGTCGGGCTCTGTCGGGCCCTGTCGGGCTCTGTCGGGCTCTGTCGGGCTCTGTCGGGCTCTACTGGGACCTGTCGAGTTCTGTTGGGCTCTGTCGGGCTCTGTCGGGCTCTACTGGGCCCTGTCGGGCCCTGTCGGGCTCTGTCGGGCTCTGTCGGGCTCTGTCGGGCCATGTCGGGCTCTGTCGGGCTCTGTCGGGCTCTGTCGGGCCCTGTCGGGCTCTGTCGGGCTCTACTGGGCCCTGTCGGGCCCTGTCGGGCTCTGTCGGGCTCTGTCGGGCTCTGTCGGGCCCTGTCGGACCCTGTCGGGCTCTGTCGGGCTCTGTCGGGCTCTACTGGGCTCTGTCGGGCTCTGTCGGGCTCTGTCGGGCTCTGTCGGGCTCTACTGGGCCCTGTCGGGCCCTGTCGGGCTCTGTCGGGCCCTGTCGGGCTCTGTCGGGCTCTGTCGGGCCCTGTCGGGCTCTGTCGGGCTCTGTCGGGCTCTGTCGGGCTCTACTGGGACCTGTCGAGTTCTGTTGGGCTCTGTCGGGCTCTGTCGGGCTCTACTGGGCCCTGTCGGGCCCTGTCGGGCTCTGTCGGGCTCTGTCGGGCTCTGTCGGGCCATGTCGGGCTCTGTCGGGCTCTGTCGGGCTCTGTCGGGCCCTGTCGGGCTCTGTCGGGCTCTACTGGGCCCTGTCGGGCCCTGTCGGGCTCTGTCGGGCTCTGTCGGGCTCTGTCGGGCCCTGTCGGACCCTGTCGGGCTCTGTCGGGCTCTGTCGGGCTCTACTGGGCTCTGTCGGGCTCTGTCGGGCCCTGTCGGGCCCTGTCGGGCTCTGTCGGGCTCTGTCGGGCTCTGTCGGGCTCTACTTTGCTCTGTCGGGCCCTGTCGGGCCCTGTCGGGCTCTGTCGGGCTCTGTCGGGCCCTGTCGGGCCCTGTCGGACCCTGTCGGGCTCTGTCGGGCTCTGTCGGGCTCTACTGGGCTCTGTCGGGCTCTGTCGGGCTCTGTCGGGCTCTGTCGGGCTCTACTGGGCCCTGTCGGGCTCTGTCAGGCTCTGTCGGGCCCTGTCGGGCTCTGTCGGGCTCTGTCGGGCTCTGTCGGGCCCTGTCGGGCTCTGTCGGGCCCTGTCGGGCCCTGTCGGGCTCTGTCGGTCTCTGTCGGGCTCTACTGGGCCCTGTCGGGCCCTGTCGGGCTCTGTCGGGCTCTGTCGGGCTCTGTCGGGCCCTGTCGGGCTCTGTCGGGCTCTGTCGGGCCCTGTCGGGCTCTGTCGGGATCTGTCGGGCTCTGTCGGGCTCTACTGGGCCCTGTCGGGCTCTTTCGGGCTCTGTCGGGCTCTGTCGGGCTCTGTCGGGCTCTACTGGGCTCTGTCGGGCTCTGTCGGCTCTGTCGGGCTCTACTGGGCCCTGTCGGGCCCTGTTGGGCTCTGTCGGGCTCTGTCGGGCTCTGTCGGGCTCAACTGGTCTCTGTCGGGCTCTGTCGGGTTCTGTCGGGCTCTGTCGGGCTCTGTCGGGCTCTGTCGGGCTCTACTGGGCTCTACTGGGCTCTGTCGGGCTCTGTCGGTCTCTACTGGGCCCTGTCGGGCTCTGTCGGGCTCTGTCGGGCCCTGTCAGGCTCTGTCGGGCTCTGTCGGGCTCTGTCGGGTTCTGTCGGGATCTGTCGGGCTCTGTCGGGCTCTGTCGGGCTCTTCTGGGCCCTGTCGGGCCCTGTCGGGCTCTGTCGGGCTCTGTCGGGCTCTGTCGGGCTCTACTGGGCCCTGTCGGGCCCTGTCGGGCCCTGTCGGGCTCTGTCGGGCTCTGTCGGGCTCTACTGGACTCTGTCGGGCTCTGTCGGGCCCTGTCGGGCTCTGTTTGGCTCTGTCGGGCTCTGTCGGGCCCTGTCGGGCTCTGTCGGGCTCTGTCGGGCTATACTGGGCCCTGTCGGGCTCTGTCGGGCTCTACTGGACTCTGTCGGGCTCTGTCGGGCTCTGTCGGGCTCTGTCGGGCTCTGTCGGGCTCTACTGGGCTCTGTCCGGCCCTGTCGGGCCCTGTCGGGCCCTGTCGGGCTCTGTCGGGCTCTGTCGGGCCCTGTCGGGCCCTGTCGGGCTCTGTCGGGCTCTGTCGGGCTCTGTCGGGCTCTACTGGGCTCTGTCGGGCTCTGTCGGGCTCTGTCGGGCTCTGTCGGGCTCTACTGGGCCCTGTCGGGCTCTGTCAGGCTCTGTCGGGCCCTGTCGGGCTCTGTCGGGCTCTGTCGGGCTCTGTCGGGCCCTGTCGGGCTCTGTCGGGCCCTGTCGGGCCCTGTCGGGCTCTGTCGGTCTCTGTCGGGCTCTACTGGGCCCTGTCGGGCCCTGTCGGGCTCTGTCGGGCTCTGTCGGGCTCTGTCGGGCCCTGTCGGGCTCTGTCGGGCTCTGTCGGGCCCTGTCGGGCTCTGTCGGGATCTGTCGGGCTCTGTCGGGCTCTACTGGGCCCTGTCGGGCTCTTTCGGGCTCTGTCGGGCGCTGTCGGGCTCTGTCGGGCTCTACTGGGCCCTGTCAGGCTCTGTCGGGCTCTGTCGCGCCCTGTCGGTCCCTGTCGGGCTCTGTCAGGCTCTGTCGGGCTCTGTCGGGCTCTACTGGGCCCTGTCGGGCCCTGTCGGGCCCTGTCGGGCTCTACTGGGCTCTACTCGGCTCTGTCGGGCTCTGTCGGGCTCTACTGGGCCCTGTCGGGCCCTGTCGGGCTCTGTCGGGCCCTGTCGGGCTCTGTCGGGCTCTGTCGGGCCCTGTCGGGCTCTGTCGGGCTCTGTCGGGCTCTGTCGGGCTCTACTGGGCTCTACTGGGCTCTGTCGGGCTCTGTCGGGCTCTACTGGGCCCTGTCGGGCCCTGTCGGGCCCTGTCGGGCTCTGTCGGGCTCTACTGGGCTCTGTCGGGCTCTGTCGGGCTCTGTCGGGTTCTGTCGGGCTCTACTGGGCTCTGTCGGTCTCTGTCGGGCTCTGTCGGGCTCTGTCGGGCTCTACTGGGCCCTGTCGGGCTCTGTCGGGCTCTGTCGGGCCCTGTCGGGCTCTGTCGGGCTCTGTCGGGCTCTGTCGGGCTCTACTGGGCTCTGTCGGGCTCTGCTGGGCTCTGTCGGGCTCTGTCGGGCTCTGTCGGGCTCTACTGGGCCCTGTCGGGCTCTGTCGGGCTCTGTCGGGCCCTGTCGGGCTCTGTCGGGCTCTGTCGGGCTCTGTCGGGCTCTACTGGGCCCTGTCGGGCTCTGTCGGGCTCTGTCGGGCTCTGTCGGGCTCTGTCGGGCCCTGTCGGGCTCTGTCCGGCTCTACTGGGCCCTGTCGGGCCCTGTCGGGCTCTGTCGGGCTCTGTCGGGCTCTGTCGGGCTCTACTGGGCCCTGTCGGGCTCTGTCGGGCTCTGTCGGGCCCTGTCGGGCTCTGTCGGGCTCTGTCGGGCTCTGTCGGGCTCTACTGGGCCTTGTCGGTTTCTGTCGGGCTCTGTCGGGCTCTGTCGGGCTCTACTGGGCCCTGTCGGGCCCTGTCGGGCTCTGTCGGGCTCTGTCGGGCTCTGTCGGGCCATGTTGGGCTCTGTCGGGCTCTATTGAGCTCTGTCGGGCTCTGTCGGGCCCTGTCGGGCTCTGTCGGGATCTACTGGGCCCTGCCGGGCCCTGTCGGGCCCTGTCGGGCTCTGTCGGGCTCTGTCGGGCTCTGTCGGGCCCTGTCGGTCTCTGTCGGGCTCTGTCAGGCTCTGTCGGGCTCTACTGGGCCCTGTCGGGCTCTGTCGGGCTCTGTCGGGCTCTGTCGGGCTCTGACGGGTTCTGTCGGCTCTGTCGGGCTCTCTCGGGCTCTACTGGGCCCTGTCGGGCCCTGTCGGGCCCTGTCGGGCTCTGTCGGGCTCTGTCGGGCTCTGTCGGGCTCTACTGGGCCCTGTCGGGCCCTGTCGGGCTCTGTCGGGCTCTGTCGGGTTCTGTCGGGCCCTGTCGGGCTCTGTCGGGCTCTGTCGGGCTCTACTGGGCCCTGTCGGGCCCTGTCGGGCTCTGTCGGGCTCTGTCGGGCTCTGTCGGGCCCTGTCGGGCTCTGTCGGGGCCCCTGTCGCGCCCTGTCGGGCTCTGTCGGGCTCTGTCGGGCTCTGTCGGTCTACTGGGCCCTGTCGGGCTCTGTCGGGCCTGTAGGGCCCTGTCGGGCTCTGTCGGGCTCTGTCGGGCTCTACTGGGCCCTGTCGGGCTCTGTCGGGCTCTGTCGGGCTCTGTCGGGCCCTGTCGGGCTCTGTCGGGCTCTGTCGGGCTCCGTCGGGCTCTGTCGGGCTCTACTGGGCCCTGTCGGGCTCTGTCGGGCCCTGTAGGGCCCTGTCGGGCTCTGTCGGGCTCTGTCGGGCTCTACTGGGCCCTGTCGGGCTCTGTCGGGCTCTGTCGGGCTCTGTCGGGCTCTGTTGGGCTCTGTCGGGCTCTGTCGGGCTCTGTCGGGCCCTGTCGGGCTCTGTCGGGCCCTGTCGGGCTCTGTCGGGCTCTGTCGGGCTCTACTGGGCCCTGTCGGGCTCTGTCGGGCTCTGTCGGGCCCTGTCGGGCTCTGTCGGGCCCTGTCGGGCCCTGTCGGGCTCTGTCGGGCTCTGTCGGGCCCTGTCGGGCTCTCTCGGGCTCTGTCGGGCTCTGTCGGCTCTATCGGGCTCTACTGGGCCCTGTCGGGCTCTGTCGGGCTCTGTCGGGCTCTGTCGGGCTCTGTCGGGCCCTGTCGGGCTCTGTCGGGCTCTACTGGGCCCTGTCGGGCCCTGTCGGGCTCTGTCGGGCTCTACTGGGCCCTGTCGGGCCCTGTCGGGCTCTGTCGGGCCCTGTCGGGCTCTGTCGGGCTCTGTCGGGCCCTGTCGGGCTCTGTCGGGCTCTGTCGGGCTCTGTCGGGCTCTACTGGGACCTGTCGAGTTCTGTTGGGCTCTGTCGGGCTCTGTCGGGCTCTACTGGGCCCTGTCGGGCCCTGTCGGGCTCTGTCGGGCTCTGTCGGGCTCTGTCGGGCCATGTCGGGCTCTGTCGGGCTCTGTCGGGCTCTGTCGGGCCCTGTCGGGCTCTGTCGGGCTCTACTGGGCCCTGTCGGGCCCTGTCGGGCTCTGTCGGGCTCTGTCGGGCTCTGTCGGGCCCTGTCGGTCTCTGTCGGGCTCTGTCGGGCTCTGTCGGGCTCTACTGGGCCCTGTCGGGCTCTGTCGGGCTCTGTCGGGCTCTGACGGGTTCTGTCGGGCTCTGTCGGGCTCTGTCGGGCTCTACTGGGCCCTGTCGGGCCCTGTCGGGCCCTGTCGGGCTCTGTCGGGCTCTGTCGGGCTCTGTCGGGCTCTACTGGGCACTGTCGGGCCCTGTCGGGCTCTGTCGGGCTCTGTCGGGCTCTGTCGGGCTCTACTGGGCTCTGTCGGGCCCTTTCGGGCCCTGTCGGGCTCTATCGGGCCCTGTCGGGCCCTGTCGGGCCCTGTCGGGCTCTGTCGTGCTCTGTCGGGCTCTACTGGGCCCTGTCGGGCCCTGTCGGGCTCTGTCGGGCTCTGTCGGGCTCTGTCGGGCTCTACTGGGCTCTGTCGGGCCCTTTCGGGCCCTGTCGGGCTCTGTCGGGCCCTGTCGGCCCTGTCGGGCCCTGTCGGGCTCTGTCGGGCTCTGTCGGGCTCTACTGGGCCCTGTCGGGCCCTGTCGGGCTCTGTCGGGCTCTGTCGGGCCCTGTCGGGCTCTGTCGGGCTCTGTCGGTCTCTACTGGGCTCTGTCGGGCCTTGTCGGGCCCTGTCGGGCTCTGTCGGGCCCTGTCGGGCCCTGTCGGGCTCTGTCGGGCTCTGTCGGGCCCTGTCGGGCTCTGTCGGGCTCTGTCGGGGCCTGTCGGGCTCTGTCGGGCTCTGTCGGGCTCTGTCGGGCTCTGTCGGGCTCTACTGGGCCCTGTCGGGCTCTGTCAGGCTCTGTCGGGCCCTGTCGGGCTCTGTCGGGCTCTGTCGGGCTCTGTCGGGCCCTGTCGGGCTCTGTCGGGCTCTACTGGGCTCTACTGGGCCCTGTCGGGCTCTGTCGGCTCTGTCGGGCTCTGTCGGGCTCTGTCGGGCTCTACTGGGCTCTGTCGGGCCCTGTCGGGCTCTGTCGGGCTCTGTCGGGCCCTGTCGGGCTCTGTCGGGCTCTGTCGGGCTCTGTCGGGCTCTACTGGGCCCTGTCGGGCTCTGTCGGGCTCTGTCGGGCTCTGTCGGGCCCTGTCGGGCTCTGTCGGGCTCTGTCGGGCCCTGTCGGGCTCTGTCGGGCCCTGTCGGGCCCTGTCGGGCTCTGTCGGGCTCTGTCGGGCTCTGTCGGGCTCTACTGGGGCCTCTCGGGCTCTGTCGGGCCCTGTCGGGCTCTGTCGGGCCCTGTCGGGCCCTGTCGGGCTCTGTCAGGCTCTGTCGGGCTCTACTGGGCCCTGTCGGGCTCTGTCGGGCTCTGACGGGTTCTGTCGGGCTCTGTCGGGCTCTCTCGGGCTCTACTGGGCCCTGTCGGGCCCTGTCGGGCCCTGTCGGGCTCTGTCGGGCTCTGTCGGGCTCTGTCGGGCTCTACTGGGCCCTGTCGGGCCCTGTCGGGCTCTGTCGGGCTCTGTCGGGTTCTGTCGGGCCCTGTCGGGCTCTGTCGGGCTCTGTCGGGCTCTACTGGGCCCTGTCGGGCCCTGTCGGGCTCTGTCGGGCTCTGTCGGGCTCTGTCGGGCCCTGTCGGGCTCTGTCGGGCCCTGTCGCGCCCTGTCGGGCTCTGTTGGGCCCTGTCGGGCTCTGTCGGGCTCTGTCGGGCTCCGTCGGTCTCTGTCGGGCTCTACTGGGCCCTGTCGGGCTCTGTCGGGCCCTGTAGGGCCCTGTCGGGCTCTGTCGGGCTCTGTCGGGCTCTACTGGGCCCTGTCGGGCTCTGTCGGGCTCTGTCGGGCTCTGCCGGGCTCTGTTGGGCTCTGTCGGGCTCTGTCGGGCTCTGTCGGGCCCTGTCGGGCTCTGTCGGGCCCTGTCGGGCTCTGTCGGGCTCTGTCGGGCTCTACTGGGCCCTGTCGGGCTCTGTCGGGCTCTGTCGGGCTCTGTCGGGCCCTGTCGGGCTCTGTCGGGCCCTGTCGGGCCCTGTCGGGCTCTGTCGGGCTCTGTCGGGCCCTGTCGGGCTCTCTCGGGCTCTGTCGGGCTCTGTCGGGCTCTATCGGGCTCTACTGGGCCCTGTCGGGCTCTGTCGGGCTCTGTCGGGCTCTGTCGGGCTCTGTCGGGCCCTGTCGGGCTCTGTCGGGCTCTACTGGGCCCTGTCGGGCCCTGTCGGGCTCTGTCGGGCTCTACTGGGCCCTGTCGGGCCCTGTCGGGCTCTGTCGGGCCCTGTCGGGCTCTGTCGGGCTCTGTCGGGCCCTGTCGGGCTCTGTCGGGCTCTGTCGGGCTCTGTCGGGCTCTACTGGGACCTGTCGAGTTCTGTTGGGCTCTGTCGGGCTCTGTCGGGCTCTACTGGGCCCTGTCGGGCCCTGTCGGGCTCTGTCGGGCTCTGTCGGGCTCTGTCGGGCCATGTCGGGCTCTGTCGGGCTCTGTCGGGCTCTGTCGGGCCCTGTCGGGCTCTGTCGGGCTCTACTGGGCCCTGTCGGGCCCTGTCGGGCTCTGTCGGGCTCTGTCGGGCTCTGTCGGGCCCTGTCGGTCTCTGTCGGGCTCTGTCGGGCTCTGTCGGGCTCTACTGGGCCCTGTCGGGCTCTGTCGGGCTCTGTCGGGCTCTGACGGGTTCTGTCGGGCTCTGTCGGGCTCTGTCGGGCTCTACTGGGCCCTGTCGGGCCCTGTCGGGCCCTGTCGGGCTCTGTCGGGCTCTGTCGGGCTCTGTCGGGCTCTACTGGGCACTGTCGGGCCCTGTCGGGCTCTGTCGGGCTCTGTCGGGCTCTGTCGGGCTCTACTGGGCTCTGTCGGGCCCTTTCGGGCCCTGTCGGGCTCTATCGGGCCCTGTCGGGCCCTGTCGGGCCCTGTCGGGCTCTGTCGTGCTCTGTCGGGCTCTACTGGGCCCTGTCGGGCCCTGTCGGGCTCTGTCGGGCTCTGTCGGGCTCTGTCGGGCTCTACTGGGCTCTGTCGGGCCCTTTCGGGCCCTGTCGGGCTCTGTCGGGCCCTGTCGGGCCCTGTCGGGCCCTGTCGGGCTCTGTCGGGCTCTGTCGGGCTCTACTGGGCCCTGTCGGGCCCTGTCGGGCTCTGTCGGGCTCTGTCGGGCCCTGTCGGGCTCTGTCGGGCTCTGTCGGTCTCTACTGGGCTCTGTCGGGCCTTGTCGGGCCCTGTCGGGCTCTGTCGGGCCCTGTCGGGCCCTGTCGGGCTCTGTCGGGCTCTGTCGGGCCCTGTCGGGCTCTGTCGGGCTCTGTCGGGGCCTGTCGGGCTCTGTCGGGCTCTGTCGGGCTCTGTCGGGCTCTGTCGGGCTCTACTGGGCCCTGTCGGGCTCTGTCAGGCTCTGTCGGGCCCTGTCGGGCTCTGTCGGGCTCTGTCGGGCTCTGTCGGGCCCTGTCGGGCTCTGTCGGGCTCTACTGGGCTCTACTGGGCCCTGTCGGGCTCTGTCGGGCTCTGTCGGGCTCTGTCGGGCTCTGTCGGGCTCTACTGGGCTCTGTCGGGCCCTGTCGGGCTCTGTCGGGCTCTGTCGGGCCCTGTCGGGCTCTGTCGGGCTCTGTCGGGCTCTGTCGGGCTCTACTGGGCCCTGTCGGGCTCTGTCGGGCTCTGTCGGGCTCTGTCGGGCCCTGTCGGGCTCTGTCGGGCTCTGTCGGGCCCTGTCGGGCTCTGTCGGGCCCTGTCGGGCCCTGTCGGGCTCTGTCGGGCTCTGTCGGGCTCTGTCGGGCTCTACTGGGGCCTCTCGGGCTCTGTCGGGCCCTGTCGGGCTCTGTCGGGCCCTGTCGGGCCCTGTCGGGCTCTGTCGGGCTCCGTCGGGCTCTGTCGGGCTCTGTCGGGCTCTGTCGGGCTCTACTGGGCTCTGTCGGGCTCTGTCGGGCTCTGTCGGGCTCTGTCGGGCTCTACTGGGCCCTGTCGGGCTCTGTCGGGCTCTGTCGGGCCCTGTCGGGCTCTGTCGGGCTCTGTCGGGCCCTGTCGGGCCCTGTCGGGCTCTGTCGGGCTCTGTCGGGCCCTGTCGGGCTCTGTCGGGCTCTGTCGGGCTCTGTCGGGCTCTACTGGGCCCTGTCGGGCTCTGTCGGGCTCTGTCGGGCTCTGTCGGGCCCTGTCGGGCTCTGTCGGGCTCTACTGGGCCCTGTCGGGCCCTGCCGGGCTCTGTTTGGCTCTGTCGGGCTCTGTCGGGCCCTGTCGGGCGCTGTCGGGCTCTGTCGGGCTCTGTCGGGCTCTACTGGGCCCTGTCGGGCTCTGTCGGGCTCTGTCGGGCTCTGTCGGGCCCTGTCGGGCTCTGTCGGGCTCTGTCGGGCTCTGTCGGGCTCTACTGGGCCCTGTCGGGTTCTGTCGGGCTCTGTCGGGCTCTGTCGGGCTCTACTGGGCCCTGTCGGGCTCTGTCGGGCTCTGTCAGGCCCTGTCGGGCTCTGTCGGGCTCTGTCGGGCCCTCTCGGCTCTGTCGGGCTCTACTGGGCCCTGTCGGGCTCTGTCGGGCTCTGTCGGGCTCTGTCGGGCCCTGTCGGGCTCTGTCGGGCTCGGTCGGGCTCTGTCGGGCTCTACTGGGCCCTGTCGGACTCTGTCGGGCTCTGTCGGGCTCTGTCGGGCTCTGACGGGTTCTGTCGGGCTCTGTCGGGCTCTGTCGGGCTCTACTGGGCTCTGTCGGGCTCTGTCGGGCTCTGTCGGGCTCTGTCGGGCCCTGTCGGGCTCTGTCGGGCTCTGTCGGGCTCTACTGGGCCCTGTCGGGCCCTGTCGGGCTCTGTCGGGCTCTGTCGGGCTCTGTCGGGCTCTACTGGGCTCTGTCGGGCCCTGTCGGGCCCTGTCGGGCCCTGTCGGGCTCTGTCGGGCTCTGTCGGGCCCTGTCGGGCTCTGTCGGGCTCTGTCGGGCTCTGTCGGGCCCTGTCGGGCTCTGTCGGGCTCTGCCGGGCCCTGTCGGGCCCTGTCGGGCTCTGTCGGGCTCTGTCGGGCTCTGTCGGGCTCTACTGGGCTCTGTCGGGCTCTATCGGGCCCTGTCGGGCTCTGTCGGGCTCTACTGGGCCCTGTCGGGCTCTGTCAGGCTCTGTCGGGCCTGTCGGGCTCTGTCGGGCTCTGTCGGGCTCTGTCGGGCTCTACTGGGCTCTGTTGGGCTCTACTGGGCTCTACTGGGCCCTGTCGGGCTCTGTCGGGCTCTGTCGGGCTCTGTCGGGCTCTACTGGGCTCTGTCGGGCTCTACTGGGCTCTGTCGGGCTCTGTCGGGCTCTACTGGGCCCTGTCGGGCCCTGTCGGGCTCTGTCGGGCTCTGTCGGGCTCAACTGGGTCTCTGTCGGGCTCTGTCGGGTTCTGTCGGGCTCTGTCGGGCTCTGTCGGGCTCTGTCGGGCTCTACTGGGCTCTACTGGGCTCTGTCGGGCTCTGTCGGGTTCTGTCGGGCTCTGTCGGGCTCTGTCGGGCTCTGTCGGGCCCTGTCGGGCTCTGTCGGGCTCTGTCGGGCTCTGTCGGGCTCTACTGGGCTCTGTCGCCGGGCTCTGTCGGGCTCTGTCGGGCTCTACTGGGCCCTGTCGGGCCCTGTTGGGCTCTGTCGGGCTCTGTCGGGCTCTGTCGGGCTCAACTGGTCTCTGTCGGGCTCTGTCGGGTTCTGTCGGGCTCTGTCGGGCTCTGTCGGGCTCTGTCGGGCTCTACTGGGCTCTACTGGGCTCTGTCGGGCTCTGTCGGTCTCTACTGGGCCCTGTCGGGCTCTGTCTCTGTCGGGCCCTGTCAGGCTCTGTCGGGCTCTGTCGGGCTCTGTCGGGTTCTGTCGGGATCTGTCGGGCTCTGTCGGGCTCTGTCGGGCTCTACTGGACTCTGTCGGGCTCTGTCGGGCTCTGTCGGGCTCTGTCGGGCTCTGTCGGGCTCTACTGGGCTCTGTCCGGCCCTGTCGGGCCCTGTCGGGCCCTGTCGGGCTCTGTCGGGCTCTGTCGGGCCCTGTCGGGCTCTGTCGGGCTCTGTCGGGCCCTGTCGGGCTCTGTCGGGCTCTGTCGGGCCCTGTCGGGCTCTGTCGGGCTCTGTCGGGCCCTGTCGGACCCTGTCGGGCTCTGTCGGGCTCTGTCGGGCTCTGTCGGGCTCTACTGGGCTCTGTCGGGCTCTGTCGGGCTCTGTCGGGCTCTGTCGGGCTCTACTGGGCCCTGTCGGGCTCTGTCAGGCTCTGTCGGGCCCTGTCGGGCTCTGTCGGGCTCTGTCGGGCTCTGTCGGGCCTGTCAGGCTCTGTCGGGCCCTGTCGGGCCCTGTCGGGCTCTGTCGGTCTCTGTCGGGCTCTACTGGGCCCTGTCGGGCCCTGTCGGGCTCTGTCGGGCTCTACTGGGCTCTGTCGGGCCCTGTCGGGCTCTGTCGGGCTCTGTCGGGCCCTGTCGGGCTCTGTCGGGATCTGTCGGGCTCTGTCGGGCTCTACTGGGCCCTGTCGGGCTCTTTCGGGCTCTGTCGGGCTCTGTCGGGCTCTGTCGGGCTCTACTGGGCCCTGTCAGGCTCTGTCGGGCTCTGTCGCGCCCTGTCGGTCCCTGTCGGGCTCTGTCAGGCTCTGTCGGGCTCTGTCGGGCTCTACTGGGCCCTGTCGGGCCCTGTCGGGCTCTGTCGGGCTCTACTGGGCTCTACTCGGCTCTGTCGGGCTCTGTCGGGCTCTACTGGGCCCTGTCGGGCCCTGTCGGGCTCTGTCGGGCCCTGTCGGGCTCTGTCGGGCTCTGTCGGGCCCTGTCGGGCTCTGTCGGGCTCTGTCGGGCTCTGTCGGGCTCTACTGGGCTCTACTGGGCTCTGTCGGGCTCTGTCGGGCTCTACTGGGCCCTGTCGGGCCCTGTCGGGCCCTGTCGGGCTCTGTCGGGCTCTACTGGGCTCTGTCGGGCTCTGTCGGGCTCTGTCGGGTTCTGTCGGGCTCTACTGGGCTCTGTCGGGCTCTGTCGGGCTCTGTCGGGCTCTACTGGGCCCTGTCGGTCTCTGTCGGGCTCTGTCGGGCCCTGTCGGGCTCTGTCGGGCTCTGTCGGGCTCTGTCGGGCTCTACTGGGCTCTGTCGGGCTCTGCTGGGCTCTGTCGGGCTCTGTCGGGCTCTGTCGGGCTCTCCTGGGCCCTGTCGGGCTCTGTCGGGCTCTGTCGGGCCCCTGTCGGGCTCTGTCGGGCTCTGTCGGGCCCTGTCGGGCTCTGTCGGGCTCTGTCGGGCTCTGTCGGGCTCTACTGGGCCCTGTCGGGCTCTGTCGGGCTCTGTCGGGCTCTGTCGGGCCCTGTCGGGCTCTGTCGGGCTCTACTGGGCCCTGTCGGGCCCTGTCGGGCTCTGTCGGGCTCTGTCGGGCTCTGTCGGGCTCTACTGGGCCCTGTCGGGCTCTGTCGGGCTCTGTCGGGCCCTGTCGGGCTCTGTCGGGCTCTGTCGGGCTCTGTCGGGCTCTACTGGGCCTTGTCGGTTTCTGTCGGGCTCTGTCGGGCTCTGTCGGGCTCTGTCGGGCCCTGTCGGGCTCTGTCGGGCTCTGTCGGGCTCTACTGGGCCCTGTCGGGCCCTGTCGGGCTCTGTCGGGCTCTGTCGGGCTCTACTGGGCTCTGTCGGGCCCTGTCGGGCTCTGTCGGGCTCTGTCGGGCTCTACTGGGCCCTGTCGGGCCCTGTCGGGCCCTGTCGGGCTCTGTCGGGCTCTGTCGGGCCCTGTCGGGCTCTGTCGGGCTCTGTCGGGCTCTGTCGGGCCCTGTCGGGCTCTGTCGGGCTCTGTCGGGCCCTGTCGGGCCCTGTCGGGCTCTGTCGGGCTCTGTCGGGCTCTGTCGGGCTCTACTGGGCTCTGTCGGGCTCTGTCGGGCTCTGTCGGGCTCTGTCGGGCTCTACTGGGCCCTGTCGGGCTCTGTCAGGCTCTGTCGGGCCCTGTCGGGCTCTGTCGGGCTCTGTCGGGCTCTGTCGGGCTCTACTGAACTCTGTTGGGCTCTACTGGGCTCTACTGGGCCCTGTCGGGCTCTGTCGGGCTCTGTCGGGCTCTGTCGGGCTCTACTGGGCTCTGTCGGGCTCTACTGGGCTCTGTCGGGCTCTGTCGGGCTCTGTCGGGCTCTACTGGGCCCTGTCGGGCCCTGTCAGGCTCTGTCGGGCTCTGTCGGGCTCAACTGGTCTCTGTCGGGCTCTGTCGGGTTCTGTCGGGCTCTGTCGGGCTCTGTCGGGCTCTGTCGGGCTCTACTGGGCTCTACTGGGCTCTGTCGGGCTCTGTCGGGTTCTGTCGGGCTCTGTCGGGCTCTGTCGGGCTCTGTCGGGCCCTGTCGGGCTCTGTCGGGCTCTGTCGGGCTCTGTCGGGCTCTACTGGGCTCTGTCGGGCTCTGTCGGGCTCTGTCGGGCTCTACTGGGCCCTGTCGGGCCCTGTTGGGCTCTGTCGGGCTCTGTCGGGCTCTGTCGGGCTCAACTGGTCTCTGTCGGGCTCTGTCGGGTTCTGTCGGGCTCTGTCGGGCTCTGTCGGGCTCTGTCGGGCTCTACTGGGCTCTACTGGGCTCTGTCGGGCTCTGTCGGTCTCTACTGGGCCCTGTCGGGCTCTGTCGGGCTCTGTCGGGCCCTGTCAGGCTCTGTCGGGCTCTGTCGGGCTCTGTCGGGTTCTGTCGGGATCTGTCGGGCTCTGTCGGGCTCTGTCGGGCTCTACTGGACTCTGTCGGGCTCTGTCGGGCTCTGTCGGGCTCTGTCGGGCTCTGTCGGGCTCTACTGGGCTCTGTCCGGCCCTGTCGGGCCCTGTCGGGCCCTGTCGGGCTCTGTCGGGCTCTGTCGGGCCCTGTCGGGCTCTGTCGGGCTCTGTCGGGCCCTGTCGGGCTCTGTCGGGCTCTGTCGGGCCCTGTCGGACCCTGTCGGGCTCTGTCGGGCTCTGTCGGGCTCTGTCGGGCTCTACTGGGCTCTGTCGGGCTCTGTCGGGCTCTGTCGGGCTCTGTCGGGCTCTACTGGGCCCTGTCGGGCTCTGTCAGGCTCTGTCGGGCCCTGTCGGGCTCTGTCGGGCTCTGTCGGGCTCTGTCGGGCCCTGTCAGGCTCTGTCGGGCCCTGTCGGGCCCTGTCGGGCTCTGTCGGTCTCTGTCGGGCTCTACTGGGCCCTGTCGGGCCCTGTCGGGCTCTGTCGGGCTCTACTGGGCTCTGTCGGGCCCTGTCGGGCTCTGTCGGGCTCTGTCGGGCCCTGTCGGGCTCTGTCGGGATCTGTCGGGCTCTGTCGGGCTCTACTGGGCCCTGTCGGGCTCTTTCGGGCTCTGTCGGGCTCTGTCGGGCTCTGTCGGGCTCTACTGGGCCCTGTCAGGCTCTGTCGGGCTCTGTCGCGCCCTGTCGGTCCCTGTCGGGCTCTGTCAGGCTCTGTCGGGCTCTGTCGGGCTCTACTGGGCCCTGTCGGGCCCTGTCGGGCTCTGTCGGGCTCTACTGGGCTCTACTCGGCTCTGTCGGGCTCTGTCGGGCTCTACTGGGCCCTGTCGGGCCCTGTCGGGCTCTGTCGGGCCCTGTCGGGCTCTGTCGGGCTCTACTGGGCTCTGTCGGGCTCTGTCGGGCTCTGTCGGGTTCTGTCGGGCTCTACTGGGCTCTGTCGGGCTCTGTCGGGCTCTGTCGGGCTCTGTCGGGCTCTACTGGGCCCTGTCGGGCTCTGTCGGGCTCTGTCGGGCCCTGTCGGGCTCTGTCGGGCTCTGTCGGGCTCTGTCGGGCTCTACTGGGCTCTGTCGGGCTCTGCTGGGCTCTGTCGGGCTCTGTCGGGCTCTGTCGGGCTCTCCTGGGCCCTGTCGGGCTCTGTCGGGCTCTGTCGGGCCCTGTCGGGCTCTGTCGGGCTCTGTCGGGCCCTGTCGGGCTCTGTCGGGCTCTGTCGGGCTCTGTCGGGCTCTACTGGGCCCTGTCGGGCTCTGTCGGGCTCTGTCGGGCTCTGTCGGGCTCTGTCGGGCCCTGTCGGGCTCTGTCGGGCTCTACTGGGCCCTGTCGGGCCCTGTCGGGCTCTGTCGGGCTCTGTCGGGCTCTGTCGGGCTCTACTGGGCCCTGTCGGGCTCTGTCGGGCTCTGTCGGGCCCTGTCGGGCTCTGTCGGGCTCTGTCGGGCTCTGTCGGGCTCTACTGGGCCTTGTCGGTTTCTGTCGGGCTCTGTCGGGCTCTGTCGGGCTCTACTGGGCCCTGTCGGGCCCTGTCGGGCTCTGTCGGGCTCTGTCGGGCTCTGTCGGGCCATGTCGGGCTCTGTCGGGCTCTATTGAGCTCTGTCGGGCTCTGTCGGGCCCTGTCGGGCTCTGTCGGGATCTACTGGGCCCTGCCGGGCCCTGTCGGGCCCTGTCGGGCTCTGTCGGGCTCTGTCGGGCTCTGTCGGGCCCTGTCGGGCTCTGTCGGGCTCTGTCGGGCTCTGTCGGGCTCTACTGGGCCCTGTCGGGCTCTGTCGGGCTCTGTCGGGCTCTGTCGGGCTCTGACGGGTTCTGTCGGGCTCTGTCGGGCTCTCTCGGGCTCTACTGGGCCCTGTCGGGCCCTGTCGGGCCCTGTCGGGCTCTGTCGGGCTCTGTCGGGCTCTGTCGGGCTCTACTGGGCCCTGTCGGGCCCTGTCGGGCTCTTTCGGGCTCTGTCGGGTTCTGTCGGGCCCTGTCGGGCTCTGTCGGGCTCTGTCGGGCTCTACTGGGCCCTGTCGGGCTCTGTCGGGCTCTGTCGGGGTCTGTCGGGCCCTGTCGGGCTCTGTCGGGCCCTGTCGCGCCCTGTCGGGCTCTGTCGGGCTCTGTCGGGCTCTGTCGGGCCCTGTCGGGCTCTGTCGGGCCCTGTAGGGCCCTGTCGGGCTCTGTCGGGCTCTGTCGGGCTCTACTGGGCCCTGTCGGGCTCTGTCGGGCTCTGTCGGGCTCTGTCGGGCCCTGTCGGGCTCTGTCGGGCTCTGTCGGGCTCCGTCGGGCTCTGTCGGGCTCTACTGGGCTCTGTCGGGCTCTGTCGGGCTCTGTCGGGCTCTACTGGGCTCTGTCGGGCTCTGTCGGGCTCTGTCGGGCTCTGTCGGGCTCTACTGGGGCCTGTCGGGCTCTGTCGGGCCCTGTCGGGCTCTGTCGGACCCTGTCGGGCCCTGTCGGGCTCTGTCGGGCCCTGTCGGGCTCTGTCGGGCTCTGTCGGGCTCTGTCGGGCTCTACTGGGCTCTGTCGGGCTCTGTCGGGCTCTGTCGGGCTCTGTCGGGCTCTACTGGGCCCTGTCGGGCTCTGTCGGGCTCTGTCGGGCCCTGTCGGGCTCTGTCGGGCTCTGTCGGGCCCTGTCGGGCCCTGTCGGGCTCTGTCGGGCTCTGTCGGGCCCTGTCGGGCTCTGTCGGGCTCTGTCGGGCTCTGTCGGGCTCTACTGGGCCCTGTCGGGCTCTGTCGGGCTCTGTCGGGCTCTGTCGGGCCCTGTCGGGCTCTGTCGGGCTCTACTGGGCCCTGTCGGGCCCTGCCGGGCTCTGTTTGGCTCTGTCGGGCTCTGTCGGGCCCTGTCGGGCGCTGTCGGGCTCTGTCGGGCTCTGTCGGGCTCTACTGGGCCCTGTCGGGCTCTGTCGGGCTCTGTCGGGCTCTGTCGGGCCCTGTCGGGCTCTGTCGGGCTCTGTCGGGCTCTGTCGGGCTCTACTGGGCCCTGTCGGGTTCTGTCGGGCTCTGTCGGGCTCTACTGGGCCCTGTCGGGCTCTGTCGGGCTCTGTCGGGCTCTGTCGGGCTCTGTCGGGCTCTGACGGGTTCTGTCGGGCTCTGTCGGGCTCTGTCGGGCTCTACTGGGCCCTGTCGGGCTCTGTCGGGCTCTGTCGGGCTCTGTCGGGCCCTGTCGGGCTCTGTCGGGCTCTGTCGGGCTCTACTGGGCTCTGTCGGGCCCTGTCGGGCTCTGTCGGGCTCTGTCGGGCTCTGTCGGGCTCTACTGGGCTCTGTCGGGCCCTGTCGGGCCCTGTCGGGCCCTGTCGGGCTCTGTCGGGCTCTGTCGGGCCCTGTCGGGCTCTGTCGGGCTCTGTCGGGCTCTGTCGGGCTCTGTCGGGCTCTACTGGGCTCTGTCGGGCTCTGTCGGGCTCTGTCGGGCTCTTCTGGGCCCTGTCGGGCTCTGTCAGGCTCTGTCGGGCCCTGTCGGGCTCTGTCGGGCTCTGTCGGGCTCTGTCGGGCTCTACTGGGCTCTGTTGGGCTCTACTGGGCTCTACTGGGCCCTGTCGGGCTCTGTCGGGCTCTGTCGGGCTCTGTCGGGCTCTACTGGGCTCTGTCGGGCTCTACTGGGCTCTGTCGGGCTCTGTCGGGCTCTGTCGGGCTCTACTGGGCCCTGTCGGGCCCTGTCGGTCTCTGTCGGGCTCTGTCGGGCTCTGTCGGGCTCAACTGGTCTCTGTCGGGCTCTGTCGGGTTCTGTCGGGCTCTGTCGGGCTCTGTCGGGCTCTGTCGGGCTCTACTGGGCTCTACTGGGCTCTGTCGGGCTCTGTCGGGTTCTGTCGGGCTCTGTCGGGCTCTGTCGGGCTCTGTCGGGCCCTGTCGGGCTCTGTTGGGCTCTGTCGGGCTCTGTCGGGCTCTACTGGGCTCTGTCGGGCTCTGTCGGGCTCTGTCGGGCTCTACTGGGCCCTGTCGGGCCCTGTTGGGCTCTGTCGGGCTCTGTCGGGCTCTGTCGGGCTCAACTGGTCTCTGTCGGGCTCTGTCGGGTTCTGTCGGGCTCTGTCGGGCTCTGTCGGGCTCTACTGGGCTCTACTGGGCTCTGTCGGGCTCTGTCGGTCTCTACTGGGCCCTGTCGGGCTCTGTCGGGCTCTGTCGGGCCCTGTCAGGCTCTGTCGGGCTCTGTCGGGCTCTGTCGGGTTCTGTCGGGATCTGTCGGGCTCTGTCGGGCTCTGTCGGGCTCTTCTGGGCCCTGTCGGGCCCTGTCGGGCTCTGTCGGGCTCTGTCGGGCTCTGTCGGGCTCTACTGGGCCCTGTCGGGACCTGTCGGGCCCTGTCGGGCTCTGTCGGGCTCTGTCGGGCTCTGTCGGGCTCTACTGGACTCTGTCGGGCTCTGTCGGGCCCTGTCGGGCTCTGTTTGGCTCTGTCGGGCTCTGTCGGGCCCTGTCGGGCTCTGTCGGGCTCTGTCGGGCTCTACTGGGCCCTGTCGGGCTCTGTCGGGCTCTACTGGGCTCTGTCGGGCTCTGTCGGGCTCTTCTGGACTCTGTCGGGCTCTGTCGGGCTCTGTCGGGCTCTGTCGGGCTCTGTCGGGCTCTACTGGGCTCTGTCCGGCCCTGTCGGGCCCTGTCGGGCCCTGTCGGGCTCTGTCGGGCTCTGTCGGGCCCTGTCGGGCTCTGTCGGGCTCTGTCGGGCCCTGTCGGGCTCTGTCGGGCTCTGTCGGGCCCTGTCGGGCCCTGTCGGGCTCTGTCGGGCTCTGTCGGGCTCTGTCGGGCTCTACTGGGCTCTGTCGGGCTCTGTCGGGCTCTGTCGGGCTCTGTCGGGCTCTACTGGGCCCTGTCGGGCTCTGTCAGGCTCTGTCGGGCCCTGTCGGGCTCTGTCGGGCTCTGTCGGGCTCTGTCGGGCCCTGTCGGGCTCTGTCGGGCCCTGTCGGGCCCTGTCGGGCTCTGTCGGTCTCTGTCGGGCTCTACTGGGCCCTGTCGGGCCCTGTCGGGCTCTGTCGGGCTCTGTCGGGCTCTGTCGGGCCCTGTCGGGCTCTGTCGGGATCTGTCGGGCTCTGTCGGGCTCTACTGGGCCCTGTCGGGCTCTTTCGGGCTCTGTCGGGCTCTGTCGGGCTCTGTCGGGCTCTACTGGGCCCTGTCAGGCTCTGTCGGGCTCTGTCGCGCCCTGTCGGTCCCTGTCGGGCTCTGTCAGGCTCTGTCGGGCTCTGTCGGGATCTACTGGGCCCTGTCGGGCCCTGTCGGGCCCTGTCGGGCTCTACTGGGCTCTACTCGGCTCTGTCGGGCTCTGTCGGGCTCTACTGGGCCCTGTCGGGCCCTGTCGGGCTCTGTCGGGCCCTGTCGGGCTCTGTCGGGCTCTGTCGGGCCCTGTCGGGCTCTGTCGGGCTCTGTCGGGCTCTGTCGGGCTCTACTGGGCTCTACTGGGCTCTGTCGGGCTCTGTCGGGCTCTACTGGGCCCTGTCGGGCCCTGTCGGGCCCTGTCGGGCTCTGTCGGGCTCTACTGGGCTCTGTCGGGCTCTGTCGGGTTCTGTCGGGCTCTACTGGGCTCTGTCGGGCTCTGTCGGGCTCTGTCGGGCTCTGTCGGGCTCTACTGGGCCCTGTCGGGCTCTGTCGGGCTCTGTCGGGCCCTGTCGGGCTCTGTCGGGCTCTGTCGGGCTCTACTGGGCTCTGTCGGGCTCTGCTGGGCTCTGTCGGGCTCTGTCGGGCTCTGTCGGGCTCTACTGGGCCCTGTCGGGCTCTGTCGGGCTCTGTCGGGTCCTGTCGGGCTCTGTCGGGCTCTGTCGGGCCCTGTCGGGCTCTGTCGGGCTCTGTCGGGCTCTGTCGGGCTCTACTGGGCCCTGTCGGGCTCTGTCGGGCTCTGTCGGGCTCTGTCGGGCCCTGTCGGGCTCTGTCCGGCTCTACTGGGCCCTGTCGGGCCCTGTCGGGCTCTGTCGGGCTCTGTCGGGTCTGTCGGGCTCTACTGGGCCCTGTCGGGCTCTGTCGGGCTCTTTCGGGCCCTGTCGGGCTCTGTCGGGCTCTGTCGGGCTCTGTCGGGCTCTACTGGGCCTTGTCGGTTTCTGTCGGGCTCTGTCGGGCTCTGTCGGGCTCTACTGGGCCCTGTCGGGCCCTGTCGGGCTCTGTCGGGCTCTGTCGGGCTCTGTCGGGCCATGTCGGGCTCTGTCGGGCTCTATTGAGCTCTGTCGGGCTCTGTCGGGCCCTGTCGGGCTCTGTCGGGATCTACTGGGCCCTGCCGGGCCCTGTCGGGCTCTGTCGGGCTCTGTCGGGCTCTGTCGGGCCCTGTCGGTCTCTGTCGGGCTCTGTCGGGCTCTTTCGGGCTCTACTGGGCCCTGTCGGGCTCTGTCGGGCTCTGTCGGGCTCTGTCGGGCTCTGACGGGTTCTGTCGGGCTCTGTCGGGCTCTCTCGGGCTCTACTGGGCCCTGTCGGGCCCTGTCGGGCCCTGTCGGGCTCTGTCGGGCTCTGTCGGGCTCTGTCGGGCTCTACTGGGCCCTGTCGGGCCCTGTCGGGCTCTGTCGGGCTCTGTCGGGTTCTGTCGGGCCCTGTCGGGCTCTGTCGGGCTCTGTCGGGCTCTACTGGGCCCTGTCGGGCCCTGTCGGGCTCTGTCGGGCTCTGTCGGGCTCTGTCGGGCCCTGTCGGGCTCTGTCGGGCCCTGTCGCGCCCTGTCGGGCTCTGTCGGGCTCTGTCGGGCTCTGTCGGGCCCTGTCGGGCTCTGTCGGGCCCTGTAGGGCCCTGTCGGGCTCTGTCGGGCTCTGTCGGGCTCTACTGGGCCCTGTCGGGCTCTGTCGGGCTCTGTCGGGCTCTGTCGGGCCCTGTCGGGCTCTGTCGGGCTCTGTCGGGCTCCGTCGGGCTCTGTCGGGCTCTACTGGGCCCTGTCGGGCTCTGTCGGGCCCTGTAGGGCCCTGTCGGGCTCTGTCGGGCTCTGTCGGGCTCTACTGGGCCCTGTCGGGCTCTGTCGGGCTCTGTCGGGCTCTGTCGGGCTCTGTTGGGCTCTGTCGGGCTCTGTCGGGCTCTGTCGGGCTCTACTGGGCCCTGTCGGGCTCTGTCGGGCTCTGTCGGGCTCTGTCGGGCCCTGTCGGGCTCTGTCGGGCCCTGTCGGGCCCTGTCGGGCTCTGTCGGGCTCTGTCGGGCCCTGTCGGGCTCTCTCGGGCTCTGTCGGGCTCTGTCGGGCTCTATCGGGCTCTACTGGGCCCTGTCGGGCTCTGTCGGGCTCTGTCGGGCTCTGTCGGGCTCTGTCGGGCCCTGTCGGGCTCTGTCGGGCTCTACTGGGCCCTGTCGGGCCCTGTCGGGCTCTGTCGGGCACTGTCGGGCCCTGTCGGGCTCTGTCGGGCTCTCTCGGGCTCTACTGGGCCCTGTCGGGCTCTGTCGGGCTCTGTCGGGCCCTGTCGGGCTCTGTCGGGCTCTGTCGGGCTCTGTCGGGCTCTACTGGGACCTGTCGGGTTATGTTGGGCTCTGTCGGGCTCTGTCGGGCTCTACTGGGCCCTGTCGGGCCCTGTCGGGCTCTGTCGGGCTCTGTCGGGCTCTGTCGGGCCATGTCGGGCTCTGTCGGGCTCTGTCGGTCTCTGTCGGGCCCTGTCGGGCTCTGTCGGGCTCTACTGGGCCCTGTCGGGCCCTGTCGGGCTCTGTCGGGCTCTGTCGGGCTCTGTCGGGCCCTGTCGGTCTCTGTCGGGCTCTGTCGGGCTCTGTCGGGCTCTACTGGGCCCTGTCGGGCTCTGTAGGGCTCTGTCGGGCTCTGACGGGTTCTGTCGGGCTCTGTCGGGCTCTGTCGGGCTCTACTGGGCCCTGTCGGGCCCTGTCGGGCCCTGTCGGGCTCTGTCGGGCTCTGTCGGGCTCTGTCGGGCTCTACTGGGCCCTGTCGGGCCCTGTCGGGCTCTGTCGGGATCTGTCGGGCTCTGTCGGGCTCTACTGGGCTCTGTCGGGCCCTTTCGGGCCCTGTCGGGCTCTATCGGGCCCTGTCGGGCCCTGTCGGGCCCTGTCGGGCTCTGTCGTGCTCTGTCGGGCTCTACTGGGCTCTGTCGGGCCCTGTCGGGCCCTGTCGGGCTCTGTCGGGCTCTGTCGGGCTCTACTGGGCTCTGTCGGGCCCTTTCGGGCCCTGTCGGGCTCTGTCGGGCCCTGTCGGGCCCTGTCGGGCCCTGTCGGGCTCTGTCGGGCTCTGTCGGGCTCTACTGGGCCCTGTCGGGCCCTGTCGGGCTCTGTCGGGCTCTGTCGGGCCCTGTCGGGCTCTGTCGGGCTCTGTCGGGCTCTACTGGGCCCTGTCGGGCCCTGTCGGTCTCTGTCGGGCTCTGTCGGGCTCTGTCGGTCTCTACTGGGCTCTGTCGGGCCTTGTCGGGCCCTGTCGGGCTCTGTCGGGCCCTGTCGGGCCCTGTCGGGCTCTGTCGGGCTCTGTCGGGCCCTGTCGGGCTCTGTCGGGCTCTGTCGGGGCCTGTCGGGCTCTGTCGGGCTCTGTCGGGCTCTGTCGGGCTCTGTCGGGCTCTACTGGGCCCTGTCGGGCTCTGTCAGGCTCTGTCGGGCCCTGTCGGGCTCTGTCGGGCTCTGTCGGGCTCTGTCGGGCCCTGTCGGGCTCTGTCGGGCTCTACTGGGCTCTACTGGGCCCTGTCGGGCTCTGTCGGGCTCTGTCGGGCTCTGTCGGGCTCTGTCGGGCTCTACTGGGCTCTGTCGGGCCCTGTCGGGCTCTGTCGGGCTCTGTCGGGCCCTGTCGGGCTCTGTCGGGCTCTGTCGGGCTCTGTCGGGCTCTACTGGGCCCTGTCGGGCTCTGTCGGGCTCTGTCGGGCTCTGTCGGGCTCTGTCGGGCTCTACTGGGCCCTGTCGGGCCCTGTCGGGCTCTGTCGGGCTCTGTCGGGCTCAACTGGTCTCTGTCGGGCTCTGTCGGGTTCTGTCGGGCTCTGTCGGGCTCTGTCGGGCTCTGTCGGGCTCTACTGGGCTCTGTCGGGCTCTGTCGGGCTCTACTGGGCCCTGTCGGGCCCTGTCGGGCCCTGTCGGGCTCTGTCGGGCTCTGTCGGGCTCTGTCGGGCTCTACTGGGCTCTGTCGGCCTCTGTCGGGTTCTGTCGGGCTCTGTCGGGCTCTGTCGGGCTCTGTCGGGCTCTACTGGGCTCTGTCGGGCCCTGTCGGGCCCTGTCGGGCTCTGTCGGGCTCTGTCGGGCCCTGTCGGGCCCTGTCGGGCTCTGTCGGGCTCTGTCGGGCTCTACTGGGCCCTGTCGGGCCCTGTCGGCCCCTGTCGGGCTCTGTCGGGCTCTGTCGGGCTCTGTCGGGCCCTGTCGGGCTCTGTCGGGCTCTGTCGGGTTCTGTCGGGCCCTGTCGGGCTCTGTCGGGCTCTGTCGGGCTCTACTGGGCCCTGTCGGGCCCTGTCGGGCTCTGTCGGGCTCTGTCGGGCCCTGTCGGGCCCTGTCGGGCCCTGTCGGGCTCTGTCGGGCTCTGTCGGGCTCTGTCGGGCCCTGTCGGGCTCTGTCGGTCCCTGTCGGGCCCTGTCGGGCTCTGTCGGGCTCTGTCGGGCTCTACTGGGCCCTGTCGGGCTCTGTCGGGCTCTGTCGGGCCCTGTCGGGCCCTGTCGGGCTCTGTCGGGCTCTATCGGGCTCTACTGGGCTCTGTCGGGCTCTGTTGGGCTCTGTCGGGCTCTGTCGGGCTCTGTCGGGCTCTACTGGGCCCTGTCGGGCTCTGTCGGGCTCTGTCGGGCTCTGTCGGGCCCTGTCGGGCTCTGTCGGGCCCTGCCGGGCCCTGTCGGGCTCTGTCGGGCTCTGTCGGGCCCTGTCGGGCTCTCTCGGGCTCTGTCGGGCTCTGTCGGGCTCTGTCGGGCTCTACTGGGCCCTGTCGGGCTCTGTCGGGCTCTGTCGGGCTCTGTCGGGCCCTGTCGGGCTCTGTCGGGCTCTACTGGGCCCTGTCGGGCCCTGTCGGGCTCTGTCGGGCTCTGTCGGGCCCTGTCGGGCTCTGTCGGGCTCTGTCGGGCTCTGTCGGGCTCTACTGGGCCCTGTCGGGCTCTGTCGGGCTCTGTCGGGCCCTGTCGGGCTCTGTCGGGCTCTGTCGTGCTCTGTCGGGTTCTACTGGGACCTGTCGGGCCCTGTCGGGCTCTGTCGGGCTCTGTCGGACTATACTGGGCCCTGTCGGGCCCTGTCGGGCTCTGTCGGGCTCTGTCGGGCTCTGTCGGGCCATGTCGGGCTCTGTCGGGCTCTGTCGGGCTGTGTCGGGCCCTGTCGGGCTCTGTCGGGCTCTACTGGGCCCTGTCGGGACCTGTCGGGCCCTGTCGGGCTCTGTCGGGCTCTGTCGGGCTCTGTCGGGCCCTGTCGGTCTCTGTCGGGCTCTGTCGGGCTCTGTCGGGCTCTACTGGGCCCTGTCGGGCTCTGTCGGGCTCTGTCGGGCTCTGTCGGGCTCTGACGGGTTCTTTCGGGCTCTGTCGGGCTCTGTCGGGCTCTACTGGGCCCTGTCGGGCCCTGTCGGGCCCTGTCGGGCTCTGTCGGGCTCTGTCGGGCCCTGTCGGGCTCTGTCGGGCTCTGTCGGGCTCTGTCGGGCTCTACTGGGCCCTGTCGGGCCCTGTCGGGCTCTGTCGGGCTCTGTCGGGCTCTACTGGGCTCTGTCGGGCCCTTTCGGGCCCTGTCGGGCTCTATCGGGCCCTGTCGGGCCCTGTCGGGCCCTGTCGGGCTCTGTCGGGCTCTGTCGGGCTCTACTGGGCTCTGTCGGGCTCTGTCGGGCTCTACTGGGCCCTGTCGGGCCCTGTCGGGCCCTGTCGGGCTCTGTCGGGCTCTGTCGGGCTCTGTCGGGCTCTACTGGGCTCTGTCGGCCTCTGTCGGGTTCTGTCGGGCTCTGTCGGGCTCTGTCGGGCTCTGTCGGGCTCTACTGGGCTCTGTCGGGCCCTGTCGGGCCCTGTCGGGCTCTGTCGGGTTCTGTCGGGCCCTGTCGGGCTCTGTCGGGCTCTGTCGGGCCCTGTCGGGCTCTGTCGGGCTCTGTCGGGTTCTGTCGGGCCCTGTCGGGCTCTGTCGGGCTCTGTCGGGCTCTACTGGGCCCTGTCGGGCTCTGTCGGGCTCTGTCGGGCCCTGTCGGGCCCTGTCGGGCCCTGTCGGGCTCTGTCGGGCTCTGTCGGGCTCTGTCGGGCGCTGTCGGGCTCTGTCGGTCCCTGTCGGGCCCTGTCGGGCTCTGTCGGGCTCTGTCGGGCTCTACTGGGCCCTGTCGGGCTCTGTCGGGCTCTGTCGGGCCCTGTCGGGCCCTGTCGGGCTCTGTCGGGCTCTATCGGGCTCTACTGGGCTCTGTCGGGCTCTGTTGGGCTCTGTCGGGCTCTGTCGGGCTCTGTCGGGCTCTACTGGGCCCTGTCGGGCTCTGTCGGGCTCTGTCGGGCTCTGTCGGGCCCTGTCGGGCTCTGTCGGGCCCTGCCGGGCCCTGTCGGGCTCTGTCGGGCTCTGTCGGGCCCTGTCGGGCTCTCTCGGGCTCTGTCGGGCTCTGTCGGGCTCTGTCGGGCTCTGTCGGGCTCTGTCGGGCCCTGTCGGGCTCTGTCGGGCTCTACTGGGCCCTGTCGGGCCCTGTCGGGCTCTGTCGGGCTCTGTCGGGCCCTGTCGGGCTCTGTCGGGCTCTGTCGGGCTCTGTCGGGCTCTACTGGGCCCTGTCGGGCTCTGTCGGGCTCTGTCGGGCCCTGTCGGGCTCTGTCGGGCTCTGTCGTGCTCTGTCGGGCTCTACTGGGACCTGTCGGGCCCTGTCGGGCTCTGTCGGGCTCTGTCGGACTCTACTGGGCCCTGTCGGGCCCTGTCGGGCTCTGTCGGGCTCTGTCGGGCTCTGTCGGGCCATGTCGGGCTCTGTCGGGCTCTGTCGGGCTGTGTCGGGCCCTGTCGGGCTCTGTCGGGCTCTACTGGGCCCTGTCGGGCCCTGTCGGGCTCTGTCGGGCTCTGTCGGGCTCTGTCGGGCCCTGTCGGTGTCTGTCGGGCTCTGTCGGGCTCTGTCGGGCTCTGTCGGGCTCTGTCGGGCCCTGTCGGTCTCTGTCGGGCTCTGTCGGGCTCTGTCGGGCTCTGACGGGTTCTTTCGGGCTCTGTCGGGCTCTGTCGGGCTCTACTGGGCCCTGTCGGGCCCTGTCGGGCCCTGTCGGGCTCTGTCGGGCTCTGTCGGGCCCTGTCGGGCTCTGTCGGGCTCTGTCGGGCTCTGTCGGGCTCTACTGGGCCCTGTCGGGCCCTGTCGGGCTCTGTCGGGCTCTGTCGGGCTCTGTCGGGCTCTACTGGGCTCTGTCGGGCCCTTTCGGGCCCTGTCGGGCTCTATCGGGCCCTGTCGGGCCCTGTCGGGCCCTGTCGGGCTCTGTCGGGCTCTGTCGGGCTCTACTGGGCCCTGTCGGGCCCTGTCGGGCTCTGTCGGGCTCTGTCTAGCTCTGTCGGGCTCTACTGGGCTCTGTCGGGCCCTTTCGGGCCCTGTCGGGCTCTGTCGGGCCCTGTCGGGCTCTGTCGGGCCCTGTCGGGCTCTGTCGGGCTCTGTCGGGGCCTGTCGGGCTCTGTCGGGCTCTGTCGGGCTCTGTCGGGGCCTGTCGGACTCTGTCGGGCTCTGTCGGGCTCTGTCGGGCTCTGTCGGGCTCTACTGGGCCCTGTCGAGCTCTGTCAGGCTCTGTCGGGCCCTGTCGGGCTCTGTCGGGCTCTGTCGGGCTCTGTTGGGCCCTGTCGGGCTCTGTCGGGCTCTACTGGGCTCTACTGGGCCCTGTCGGGCTCTGTCGGGCCCTGTCGGGCCCTGTCGGGCTCTGTCGGGCTCTGTCGGGCTCTACTGGGACCTGTCGGGCCCTGTCGGGCTCTGTCGGGCTCTGTCGGACTCTACTGGGCCCTGTCGGGCCCTGTCGGGCTCTGTCGGGCTCTGTCGGGCTCTGTCGGGCCATGTCGGGCTCTGTCGGGCTCTGTCGGGCTGTGTCGGGCCCTGTCGGGCTCTGTCGGGCTCTACTGGGCCCTGTCGGGCCCTGTCGGGCCCTGTCGGGCTCTGTCGGGCTCTGTCGGACTCTACTGGGCCCTGTCGGGCCCTGTCGGGCTCTGTCGGGCTCTGTCGGGCTCTGTCGGGCCATGTCGGGCTCTGTCGGGCTCTGTCGGGCTGTGTCGGGCCCTGTCGGGCTCTGTCGGGCTCTACTGGGCCCTGTCGGGCCCTGTCGGGCCCTGTCGGGCTCTGTCGGGCTCTGTCGGGCTCTGTCGGGCCCTGTCGGGCTCTGTCGGGCTCTACTGGGCCCTGTCGGGCTCTGTCGGGCTCTGTCGGGCTCTGTCGGGCTCTGACGGGTTCTTTCGGGCTCTGTCGGGCTCTGTCGGGCTCTACTGGGCCCTGTCGGGCCCTGTCGGGCCCTGTCGGGCTCTGTCGGGCTCTGTCGGGCCCTGTCGGGCTCTGTCGGGCTCTGTCGGGCTCTGTCGGGCTCTACTGGGCCCTGTCGGGCCCTGTCGGGCTCTGTCGGGCTCTGTCGGGCTCTGTCGGGCTCTACTGGGCTCTGTCGGGCCCTTTCGGGCCCTGTCGGGCTCTATCGGGCCCTGTCGGGCCCTGTCGGGCCCTGTCGGGCTCTGTCGGGCTCTGTCGGGCTCTACTGGGCCCTGTCGGGCCCTGTCGGGCTCTGTCGGGCTCTGTCTGGCTCTGTCGGGCTCTACTGGGCTCTGTCGGGCCCTTTCGGGCCCTGTCGGGCTCTGTCGGGCCCTGTCGGGCTCTGTCGGGCTCTGTCGGGGCCTGTCGGGCTCTGTCGGGCTCTGTCGGGCTCTGTCGGGGCCTGTCGGACTCTGTCGGGCTCTGTCGGGCTCTGTCGGGCTCTGTCGGGCTCTACTGGGCCCTGTCGAGCTCTGTCAGGCTCTGTCGGGCCCTGTCGGGCTCTGTCGGGCTATGTCGGGCTCTGTTGGGCCCTGTCGGGCTCTGTCGGGCTCTACTGGGCTCTACTGGGCCCTGTCGGGCTCTGTCGGGCCCTGTCGGGCCCTGTCGGGCTCTGTCGGGCTCTGTCGGGCCCTGTCGGGCTCTGTCGGGCTCTGTCGGGCTCTGTCGGGCTCTACTGGGCCCTGTCGGGCCCTGTCGGGCTCTGTCGGGCTCTGTCGGGCTCTGTCGGGCTCAACTGGTCTCTGTCGGGCTCTGTCGGGCTCTGTCGGGCTCTGTCGGGCTCTACTGGGCTCTACTGGGCCCTGTCGGGCTCTGTCGGGCTCTGTCGGGCACTGTCGGGCCCTGTCGGGCCCTGTCGGGCTCTGTCGGGCTCTGACGGGCTCTACTGGGCCCTGTCGGGCTCTGTCGGGCTCTGTCGGGCCCTGTCGGGCTCTGTCGGGCTCTGTCGGGCTCTGTCGGGCTCTACTGGGCTCTGTCGGGCTCTGCTGGGCTCTGTCGGGCTCTGTCGGGCTCTGTCGGGCTCTACTGGGCCCTGTCGGGCTCTGTCGGGCTCTGTCGGGCCCTGTCGGGCCCTGTCGGGCTCTGTCGGGCTCTGTCGGGCTCTGTCGGGCTCTACTGGGCTCTGTCGGCCTCTGTCGGGTTCTGTCGGGCTCTGTCGGGCTCTGTCGGGCTCTGTCGGGCTCTACTGGGCTCTGTCGGGCCCTGTCGGGCCCTGTCGGGCTCTGTCGGGCTCTGTCGGGCCCTGTCGGGCCCTGTCGGGCTCTGTCGGGCTCTGTCGGGCTCTACTGGGCCCTGTCGGGCCCTGTCGGCCCCTGTCGGGCTCTGTCGGGCTCTGTCGGGCTCTGTCGGGCCCTGTCGGGCTCTGTCGGGCTCTGTCGGGTTCTGTCGGGCCCTGTCGGGCTCTGTCGGGCTCTGTCGGGCTCTACTGGGCCCTGTCGGGCTCTGTCGGGCTCTGTCGGGCCCTGTCGGGCCCTGTCGGGCCCTGTCGGGCTCTGTCGGGCTCTGTCGGGCTCTGTCGGGCCCTGTCGGGCTCTGTCGGTCCCTGTCGGGCCCTGTCGGGCTCTGTCGGGCTCTGTCGGGCTCTACTGGGCCCTGTCGGGCTCTGTCGGGCTCTGTCGGGCCCTGTCGGGCCCTGTCGGGCTCTGTCGGGCTCTATCGGGCTCTACTGGGCTCTGTCGGGCTCTGTTGGGCTCTGTCGGGCTCTGTCGGGCTCTGTCGGGCTCTACTGGGCCCTGTCGGGCTCTGTCGGGCTCTGTCGGGCCCTGTCGGGCTCTGTCGGGCCCTGCCGGGCCCTGTCGGGCTCTGTCGGGCTCTGTCGGGCCCTGTCGGGCTCTCTCGGGCTCTGTCGGGCTCTGTCGGGCTCTGTCGGGCTCTACTGGGCCCTGTCGGGCTCTGTCGGGCTCTGTCGGGCTCTGTCGGGCTCTGTCGGGCCCTGTCGGGCTCTGTCGGGCTCTACTGGGCCCTGTCGGGCCCTGTCGGGCTCTGTCGGGCTCTGTCGGGCCCTGTCGGGCTCTGTCGGGCTCTGTCGGGCTCTGTCGGGCTCTACTGGGCCCTGTCGGGCTCTGTCGGGCTCTGTCGGGCCCTGTCGGGCTCTGTCGGGCTCTGTCGTGCTCTGTCGGGCTCTACTGGGACCTGTCGGGCCCTGTCGGGCTCTGTCGGGCTCTGTCGGGCTCTACTGGGCTCTGTCGGGCTCTGTCGGGCTCTGTCGGGCTCTGTCGGGCTCTACTGGGCTCTGTCGGGCTCTGTCGGGCTCTACTGGGCCCTGTCGGGCCCTGTCGGGCCCTGTCGGGCTCTGTCGGGCTCTACTGGGCTCTGTCAGGCTCTGTCGGGCTCTGTCGGGCCCTGTCGGGCTCTGTCGGGCTCTGTCGTGCTCTGTCGGGCTCTACTGGGACCTGTCGGGCCCTGTCGGGCTCTGTCGGGCTCTGTCGGACTCTACTGGGCCCTGTCGGGCCCTGTCGGGCTCTGTCGGGCTCTGTCTGGCTCTGTCGGGCTCTACTGGGCTCTGTCGGGCCCTTTCGGGCCCTGTCGGGCTCTGTCGGGCCCTGTCGGGCTCTGTCGGGCCCTGTCGGGCTCTGTCGGGCTCTGTCGGGGCCTGTCGGGCTCTGTCGGGCTCTGTCGGGCTCTGTCGGGGCCTGTCGGACTCTGTCGGGCTCTGTCGGGCTCTGTCGGGCTCTGTCGGGCTCTACTGGGCCCTGTCGAGCTCTGTCAGGCTCTGTCGGGCCCTGTCGGGCTCTGTCGGGCTCTGTCGGGCTCTGTTGGGCCCTGTCGGGCTCTGTCGGGCTCTACTGGGCTCTACTGGGCCCTGTCGGGCTCTGTCGGGCCCTGTCGGGCCCTGTCGGGCTCTGTCGGGCTCTGTCGGGCCCTGTCGGGCTCTGTCGGGCTCTGTCGGGCTCTGTCGGGCTCTACTGGGCCCTGTCGGGCCCTGTCGGGCTCTGTCGGGCTCTGTCGGGCTCTGTCGGGCTCAACTGGTCTCTGTCGGGCTCTGTCGGGCTCTGTCGGGCTCTGTCGGGCTCTACTGGGCTCTACTGGGCCCTGTCGGGCTCTGTCGGGCTCTGTCGGGCTCTGTCGGGCCCTGTCGGGCCCTGTCGGGCTCTGTCGGGCTCTGACGGGCTCTACTGGGCCCTGTCGGGCTCTGTCGGGGTCTGTCGGGCCCTGTCGGGCTCTGCTGGGCTCTGTCGGGCTCTGTCGGGCTCTGTCGGGCTCTACTGGGCCCTGTCGGGCTCTGTCGGGCTCTGTCGGGCCCTGTCGGGCTCTGTCGGGCTCTGTCGGGCTCTGTCGGGCTCTACTGGGCCCTGTCGGGCTCTGTCGGGCTCTGTCGGGCTCTGTCGGGCCCTGTCGGACTCTGTCCGGCTCTACTGGGCCCTGTCGGGCCCTGTCGGGCTCTGTCGGGCTCTGTCGGGCTCTGTCGGGCTCTGTCGGGCTCTACTGGGCCCTGTCGGGCTCTGTCGGGCTCTGTCGGGCCCTGTCGGGCTCTGTCGGGCTCTGTCGGGCTCTGTCGGGCTCTACTGGGCCTTGTCGGTTTCTGTCGGGCTCTGTCGGGCTCTGTCGGGCTCTACTGGGCCCTGTCGGGCCCTGTCGGGCTCTGTCGGGCTCTGTCGGGCTCTGTCGGGCCATGTCGGGCTCTGTCGGGCTCTATTGAGCTCTGTCGGGCTCTGTCGGGCCCTGTCGGGCTCTGTCGGGATCTACTGGGCCCTGCCGGGCCCTGTCGGGCCCTGTCGGGCTCTGTCGGGCTCTGTCGGGCTCTGTCGGGCCCTGTCGGTCTCTGTCGGGCTCTGTCGGGCTCTGTCGGGCTCTACTGGGCTCTGTCGGGCTCTGTCGGGCCCTGTCGGTCTCTGTCGGGCTCTGTCGGGCTCTGTCGGGCTCTACTGGGCCCTGTCGGGCCCTGTCGGGCTCTGTCGGGCCCTGTCGGGCTCTGTCGGGCCCTGTCGGGCTCTGTCGGGCTCTGTCGGGCCCTGTCGGGCTCTGTCGGGCCCTGTAGGGCCCTGTCGGGCTCTGTCGGGCTCTGTCGGGCTCTACTGGGCCCTGTCGGGCTCTGTCGGGCTCTGTCGGGCTCTGTCGGGCCCTGTCGGGCTCTGTCGGGCTCTGTCGGGCTCCGTCGGGCTCTGTCGGGCTCTACTGGGCCCTGTCGGGCTCTGTCGGGCCCTGTAGGGCCCTGTCGGGCTCTGTCGGGCTCTGTCGGGCTCTACTGGGCCCTGTCGGGCTCTGTCGGGCTCTGTCGGGCTCTGTCGGGCTCTGTCGGGCTCTACTGGGCCCTGTCGGGCTCTGTCGGGCTCTGTCGGGCTCTGTCGGGCCCTGTCGGGCTCTGTCGGGCCCTGTCGGGCCCTGTCGGGCTCTGTCGGGCTCTGTCGGGCCCTGTCGGGCTCTCTCGGGCTCTGTCGGGCTCTGTCGGGCTCTATCGGGCTCTACTGGGCCCTGTCGGGCTCTGTCGGGCTCTGTCGGGCTCTGTCGGGCTCTGTCGGGCCCTGTCGGGCTCTGTCGGGCTCTACTGGGCCCTGTCGGGCCCTGTCGGGCTCTGTCGGGCACTGTCGGGCCCTGTCGGGCTCTGTCGGGCTCTCTCGGGCTCTACTGGGCCCTGTCGGGCTCTGTCGGGCTCTGTCGGGCCCTGTCGGGCTCTGTCGGGCTCTGTCGGGCTCTACTGGGACCTGTCGGGTTCTGTTGGGCTCTGTCGGGCTCTGTCGGGCTCTACTGGGCCCTGTCGGGCCCTGTCGGGCTCTGTCGGGCTCTGTCGGTCTCTGTCGGGCCATGTCGGGCTCTGTCGGGCTCTGTCGGGCCCTGTCGGGCTCTGTCGGGCTCTACTGGGCCCTGTCGGGCCCTGTCGGGCCCTGTCGGGCTCTGTCGGGCTCTGTCGGGCTCTGTCGGGCCCTGTCGGTCTCTGTCGGGCTCTGTCGGGCTCTGTCGGGCTCTACTGGGCCCTGTCGGGCTCTGTCGGGCTCTGTCGGGCTCTGTCGGGCTCTGACGGGTTCTGTCGGGCTCTGTCGGGCTCTGTCGGGCTCTACTGGGCCCTGTCGGGCCCTGTCGGGCCCTGTCGGGCTCTGTCGGGCTCTGTCGGGCTCTGTCGGGCTCTACTGGGCCCTGTCGGGCCCTGTCGGTCTCTGTCGGGCTCTGTCGGGCTCTGTCGGGCTCTACTGGGCCCTGTCGGGCTCTGTCGGGCTCTGTCGGGCTCTGTCGGGCTCTGACGGGTTCTTTCGGGCTCTGTCGGGCTCTGTCGGGCTCTACTGGGCCCTGTCGGGCCCTGTCGGGCCCTGTCGGGCTCTGTCGGGCTCTGTCGGGCCCTGTCGGGCTCTGTCGGGCTCTGTCGGGCTCTGTCGGGCTCTACTTGGCCCTGTCGGGCCCTGTCGGGCTCTGTCGGGCTCTGTCGGGCTCTGTCGGGCTCTACTGGGCTCTGTCGGGCCCTTTCGGGCCCTGTCGGGCTCTATCGGGCCCTGTCGGGCCCTGTCGGGCCCTGTCGGGCTCTGTCGGGCTCTGTCGGGCTCTACTGGGCCCTGTCGGGCCCTGTCGGGCTCTGTCGGGCTCTGTCGGGCTCTGTCGGGCTCTACTGGGCTCTGTCGGGCCCTTTCGGGCCCTGTCGGGCTCTGTCGGGCCCTGTCGGGCTCTGTCGGGCCCTGTCGGGCTCTGTCGGGCTCTGTCGGGGCCTGTCGGGCTCTGTCGGGCTCTGTCGGGCTCTGTCGGGGCCTGTCGGACTCTGTCGGGCTCTGTCGGGCTCTGTCGGGCTCTGTCGGGCTCTACTGGGCCCTGTCGAGCTCTGTCAGGCTCTGTCGGGCCCTGTCGGGCTCTGTCGGGCTCTGTCGGGCTCTGTTGGGCCCTGTCGGGCTCTGTCGGGCTCTACTGGGCTCTACTGGGCCCTGTCGGGCTCTGTCGGGCCCTGTCGGGCCCTGTCGGGCTCTGTCGGGCTCTGTCGGGCCCTGTCGGGCTCTGTCGGGCTCTGTCGGGCTCTGTCGGGCTCTACTGGGCCCTGTCGGGCCCTGTCGGGCTCTGTCGGGCTCTGTCAGGCTCTGTCGGGCTCAACTGGTCTCTGTCGGGCTCTGTCGGGCTCTGTCGGGCTCTGTCGGGCTCTGTCGGGCTCTACTGGGCTCTACTGGGCCCTGTCGGGCTCTGTCGGGCTCTGTCGGGCTCTGTCGGGCCCTGTCGGGCCCTGTCGGGCTCTGTCGGGCTCTGACGGGCTCTACTGGGCCCTGTCGGGCTCTGTCGGGCTCTGTCGGGCCCTGTCGGGCTCTGTCGGGCTCTGTCGGGCTCTGTCGGGCTCTACTGGGCTCTGTCGGGCTCTGCTGGGCTCTGTCGGGCTCTGTCGGGCTCTGTCGGGCTCTACTGGGCCCTGTCGGGCTCTGTCGGGCTCTGTCGGGCCCTGTCGGGCTCTGTCGGGCTCTGTCGGGCTCTGTCGGGCTCTACTGGGCCCTGTCGGGCTCTGTCGGGCTCTGTCGGGCTCTGTCGGGCCCTGTCGGACTCTGTCCGGCTCTACTGGGCCCTGTCGGGCCCTGTCGGGCTCTGTCGGGCTCTGTCGGGCTCTGTCGGGCTCTGTCGGGCTCTACTGGGCCCTGTCGGGCTCTGTCGGGCTCTGTCGGGCCCTGTCGGGCTCTGTCGGGCTCTGTCGGGCTCTGTCGGGCTCTACTGGGCCTTGTCGGTTTCTGTCGGGCCCTGTCGGGCTCTGTCGGGCCATGTCGGGCTCTGTCGGGCTCTATTGAGCTCTGTCGGGCTCTGTCGGGCCCTGTCGGGCTCTGTCGGGATCTACTGGGCCCTGCCGGGCCCTGTCGGGCCCTGTCGGGCTCTGTCGGGCTCTGTCGGGCTCTGTCGGGCTCTACTGGGCCCTGTCGGGCCCTGTCGGGCTCTGTCGGGCTCTGTCGGGCTCTGTCGGGCCATGTCGGGCTCTGTCGGGCTCTATTGAGCTCTGTCGGGCTCTGTCGGGCCCTGTCGGGCTCTGTCGGGATCTACTGGGCCCTGCCGGGCCCTGTCGGGCCCTGTCGGGCTCTGTCGGGCTCTGTCGGGCTCTGTCGGGCCCTGTCGGTCTCTGTCGGGCTCTGTCGGGCTCTGTCGGGCTCTACTGGGCTCTGTCGGGCTCTGTCGGGCCCTGTCGGTCTCTGTCGGGCTCTGTCGGGCTCTGTCGGGCTCTACTGGGCCCTGTCGGGCCCTGTCGGGCTCTGTCGGGCCCTGTCGGGCTCTGTCGGGCCCTGTCGGGCTCTGTCGGGCTCTGTCGGGCCCTGTCGGGCTCTGTCGGGCCCTGTAGGGCCCTGTCGGGCTCTGTCGGGCTCTGTCGGGTTCTACTGGGCCCTGTCGGGCTCTGTCGGGCTCTGTCGGGCTCTGTCGGGCCCTGTCGGGCTCTGTCGGGCTCTGTCGGGCTCCGTCGGGCTCTGTCGGGCTCTACTGGGCCCTGTCGGGCTCTGTCGGGCCCTGTAGGGCCCTGTCGGGCTCTGTCGGGCTCTGTCGGGCTCTACTGGGCCCTGTCGGGCTCTGTCGGGCTCTGTCGGGCTCTGTCGGGCTCTGTCGGGCTCTACTGGGCCCTGTCGGGCTCTGTCGGGCTCTGTCGGGCTCTGTCGGGCCCTGTCGGGCTCTGTCGGGCCCTGTCGGGCCCTGTCGGGCTCTGTCGGGCTCTGTCGGGCCCTGTCGGGCTCTCTCGGGCTCTGTCGGGCTCTGTCGGGCTCTATCGGGCTCTACTGGGCCCTGTCGGGCTCTGTCGGGCTCTGTCGGGCTCTGTCGGGCTCTGTCGGGCCCTGTCGGGCTCTGTCGGGCTCTACTGGGCCCTGTCGGGCCCTGTCGGGCTCTGTCGGGCACTGTCGGGCCCTGTCGGGCTCTGTCGGGCTCTCTCGGGCTCTACTGGGCCCTGTCGGGCCCTGTCGGGCTCTGTCGGGCTCTGTCGGGCTCTACTGGGACCTGTCGGGTTCTGTTGGGCTCTGTCGGGCTCTGTCGGGCTCTACTGGGCCCTGTCGGGCCCTGTCGGGCTCTGTCGGGCTCTGTCGGGCTCTGTCGGGCCATGTCGGGCTCTGTCGGGCTCTGTCGGGCTCTGTCGGGCCCTGTCGGGCTCTGTCGGGCTCTACTGGGCCCTGTCGGGCCCTGTCGGGCCCTGTCGGGCTCTGTCGGGCTCTGTCGGGCTCTGTCGGGCCCTGTCGGTCTCTGTCGGGCTCTGTCGGGCTCTGTCGGGCTCTACTGGGCCCTGTCGGGCTCTGTCGGGCTCTGTCGGGCTCTGTCGGGCTCTGACGGGTTCTGTCGGGCTCTGTCGGGCTCTGTCGGGCTCTACTGGGCCCTGTCGGGCCCTGTCGGGCCCTGTCGGGCTCTGTCGGGCTCTGTCGGGCTCTGTCGGGCTCTACTGGGCCCTGTCGGGCCCTGTC
The DNA here is from genome assembly GCF_036013445.1 of Caloenas nicobarica. Taxonomy (NCBI): domain Eukaryota; kingdom Metazoa; phylum Chordata; class Aves; order Columbiformes; family Columbidae; genus Caloenas; species Caloenas nicobarica. Next base: position 123,407 of record NW_027017115.1, read on the forward strand.
GGTCTCTGTCGGGCTCTGTCGGGCTCTGTCGGGCTCTACTGGGCCCTGTCGGGCTCTGTCGGGCTCTGTCGGGCTCTGTCGGGCTCTGACGGGTTCTTTCGGGCTCTGTCGGGCTCTGTCGGGCTCTACTGGGCCCTGTCGGGCCCTGTCGGGCCCTGTCGGGCTCTGTCGGGCTCTGTCGGGCCCTGTCGGGCTCTGTCGGGCTCTGTCGGGCTCTGTCGGGCTCTACTGGGCCCTGTCGGGCCCTGTCGGGCTCTGTCGGGCTCTGTCGGGCTCTGTCGGGCTCTACTGGGCTCTGTCGGGCCCTTTCGGGCCCTGTCGGGCTCTATCGGGCCCTGTCGGGCCCTGTCGGGCCCTGTCGGGCTCTGTCGGGCTCTGTCGGGCTCTACTGGGCCCTGTCGGGCCCTGTCGGGCTCTGTCGGGCTCTGTCTGGCTCTGTCGGGCTCTACTGGGCTCTGTCGGGCCCTTTCGGGCCCTGTCGGGCTCTGTCGGGCCCTGTCGGGCTCTGTCGGGCCCTGTCGGGCTCTGTCGGGCTCTGTCGGGGCCTGTCGGGCTCTGTCGGGCTCTGTCGGGCTCTGTCGGGGCCTGTCGGACTCTGTCGGGCTCTGTCGGGCTCTGTCGGGCTCTGTCGGGCTCTACTGGGCCCTGTCGAGCTCTGTCAGGCTCTGTCGGGCCCTGTCGGGCTCTGTCGGGCTCTGTCGGGCTCTGTTGGGCCCTGTCGGCCTCTGTCGGGCTCTACTGGGCTCTACTGGGCCCTGTCGGGCTCTGTCGGGCCCTGTCGGGCCCTGTCGGGCTCTGTCGGGCTCTGTCGGGCCCTGTCGGGCTCTGTCGGGCTCTGTCGGGCTCTGTCGGGCTCTACTGGGCCCTGTCGGGCCCTGTCGGGCTCTGTCGGGCTCTGTCAGGCTCTGTCGGGCTCAACTGGTCTCTGTCGGGCTCTGTCGGGCTCTGTCGGGCTCTGTCGGGCTCTGTCGGGCTCTACTGGGCTCTACTGGGCCCTGTCGGGCTCTGTCGGGCTCTGTCGGGCCCTGTCGGGCCCTGTCGGGCTCTGTCGGGCTCTGACGGGCTCTACTGGGCCCTGTCGGGCTCTGTCGGGCTCTGTCGGGCCCTGTCGGGCTCTGTCGGGCTCTGTCGGGCTCTGTCGGGCTCTACTGGGCTCTGTCGGGCTCTGCTGGGCTCTGTCGGGCTCTGTCGGGCTCTGTCGGGCTCTACTGGGCCCTGTCGGGCTCTGTCGGGCTCTGTCGGGCCCTGTCGGGCTCTGTCGGGCTCTGTCGGGCTCTGTCGGGCTCTACTGGGCCCTGTCGGGCTCTGTCGGGCTCTGTCGGGCTCTGTCGGGCCCTGTCGGACTCTGTCCGGCTCTACTGGGCCCTGTCGGGCCCTGTCGGGCTCTGTCGGGCTCTGTCGGGCTCTGTCGGGCTCTGTCGGGCTCTACTGGGCCCTGTCGGGCTCTGTCGGGCTCTGTCGGGCCCTGTCGGGCTCTGTCGGGCTCTGTCGGGCTCTGTCGGGCTCTACTGGGCCTTGTCGGTTTCTGTCGGGCTCTGTCGGGCTCTGTCGGGCTCTACTGGGCCCTGTCGGGCCCTGTCGGGCTCTGTCGGGCTCTGTCGGGCTCTGTCGGGCCATGTCGGGCTCTGTCGGGCTCTATTGAGCTCTGTCGGGCTCTGTCGCGCCCTGTCGGGCTCTGTCGGGATCTACTGGGCCCTGCCGGGCCCTGTCGGGCCCTGTCGGGCTCTGTCGGGCTCTGTCGGGCTCTGTCGGGCCCTGTCGGTCTCTGTCGGGCTCTGTCGGGCTCTGTCGGGCTCTACTGGGCTCTGTCGGGCTCTGTCGGGCCCTGTCGGTCTCTGTCGGGCTCTGTCGGGCTCTGTCGGGCTCTGTCGGGCTCTGTCGGGCTCTACTGGGCTCTGTCGGGCTCTGTCGGGCCCTGTCGGTCTCTGTCGGGCTCTGTCGGGTTCTGTCGGGCTCTACTGGGCCCTGTCGGGCCCTGTCGGGCTCTGTCGGGCCCTGTCGGGCTCTGTCGGGCCCTGTCGGGCTCTGTCGGGCTCTGTCGGGCCCTGTCGGGCTCTGTCGGGCCCTGTAGGGCCCTGTCGGGCTCTGTCGGGCTCTGTCGGGCTCTACTGGGCCCTGTCGGGCTCTGTCGGGCTCTGTCGGGCTCTGTCGGGCCCTGTCGGGCTCTGTCGGGCTCTGTCGGGCTCCGTCGGGCTCTGTCGGGCTCTACTGGGCCCTGTCGGGCTCTGTCGGGCCCTGTAGGGCCCTGTCGGGCTCTGTCGGGCTCTGTCGGGCTCTACTGGGCCCTGTCGGGCTCTGTCGGGCTCTGTCGGGCTCTACTGGGCCCTGTCGGGCCCTGTCGGGCTCTGTCGGGCTCTGTCGGGCTCTGTCGGGCCATGTCGGGCTCTGTCGGGCTCTGTCGGGCTCTGTCGGGCCCTGTCGGGCTCTGTCGGGCTCTACTGGGCCCTGTCGGGCCCTGTCGGGCCCTGTCGGGCTCTGTCGGGCTCTGTCGGGCTCTGTCGGGCCCTGTCGGTCTCTGTCGGGCTCTGTCGGGCTCTGTCGGGCTCTACTGGGCCCTGTCGGGCTCTGTCGGGCTCTGTCGGGCTCTGTCGGGCTCTGACGGGTTCTGTCGGGCTCTGTCGGGCTCTGTCGGGCTCTACTGGGCCCTGTCGGGCCCTGTCGGGCTCTGTCGGGCTCTGTCGGGCTCTGTCGGGCTCTACTGGGCCCTGTCGGGCCCTGTCGGGCTCTGTCGGGCTCTGTCGGGCTCTGTCGGGCTCTACTGGGCTCTGTCGGGCCCTTTCGGGCCCTGTCGGGCTCTATCGGGCCCTGTCGGGCCCTGTCGGGCCCTGTCGGGCTCTGTCGTGCTCTGTCGGGCTCTACTGGGCCCTGTCGGGCCCTGTCGGGCTCTGTCGGGCTCTGTCGGGCTCTGTCGGGCTCTACTGGGCTCTGTCGGGCCCTTTCGCGCCCTGTCGGGCTCTGTCGGGCCCTGTCGGGCCCTGTCGGGCCCTGTCGGGCTCTGTCGGGCTCTGTCGGGCTCTACTGGGCCCTGTCGGGCCCTGTCGGGCTCTGTCGGGCTCTGTCGGGCCCTGTCGGGCTCTGTCGGGCTCTGTCGGGCTCTACTGGGCCCTGTCGGGCCCTGTCGGTCTCTGTCGGGCTCTGTCGGGCTCTGTCGGTCTCTACTGGGCTCTGTCGGGCCTTGTCGGGCCCTGTCGGGCTCTGTCGGGCCCTGTCGGGCCCTGTCGGGCTCTGTCGGGCTCTGTCGGGCCCTGTCGGGCTCTGTCGGGCTCTGTCGGGGCCTGTCGGGCTCTGTCGGGCTCTGTCGGGCTCTGTCGGGCTCTGTCGGGCTCTACTGGGCCCTGTCGGGCTCTGTCAGGCTCTGTCGGGCCCTGTCGGGCTCTGTCGGGCTCTGTCGGGCTCTGTCGGGCCCTGTCGGGCTCTGTCGGGCTCTACTGGGCTCTACTGGGCCCTGTCGGGCTCTGTCGGGCTCTGTCGGGCTCTGTCGGGCTCTGTCGGGCTCTACTGGGCTCTGTCGGGCCCCGTCGGGCTCTGTCGGGCTCTGTCGGGCCCTGTCGGGCTCTGTCGGGCTCTATCGGGCTCTGTCGGGCTCTACTGGGCCCTGTCGGGCTCTGTCGGGCTCTGTCGGGCTCTGTCGGGCTCTACTGGGCCCTGTCGGGCCCTGTCGGGCTCTGTCGGGCTCTGTCGGGCTCTGTCGGGCTCAACTGGTCTCTGTCGGGCTCTGTCGGGTTCTTTCGGGCTCTGTCGGGCTCTGTCGGGCTCTGTCGGGCTCTCCTGGGCTCTGTCGGGCTCTGTCGGGCTCTACTGGGCCCTGTCGGGCCCTGTCGGGCCCTGTCGGGCTCTGTCGGGCTCTGTCGGGCTCTGTCGGGCTCTACTGGGCTCTGTCGGCCTCTGTCGGGTTCTGTCGGGCTCTGTCGGGCTCTGTCGGGCTCTGTCGGGCTCTACTGGGCTCTGTCGGGCCCTGTCGGGCCCTGTCGGGCTCTGTCGGGCTCTGTCGGGCCCTGTCGGGCCCTGTCGGGCTCTGTCGGGCTCTGTCGGGCTCTACTGGGCCCTGTCGGGCTCTGTCGGGCTCTGTCGGGCTCTGTCGGGCCCTGTCGGGCTCTGTCGGGCTCTGTCGGGTTCTGTCGGGCCCTGTCGGGCTATGTCGGGCTCTGTCGGGCTCTACTGGGCCCTGTCGGGCCCTGTCGGGCCCTGTCGGGCTCTGTCGGGCTCTGTCGGGCCCTGTCGGGCCCTGTCGGGCCCTGTCGGGCTCTGTCGGGCTCTACTGGGCCCTGTCGGGCCCTGTCGGGCTCTGTCGGGCTCTGTCGGGCCCTGTCGGGCTCTGTCGGGCTCTGTCGGGCTCTGTCGGGCTCTACTGGGCCCTGTCGGGCTCTGTCGGGCTCTGTCGGGCCCTGTCGGGCTCTGTCGGGCTCTGTCGGGCTCTGTCGGGCTCTACTGGGACCTGTCGGGCCCTGTCGGGCTCTGTCGGGCTCTGTCGGACTATACTGGGCCCTGTCGGGCCCTGTCGGGCTCTGTCGGGCTCTGTCGGGCCATGTCGGGCTCTGTCGGGCTCTGTCGGGCTGTGTCGGGCCCTGTCGGGCTCTGTCGGGCTCTACTGGGCCCTGTCGGGCCCTGTCGGGCTCTGTCGGGCTCTGTCGGGCTCTGTCGGGCCCTGTCGGTCTCTGTCGGGCTCTGTCGGGCTCTGTCGGGCTCTACTGGGCCCTGTCGGGCCCTGTCGGGCCCTGTCGGGCTCTGTCGGGCTCTGTCGGGCCCTGTCGGGCTCTGTCGGGCTCTGTCGGGCTCTGTCGGGCTCTACTGGGCCCTGTCGGGCCCTGTCGGGCTCTGTCGGGCTCTGTCGGGCCCTTTCGGGCCCTGTCGGGCTCTATCGGGCCCTGTCGGGCCCTGTCGGCCTCTGTCGGGCTCTGTCGGGCTCTGTCGGGCTCTACTGGGCCCTGTCGGGCCCTGTCGGGCTCTGTCGGGCTCTGTCGGGCCCTGTCGGGCTCTACTGGGCTCTGTCGGGCCCTTTCGGGCCCTGTCGGGCTCTGTCGGGCCCTGTCGGGCTCTGTCGGGCCCTGTCGGGCTCTGTCGGGCTCTGTCGGGGCCTGTCGGGCTCTGTCGGGGCCTGTCGGACTCTGTCGGGCTCTGTCGGGCTCTGTCGGGCTCTACTGGGCCCTGTCGAGCTCTGTCAGGCTCTGTCGGGCCCTGTCGGGCTCTGTCGGGCTCTGTCGGGCTCTGTTGGGCCCTGTCGGGCTCTGTCGGGCTCTACTGGGCTCTACTGGGCCCTGTCGGGCTCTGTCGGGCCCTGTCGGGCCCTGTCGGGCTCTGTCGGGCTCTGTCGGGCCCTGTCGGGCTCTGTCGGGCTCTGTCGGGCTCTGTCGGGCTCTACTGGGCCCTGTCGGGCCCTGTCGGGCTCTGTCGGGCTCTGTCGGGCTCTGTCGGGCTCAACTGGTCTCTGTCGGGCTCTGTCGGGCTCTGTCGGGCTCTGTCGGGCTCTGTCGGGCTCTACTGGGCTCTACTGGGCCCTGTCGGGCTCTGTCGGGCTCTGTCGGGCCCTGTCGGGCCCTGTCGGGCCCTGTCGGGCTCTGTCGGGCTCTGTCGGGTTCTGTCGGGCTCTGTCAGGCTCTGTCTGGCTCTACTGGGCCCTGTCGGGCCCTCTCGGGCTCTGTCGGGCTCTGTCGGGCTCTGTCGGGCTCTGTCGGGCTCTACTGGGCCCTGTCGGGCCCTGTCGGGCCCTGTCGGGCTCTGTCGGGCTCTGTCGGGCTCTACTGGGCTCTGTCGGCCTCTGTCGGGTTCTGTCAGGCTCTGTCGGGCTCTGTCGGGCTCTGTCGGGCTCTACTGGGCTCTGTCGGGCCCTGTCGGGCCCTGTCGGGCTTTACTGGGCTCTGTCGGGCCCTGTCGGGCCCTGTCGGGCTCTGTCGGGCTCTGTCGGGCTCTACTGGGCCCTGTCGGGCTCTGTCGGGCTCTGTCGGGCTCTGTCGGGCCCTGTCGGGCCCTGTCGGGCTCTGTCGGGCTCTGTCGGGCTCTACTGGGCCCTGTCGGGCTCTGTCGGGCTCTGTCGGGCCCTGTCGGGCCCTGTCGGGCTCTGTCGGGCCCTGTCGGGCCCTGTCGGGCTCTGTCGGGCTCTGTCGGGCTCTACTGGGCCCTGTCGGGCTCTGTCGCGCTCTGTCGGGCCCTGTCGGGCTCTGTCGGGCTCTGTCGGGCTCTGTCGGGCCCTGTCGGGCTCTGTCGGGCCCTGTCGGGCCCTGTCGGGCTCTGTTGGGCTCTGTCGGGCCCTGTCGGGCTCTCTCGGGCTCTGTCGGTCTCTGTCGGGCTCTGTCGGGCTCTACTGGGCCCTGTCGGGCTCTGTCGGGCTCTGTCGGGCTCTGTCGGGCCCTGTCGGGCTCTGTCGGGCTCTACTGGGCCCTGTCGGGCCCTGTCGGGCTCTGTCGGGCTCTGTCGGGCTCTGTCGGGCTCTACTGGGCCCTGTCGGGCTCTGTCGGGCTCTGTCGGGCCCTGTCGGGCTCTGTCGGGCTCTGTCGGGCTCTGTCGGGCTCTACTGGGCCCTGTCGGGTTCTGTCAGGCTCTGTCGGGCTCTGTCGGGCTCTACTGGGCCCTGTCGGGCCCTGTCGGGCTCTGTCGGGCTCTGTCGGGCTCTGTCGGGCCATGTCGGGCTCTGTCGGGCTCTGTCGGGCTCTGTCGGGCCCTGTCGGGCTCTGTCGGGCTCTACTGGGCCCTGTCGGGCCCGGTCGGGCTCTGTCGGGCTCTGTCGGGCTCTGTAGGGCCCTGTCGGTCTCTGTCGGGCTCTGTCGGGCTCTGTGGGGCTCTACTGGGCCCTGTCGGGCTCTGTCGGGCTCTGTCGGGCTCTGACGGGTTCTGTCGGGCTCTGTCGGGCTCTGTCGGGCCCTGTCGGGCTCTGTCGGGCCCTGTCGCGCCCTGTCGGGCTCTGTCGGGCTCTGTCGGGCTCTGTCGGGCCCTGTCGGGCTCTGTCGGGCCCTGTAGGGCCCTTTCGGGCTCTGTCGGGCTCTGTCGGGCTCTACTGGGCCCTGTCGGGCTCTGTCGGGCTCTGTCGGGCTCTGTCGGGCCCTGTCGGGCTCTGTCGGGCTCTGTCGGGCTCCGTCGGGCTCTGTCGGGCTCTACTGGGCCCTGTCGGGCTCTGTCGGGCCCTGTAGGTCCCTGTCGGGCTCTGTCGGGCTCTGTCGGGCTCTACTGGGCCCTGTCGGGCTCTGTCGGGCTCTGTCGGGCTCTGTCGGGCTCTGTTGGGCTCTGTCGGGCTCTGTCGGGCTCTGTCGGGCTCTACTGGGCCCTGTCAGGCTCTGTCGGGCTCTGTCGGGCTCTGTCGGGCCCTGTCGGGCTCTGTCGGGCCCTGTCGGGCCCTGTCGGGCTCTGTCGGGCTCTGTCGGGCCCTGTCGGGCTCTCTCGGGCTCTGTCGGGCTCTGTCGGGCTCTATCGGGCTCTACTGGGCCCTGTCGGGCTCTGTCGGGCTCTGTCGGGCTCTGTCGGGCTCTGTCGGGCCCTGTCGGGCTCCGTCGGGCTCTACTGGGCCCTGTCGGGCCCTGTCGGGCTCTGTCGGGCACTGTCGGGCCCTGTCGGGCTCTGTCGGGCTCTCTCGGGCTCTACTGGGCCCTGTCGGGCTCTGTCGGGCTCTGTCGGGCCCTGTCGGGCTCTGTCGGGCTCTGTCGGGCTCTGTCGGGCTCTACTGGGACCTGTCGGGTTCTGTTGGGCTCTGTCGGGCTCTGTCGGGCTCTACTGGGCCCTGTCGGGCCCTGTCGGGCTCTGTCGGGCTCTGTCGGGCTCTGTCGGGCCATGTCGGGCTCTGTCGGGCTCTGTCGGGCTCTGTCGGGCCCTGTCGGGCTCTGTCGGGCTCTACTGGGCCCTGTCGGGCCCTGTCGGGCCCTGTCGGGCTCTGTCGGGCTCTGTCGGGCTCTGTCGGGCCCTGTCGGTCTCTGTCGGGCTCTGTCGGGCTCTGTCGGGCTCTACTGGGCCCTGTCGGGCTCTGTCGGGCTCTGTCGGGCTCTGTCGGGCTCTGACGGGTTCTGTCGGGCTCTGTCGGGCTCTGTCGGGCTCTACTGGGCCCTGTCGGGCCCTGTCGGGCCCTGTCGGGCTCTGTCGGGCTCTGTCGGGCTCTGTCGGGCTCTACTGGGCCCTGTCGGGCCCTGTCGGGCTCTGTCGGGCTCTGTCGGGCTCTGTCGGGCTCTACTGGGCTCTGTCGGGCCCTTTCGGGCCCTGTCGGGCTCTATCGGGCCCTGTCGGGCCCTGTCGGGCCCTGTCGGGCTCTGTCGTGCTCTGTCGGGCTCTACTGGGCCCTGTCGGGCCCTGTCGGGCTCTGTCGGGCTCTGTCGGGCTCTGTCGGGCTCTACTGGGCTCTGTCGGGCCCTTTCGGGCCCTGTCGGGCTCTGTCGGGCCCTGTCGGGCCCTGTCGGGCCCTGTCGGGCTCTGTCGGGCTCTGTCGGGCCCTGTCGGGCTCTGTCGGGCTCTGTCGGGCTCTACTGGGCCCTGTCGGGCTCTGTCGGGCTCTGTCGGGCTCTGTCGGGCCCTGTCGGGCTCTGTCGGGCTCTGTCGGGCTCTACTGGGCCCTGTCGGGCCCTGTCGGTCTCTGTCGGGCTCTGTCGGGCTCTGTCGGTCTCTACTGGGCTCTGTCGGGCCTTGTCGGGCCCTGTCGGGCTCTGTCGGGCCCTGTCGGGCCCTGTCGGGCTCTGTCGGGCTCTGTCAAGCCCTGTCGGGCTCTGTCGGGCTCTGTCGGGGCCTGTCGGGCTCTCTCGGGCTCTGTCGGGCTCTGTCGGGCTCTGTCGGGCTCTACTGGGCCCTGTCGGGCTCTGTCAGGCTCTGTCGGGCCCTGTCGGGCTCTGTCGGGCTCTGTCGGGCCCTGTCGGGCTCTGTCGGGCTCTACTGGGCTCTACTGGGCCCTGTCGGGCTCTGTCGGGCTCTGTCGGGCTCTGTCGGGCTCTGTCGGGCTCTACTGGGCTCTGTCGGGCCCTGTCGGGCTCTGTCGGGCTCTGTCGGGCCCTGTCGGGCTCTGTCGGGCTCTGTCGGGCTCTGTCGGGCTCTACTGGGCCCTGTCGGTCTCTGTCGGGCTCTGTCAGGCTCTGTCGGGCTCTACTGGGCCCTGTTGGGCCCTGTCGGGCTCTGTCGGGCTCTGTCGGGCTCTGTCGGGCTCAACTGGTCTCTGTCGGGCTCTGTCGGGTTCTGTCGGGCTCTGTCGGGCTCTGTCGGGCTCTGTCGGGCTCTACTGGGCTCTGTCGGGCTCTGTCGGGCTCTACTGGGCCCTGTCGGGCCCTGTCGGGCCCTGTCGGGCTCTGTCGGGCTCTGTCGGGCTCTGTCGGGCTCTACTGGGCTCTGTCGGCCTCTGTCGGGTTCTGTCGGGCTCTGTCGGGCTCTGTCGGGCTCTGTCGGGCTCTACTGGGCTCTGTCGGGCCCTGTCGGGCTCTGTCGGGCTCTGTCGGGCCCTGTCGGGCCCTGTCGGGCTCTGTCGGGCTCTGTCGGGCTCTACTGGGCCCTGTCGGGCCCTGTCGGGCCCTGTCGGGCTCTGTCGGGCTCTGTCGGGCTCTGTCGGGCCCTGTCGGGCTCTGTCGGACTCTGTCGGGTTCAGTCGGGCCCTGTCGGGCTCTGTCGGGCTCTGTCGGGCTCTACTGGGCCCTGTCGGACCCTGTCGGGCCCTGTCGGGCTCTGTCGGGCCCTGTCGGGCCCTGTCGGGCCCTGTCGGGCTCTGTCGGGCTCTGTCGGGCTCTGTCGGGCCCTGTCGGGCTCTGTCGGTCCCTGTCGGGCCCTGTCGGGCCCTGTCGGGCTCTGTCGGGCTCTACTGGGCCCTGTCGGGCTCTGTCGGGCTCTGTCGGGCCCTGTCGGGCCCTGTCGGGCTCTGTCGGGCTCTATCGGGCTCTACTGGGCTCTGTCGGGCTCTGTTGGGCTCTGTCGGGCTCTGTCGGGCTCTGTCGGGCTCTACTGGGCCCTGTCGGGCTCTGTCGGGCTCTGTCGGGCTCTGTCGGGCCCTGTCGGGCTCTGTCGGGCCCTGCCGGGCCCTGTCGGGCTCTGTCGGGCTCTGTCGGGCCCTGTCGGGCTCTCTCGGGCTCTGTCGGGCTCTGTCGGGCTCTGTCGGGCTCTACTGGGCCCTGTCGGGCTCTGTCGGGCTCTGTCGGGCTCTGTCGGGCTCTGTCGGGCCCTGTCGGGCTCTGTCGGGCTCTACTGGGCCCTGTCGGGCTCTGTCGGGCTCTGTCGGGCCCTGTCGGGCTCTGTCGGGCTCTGTCGGGCTCTGTCGGGCTCTACTGGGCCCTGTCGGGCTCTGTCGGGCTCTGTCGGGCCCTGTCGGGCTCTGTCGGGCTCTGTCGGGCTCTGTCGGGCTCTACTGGGACCTGTCGGGCCCTGTCGGGCTCTGTCGGGCTCTGTCGGACTCTACTGGGCCCTGTCGGGCCCTGTCGGGCTCTGTCGGGCTCTGTCGGGCCATGTCGGGCTCTGTCGGGCTCTGTCGGGCTGTGTCGGGCCCTGTCGGGCCCTGTCGGGCTCTACTGGGCCCTGTCGGGCCCTGTCGGGCCCTGTCGGGCTCTGTCGGGCTCTGTCGGGCTCTGTCGGGCCCTGTCGGTCTCTGTCGGGCTCTGTCGGGCTCTGTCGGGCTCTACTGGGCCCTGTCGGGCCCTGTCGGGCCCTGTCGGGCTCTGTCGGGCTCTGTCGGGCCCTGTCGGGCTCTGTCGGGCTCTGTCGGGCTCTGTCGGGCTCTACTGGGCCCTGTCGGGCCCTGTCGGGCCCTGTCGGGCTCTGTCGGGCTCTGTCGGGCTCTACTGGGCTCTGTCGGGCCCTTACGGGCCCTGTCGGGCTCTATCGGGCCCTGTCGGGCCCTGTCGGGCCCTGTCGGGCTCTGTCGGGCTCTGTCGGGCTCTACTGGGCCCTGTCGGGCCCTGTCGGGCTCTGTCGGGCTCTGTCTGGCTCTGTCGAGCTCTACTGGGCTCTGTCGGGCCCTTTCGGGCCCTGTCGGGCCCTGTCGGGCCCTGTCGGGCCCTGTCGGGCTCTGTCGGGCCCTGTCGGGCTCTGTCGGGCTCTGTCGGGCTCTGTCGGGGCCTGTCGGACTCTGTCGGGCTCTGTCGGGCTCTGTCGGGCTCTGTCGGGCTCTACTGGGCCCTGTCGAGCTCTGTCAGGCTCTGTCGGGCCCTGTCGGGCTCTGTCGGGCTCTGTCGGGCTCTGTTGGGCCCTGTCGGGCTCTGTCGGGCTCTACTGGGCTCTACTGGGCCCTGTCGGGCTCTGTCGGGCCCTGTCGGGCCCTGTCGTGCTCTGTCGGGCTCTGTCGGGCCCTGTCGGGCTCTGTCGGGCTCTGTCGGGCTCTGTCGGGCTCTACTGGGCCCTGTCGGGCCCTGTCGGGCTCTGTCGGACTCTGTCGGGCTCTGTCGGGCTCAACTGGTCTCTGTCGGGCTCTGTCGGGCTCTGTCGGGCTCTGTCGGGCTCTGTCGGGCTCTACTGGGCTCTACTGGGCCCTGTCGGGCCCTGTCGGGCTCTGTCGGGCTCTGTCGGGTTCTGTCGGGCTCTGTCAGGCTCTGTCTGGCTCTACTGGGCCCTGTCGGGCCCTCTCGGGCTCTGTCGGGCTCTGTCGGGCTCTGTCGGGCTCTGTCGGGCTCTGTCGGGCCCTGTCGGGCCCTGTCGGGCTCTGTCGGGCTCTGTCGGGCTCTACTGGGCTCTGTCGGCCTCTGTCGGGTTCTGTCGGGCTCTGTCGGGCTCTGTCGGGCTCTGTCGGGCTCTCTCGGGCTCTGTCGGGCCCTGTCGGGCCCTGTCGGGCTTTACTGGGCTCTGTCGGGCCCTGTCGTGCCCTGTCGGGCTCTGTCGGGCTCTGTCGGGCTCTACTGGGCCCTGTCGGGCTCTGTCGGGCTCTGTCGGGCTCTGTCGGGCCCTGTCGGGCCCTGTCGGGCTCTGTCGGGCTCTGTCGGGCTCTACTGGGCCCTGTCGGGCTCTGTCGGGCTCTGTCGGGCCCTGTCGGGCCCTGTAGGGCTCTGTCGGGCCCTGTCGGGCCCTGTCGGGCTCTGTCGGGCTCTGTCGGGCTCTACTGGGCCCTGTCGGGCTCTGTCGCGCTCTGTCGGGCCCTGTCGGGCTCTGTCGGGCTCTGTCGGGCTCTGTCGGGCCCTGTCGGGCTCTGTCGGGCCCTGTCGGGCCCTGTCGGGCTCTGTTGGGCTCTGTCGGGCCCTGTCGGGCTCTCTCGGGCTCTGTCGGGCTCTGTCGGGCTCTGTCGGGCTCTACTGGGCCCTGTCGGGCTCTGTCGGGCTCTGTCGGGCTCTGTCGGGCCCTGTCGGGCTCTGTCGGGCTCTACTGGGCCCTGTCGGGCCCTGTCGGGCTCTGTCGGGCTCTGTCGGGCTCTGTCGGGCTCTACTGGGCCCTGTCGGGCTCTGTCGGGCTCTGTCGGGCCCTGTCGGGCTCTGTCGGGCTCTGTCGGGCTCTGTCGGGCTCTACTGGGCCCTGTCAGGTTCTGTCGGGCTCTGTCGGGCTCTGTCGGGCTCTACTGGGCCCTGTCGGGCCCTGTCGGGCTCTGTCGGGCTCTGTCGGGCTCTGTCGGGCCATGTCGGGCTCTGTCGGGCTCTGTCGGGCTCTGTCGGGCCCTGTCGGGCTCTGTCGGGCTCTACTGGGCCCTGTCGGGCCCTGTCGGGCTCTGTCGGGCTCTGTCGGGCTCTGTAGGGCCCTGTCGGTCTCTGTCGGGCTCTGTCGGGCTCTGTGGGGCTCTACTGGGCCCTGTCGGGCTCTGTCGGGCTCTGTCGGGCTCTGACTTGTTCTGTCGGGCTCTGTCGGGCTCTGTCGGGCTCTACTGGGCCCTGTCGGGCCCTGTCGGGCCCTGTCGGGCCCTGTCGGGCTCTGTCGGGCTCTGTCGGGCTCTACTGGGCCCTGTCGGGCCCTGTCGGGCTCTGTCGGGCTCTGTCGGGCTCTGTCGGGCTCTACTGGGCTCTGTCGGGCCCTGTCGGGCCCTGTCGGGCTCTGTCGGGCCCTGTCGCGCCCTGTCGGGCCCTGTCGGGCTCTGTCGGGCTCTGTCGGGCTCTACAGGGCCCTGTCGGGCTCTGTCGGGGCCTGTCGGGCCCTGTCGGGCTCTGTCGGGCTCTGTCGGGCTCTACTGGGCCCTGTCGGGCCCTGTCGGGCTCTGTCGGGCTCTGTCGGGCCCTGTCGGGCCCTGTCGGGCTCTGTCGGGCTCTGTCGGGCCCTGTCGGGCTCTGTCGGGCTCTGTCGGGGCCTGTCGGGCTCTGTCGGGCTCTGTCGGGCTCTGTCGGGCTCTACTGGGCTCTACTGGGCTCTGTCAGGCTCTGTCGGGCCCTGTCGGGCTCTGTCGGGCTCTGTCGGGCCCTGTCGGGCTCTGTCGGGCCCTGTCGGGCCCTGTCGGGCTCTGTCGGGCTCTGTCGGGCTCTGTCGGGCTCTACTGGGCTCTGTCGGGATCTACTGGGCTCTACTGGGCCCTGTAGGGCTCTGTCGGGCTCTGTCGGGCTCTGTCGGGCTCTACTGGGCTCTGTCGGTCCCTGTCGGGCCCTGTCGGGCTCTGTCGGGCTCTGTCGGACACTGTCGGGCTCTGTCGGGCTGTATCGGGCTCTGTCGGGCTCTACTGGGCCCTGTCGGGCTCTGTCGGGCTCTGTCGGGCTCTGTCGGGTTCTACTGGGCCCTGTCGGGCCCTGTCGGGCTCTGTCGGGCTCTGTCGGGCTCTGTCGGGCTCAACTGGTCTCTGTCGGGCTCTGTCGGGTTCTGTCGGGCGCTGTCGGGCTCTGTCGGGCTCTGTCGGGCTCTACTGGGCTCTACTGGGCTCTGTCGGGCTCTGTCGGGCCCTGTCGGGTCCTGTCGGGCCCTGTCGGGCTCTGTCGGGCTCTGTCGGGTTCTGTCGGGCTCTGTCGGGCTCTGTCGGGTTCTGTCGGGCTCTGTCGGGCTCTGTCGGGCCCTGTCGCGCCCTGTCGGGCTCTGTCGGGCTCTGTCGGGCTCTGTCGGGCCCTGTCGGGCTCTGTCGGGCCCTGTAGGGCCCTTTCGGGCTCTGTCGGGCTCTGTCGGGCTCTACTGGGCCCTGTCGGGCTCTGTCGGGCTCTGTCGGGCTCTGTCGGGCCCTGTCGGGCTCTGTCGGGCTCTGTCGGGCTCCGTCGGGCTCTGTCGGGCTCTACTGGGCCCTGTCGGGCTCTGTCGGGCCCTGTAGGTCCCTGTCGGGCTCTGTCGGGCTCTGTCGGGCTCTACTGAGCCCTGTCGGGCTCTGTCGGGCTCTGTCGGGCTCTGTCGGGCTCTGTTGGGCTCTGTCGGGCTCTGTCGGGCTCTGTCGGGCTCTACTGGGCCCTGTCAGGCTCTGTCGGGCTCTGTCGGGCTCTGTCGGGCCCTGTCGGGCTCTGTCGGGCCCTGTCGGGCCCTGTCGGGCTCTGTCGGGCTCTGTCGGGCCCTGTCGGGCTCTCTCGGGCTCTGTCGGGCTCTGTCGGGCTCTATCGGGCTCTACTGGGCCCTGTCGGGCTCTGTCGGGCTCTGTCGGGCTCTGTCGGGCTCTGTCGGGCCCTGTCGGGCTCCGTCGGGCTCTACTGGGCCCTGTCGGGCCCTGTCGGGCTCTGTCGGGCACTGTCGGGCCCTGTCGGGCTCTGTCGGGCTCTCTCGGGCTCTACTGGGCCCTGTCGGGCTCTGTCGGGCTCTGTCGGGCCCTGTCGGGCTCTGTCGGGCTCTGTCGGGCTCTGTCGGGCTCTACTGGGACCTGTCGGGTTCTGTTGGGCTCTGTCGGGCTCTGTCGGGCTCTACTGGGCCCTGTCGGGCCCTGTCGGGCTCTGTCGGGCTCTGTCGGGCTCTGTCGGGCCATGTCGGGCTCTGTCGGGCTCTGTCGGGCTCTGTCGGGCCCTGTCGGGCTCTGTCGGGCTCTACTGGGCCCTGTCGGGCCCTGTCGGGCCCTGTCGGGCTCTGTCGGGCTCTGTCGGGCTCTGTCGGGCCCTGTCGGTCTCTGTCGGGCTCTGTCGGGCTCTGTCGGGCTCTACTGGGCCCTGTCGGGCTCTGTCGGGCTCTGTCGGGCTCTGTCGGGCTCTGACGGGTTCTGTCGGGCTCTGTCGGGCTCTGTCGGGCTCTACTGGGCCCTGTCGGGCCCTGTCGGGCCCTGTCGGGCTCTGTCGGGCTCTGTCGGGCTCTGTCGGGCTCTACTGGGCCCTGTCGGGCCCTGTCGGGCTCTGTCGGGCTCTGTCGGGCTCTGTCGGGCTCTACTGGGCTCTGTCGGGCCCTTTCGGGCCCTGTCGGGCTCTATCGGGCCCTGTCGGGCCCTGTCGGGCCCTGTCGGGCTCTGTCGTGCTCTGTCGGGCTCTACTGGGCCCTGTCGGGCCCTGTCGGGCTCTGTCGGGCTCTGTCGGGCTCTGTCGGGCTCTACTGGGCTCTGTCGGGCCCTTTCGGGCCCTGTCGGGCTCTGTCGGGCCCTGTCGGGCCCTGTCGGGCCCTGTCGGGCTCTGTCGGGCTCTGTCGGGCCCTGTCGGGCTCTGTCGGGCTCTGTCGGGCTCTACTGGGCCCTGTCGGGCCCTGTCGGGCTCTGTCGGGCTCTGTCGGGCTCTGTCGGGCCCTGTCGGGCTCTGTCGGGCTCTGTCGGGCTCTACTGGGCCCTGTCGGGCCCTGTCGGTCTCTGTCGGGCTCTGTCGGGCTCTGTCGGTCTCTACTGGGCTCTGTCGGGCCTTGTCGGGCCCTGTCGGGCTCTGTCGGGCCCTGTCGGGCCCTGTCGGGCTCTGTCGGGCTCTGTCAAGCCCTGTCGGGCTCTGTCGGGCTCTGTCGGGGCCTGTCGGGCTCTCTCGGGCTCTGTCGGGCTCTGTCGGGCTCTGTCGGGCTCTACTGGGCCCTGTCGGGCTCTGTCAGGCTCTGTCGGGCCCTGTCGGGCTCTGTCGGGCTCTGTCGGGCCCTGTCGGGCTCTGTCGGGCTCTACTGGGCTCTACTGGGCCCTGTCGGGCTCTGTCGGGCTCTGTCGGGCTCTGTCGGGCTCTGTCGGGCTCTACTGGGCTCTGTCGGGCCCTGTCGGGCTCTGTCGGGCTCTGTCGGGCCCTGTCGGGCTCTGTCGGGCTCTGTCGGGCTCTGTCGGGCTCTACTGGGCCCTGTCGGGCTCTGTCGGGCTCTGTCAGGCTCTGTCGGGCTCTACTGGGCCCTGTTGGGCCCTGTCGGGCTCTGTCGGGCTCTGTCGGGCTCTGTCGGGCTCAACTGGTCTCTGTCGGGCTCTGTCGGGTTCTGTCGGGCTCTGTCGGGCTCTGTCGGGCTCTGTCGGGCTCTACTGGGCTCTGTCGGGCTCTGTCGGGCTCTACTGGGCCCTGTCGGGCCCTGTCGGGCCCTGTCGGGCTCTGTCGGGCTCTGTCGGGCTCTGTCGGGCTCTACTGGGCTCTGTCGGCCTCTGTCGGGTTCTGTCGGGCTCTGTCGGGCTCTGTCGGGCTCTGTCGGGCTCTACTGGGCTCTGTCGGGCCCTGTCGGGCTCTGTCGGGCTCTGTCGGGCCCTGTCGGGCCCTGTCGGGCTCTGTCGGGCTCTGTCGGGCTCTACTGGGCCCTGTCGGGCCCTGTCGGGCCCTGTCGGGCTCTGTCGGGCTCTGTCGGGCTCTGTCGGGCCCTGTCGGGCTCTGTCGGACTCTGTCGGGTTCAGTCGGGCCCTGTCGGGCTCTGTCGGGCTCTGTCGGGCTCTACTGGGCCCTGTCGGACCCTGTCGGGCCCTGTCGGGCTCTGTCGGGCCCTGTCGGGCCCTGTCGGGCTCTGTCGGGCTCTGTCGGGCTCTGTCGGGCCCTGTCGGGCTCTGTCGGTCCCTGTCGGGCCCTGTCGGGCTCTGTCGGGCTCTGTCGGGCTCTACTGGGCCCTGTCGGGCTCTGTCGGGCTCTGTCGGGCCCTGTCGGGCCCTGTCGGGCTCTGTCGGGCTCTATCGGGCTCTACTGGGCTCTGTCGGGCTCTGTTGGGCTCTGTCGGGCTCTGTCGGGCTCTGTCGGGCTCTACTGGGCCCTGTCGGGCTCTGTCGGGCTCTGTCGGGCTCTGTCGGGCCCTGTCGGGCTCTGTCGGGCCCTGCCGGGCCCTGTCGGGCTCTGTCGGGCTCTGTCGGGCCCTGTCGGGCTCTCTCGGGCTCTGTCGGGCTCTGTCGGGCTCTGTCGGGCTCTACTGGGCCCTGTCGGGCTCTGTCGGGCTCTGTCGGGCTCTGTCGGGCTCTGTCGGGCCCTGTCGGGCTCTGTCGGGCTCTACTGGGCCCTGTCGGGCTCTGTCGGGCTCTGTCGGGCCCTGTCGGGCTCTGTCGGGCTCTGTCGGGCTCTGTCGGGCTCTACTGGGCCCTGTCGGGCTCTGTCGGGCTCTGTCGGGCCCTGTCGGGCTCTGTCGGGCTCTGTCGGGCTCTGTCGGGCTCTACTGGGACCTGTCGGGCCCTGTCGGGCTCTGTCGGGCTCTGTCGGACTCTACTGGGCCCTGTCGGGCCCTGTCGGGCTCTGTCGGGCTCTGTCGGGCCATGTCGGGCTCTGTCGGGCTCTGTCGGGCTGTGTCGGGCCCTGTCGGGCCCTGTCGGGCTCTACTGGGCCCTGTCGGGCCCTGTCGGGCCCTGTCGGGCTCTGTCGGGCTCTGTCGGGCTCTGTCGGGCCCTGTCGGTCTCTGTCGGGCTCTGTCGGGCTCTGTCGGGCTCTACTGGGCCCTGTCGGGCCCTGTCGGGCCCTGTCGGGCTCTGTCGGGCTCTGTCGGGCCCTGTCGGGCTCTGTCGGGCTCTGTCGGGCTCTGTCGGGCTCTACTGGGCCCTGTCGGGCCCTGTCGGGCCCTGTCGGGCTCTGTCGGGCTCTGTCGGGCTCTACTGGGCTCTGTCGGGCCCTTACGGGCCCTGTCGGGCTCTATCGGGCCCTGTCGGGCCCTGTCGGGCCCTGTCGGGCTCTGTCGGGCTCTGTCGGGCTCTACTGGGCCCTGTCGGGCCCTGTCGGGCTCTGTCGGGCTCTGTCTGGCTCTGTCGAGCTCTACTGGGCTCTGTCGGGCCCTTTCGGGCCCTGTCGGGCCCTGTCGGGCCCTGTCGGGCTCTGTCGGGCCCTGTCGGGCTCTGTCGGGCTCTGTCGGGCTCTGTCGGGGCCTGTCGGACTCTGTCGGGCTCTGTCGGGCTCTGTCGGGCTCTGTCGGGCTCTACTGGGCCCTGTCGAGCTCTGTCAGGCTCTGTCGGGCCCTGTCGGGCTCTGTCGGGCTCTGTCGGGCTCTGTTGGGCCCTGTCGGGCTCTGTCGGGCTCTACTGGGCTCTACTGGGCCCTGTCGGGCTCTGTCGGGCCCTGTCGGGCCCTGTCGTGCTCTGTCGGGCTCTGTCGGGCCCTGTCGGGCTCTGTCGGGCTCTGTCGGGCTCTGTCGGGCTCTACTGGGCCCTGTCGGGCCCTGTCGGGCTCTGTCGGACTCTGTCGGGCTCTGTCGGGCTCAACTGGTCTCTGTCGGGCTCTGTCGGGCTCTGTCGGGCTCTGTCGGGCTCTGTCGGGCTCTACTGGGCTCTACTGGGCCCTGTCGGGCCCTGTCGGGCTCTGTCGGGCTCTGTCGGGTTCTGTCGGGCTCTGTCAGGCTCTGTCTGGCTCTACTGGGCCCTGTCGGGCCCTCTCGGGCTCTGTCGGGCTCTGTCGGGCTCTGTCGGGCTCTGTCGGGCTCTGTCGGGCCCTGTCGGGCCCTGTCGGGCTCTGTCGGGCTCTGTCGGGCTCTACTGGGCTCTGTCGGCCTCTGTCGGGTTCTGTCGGGCTCTGTCGGGCTCTGTCGGGCTCTGTCGGGCTCTCTCGGGCTCTGTCGGGCCCTGTCGGGCCCTGTCGGGCTTTACTGGGCTCTGTCGGGCCCTGTCGTGCCCTGTCGGGCTCTGTCGGGCTCTGTCGGGCTCTACTGGGCCCTGTCGGGCTCTGTCGGGCTCTGTCGGGCTCTGTCGGGCCCTGTCGGGCCCTGTCGGGCTCTGTCGGGCTCTGTCGGGCTCTACTGGGCCCTGTCGGGCTCTGTCGGGCTCTGTCGGGCCCTGTCGGGCCCTGTAGGGCTCTGTCGGGCCCTGTCGGGCCCTGTCGGGCTCTGTCGGGCTCTGTCGGGCTCTACTGGGCCCTGTCGGGCTCTGTCGCGCTCTGTCGGGCCCTGTCGGGCTCTGTCGGGCTCTGTCGGGCTCTGTCGGGCCCTGTCGGGCTCTGTCGGGCCCTGTCGGGCCCTGTCGGGCTCTGTTGGGCTCTGTCGGGCCCTGTCGGGCTCTCTCGGGCTCTGTCGGGCTCTGTCGGGCTCTGTCGGGCTCTACTGGGCCCTGTCGGGCTCTGTCGGGCTCTGTCGGGCTCTGTCGGGCCCTGTCGGGATCTGTCGGGCTCTACTGGGCCCTGTCGGGCCCTGTCGGGCTCTGTCGGGCTCTGTCGGGCCCTGTCGGGCTCTGTCGGGCTCTGTCGGGCTCTGTCGGGCTCTACTGGGCCCTGTCGGGCTCTGTCGGGCTCTGTCGGGCCCTGTCGGGCTCTGTCGGGCTCTGTCGGGCTCTGTCGGGCTCTACTGGGCCCTGTCAGGTTCTGTCGGGCTCTGTCGGGCTCTGTCGGGCTCTACTGGGCCCTGTCGGGCCCTGTCGGGCTCTGTCGGGCTCTGTCGGGCTCTGTCGGGCCATGTCGGGCTCTGTCGGGCTCTGTCGGGCTCTGTCGGGCCCTGTCGGGCTCTGTCGGGCTCTACTGGGCCCTGTCGGGCCCTGTCGGGCTCTGTCGGGCTCTGTCGGGCTCTGTAGGGCCCTGTCGGTCTCTGTCGGGCTCTGTCGGGCTCTGTGGGGCTCTACTGGGCCCTGTCGGGCTCTGTCGGGCTCTGTCGGGCTCTGACTTGTTCTGTCGGGCTCTGTCGGGCTCTGTCGGGCTCTACTGGGCCCTGTCGGGCCCTGTCGGGCCCTGTCGGGCCCTGTCGGGCTCTGTCGGGCTCTGTCGGGCTCTACTGGGCCCTGTCGGGCCCTGTCGGGCTCTGTCGGGCTCTGTCGGGCTCTGTCGGGCTCTACTGGGCTCTGTCGGGCCCTGTCGGGCCCTGTCGGGCTCTGTCGGGCCCTGTCGCGCCCTGTCGGGCCCTGTCGGGCTCTGTCGGGCTCTGTCGGGCTCTACAGGGCCCTGTCGGGCTCTGTCGGGGCCTGTCGGGCCCTGTCGGGCTCTGTCGGGCTCTGTCGGGCTCTACTGGGCCCTGTCGGGCCCTGTCGGGCTCTGTCGGGCTCTGTCGGGCCCTGTCGGGCCCTGTCGGGCTCTGTCGGGCTCTGTCGGGCCCTGTCGGGCTCTGTCGGGCTCTGTCGGGGCCTGTCGGGCTCTGTCGGGCTCTGTCGGGCTCTGTCGGGCTCTACTGGGCTCTACTGGGCTCTGTCAGGCTCTGTCGGGCCCTGTCGGGCTCTGTCGGGCTCTGTCGGGCCCTGTCGGGCTCTGTCGGGCCCTGTCGGGCCCTGTCGGGCTCTGTCGGGCTCTGTCGGGCTCTGTCGGGCTCTACTGGGCTCTGTCGGGATCTACTGGGCTCTACTGGGCCCTGTAGGGCTCTGTCGGGCTCTGTCGGGCTCTGTCGGGCTCTACTGGGCTCTGTCGGTCCCTGTCGGGCCCTGTCGGGCTCTGTCGGGCTCTGTCGGACACTGTCGGGCTCTGTCGGGCTGTATCGGGCTCTGTCGGGCTCTACTGGGCCCTGTCGGGCTCTGTCGGGCTCTGTCGGGCTCTGTCGGGTTCTACTGGGCCCTGTCGGGCCCTGTCGGGCTCTGTCGGGCTCTGTCGGGCTCTGTCGGGCTCAACTGGTCTCTGTCGGGCTCTGTCGGGTTCTGTCGGGCGCTGTCGGGCTCTGTCGGGCTCTGTCGGGCTCTACTGGGCTCTACTGGGCTCTGTCGGGCTCTGTCGGGCCCTGTCGGGTCCTGTCGGGCCCTGTCGGGCTCTGTCGGGCTCTGTCGGGTTCTGTCGGGCTCTGTCGGGCTCTGTCGGGCTCTGTCGGGCTCTACTGGGCCCTGTCGGGCCCTCTCGGGCTCTGTCGGGCTCTGTCGGGCTCTGTCGGGCTCTGTCGGGCTCTACTGGGCCCTGTCGGGCCCTCTCGGGCTCTGTCGGGCCCTCTCGGGCTCTGTCGGGCTCTGTCGGGCTCTGTCGGGCTCTACTGTGCCCTGTCGGGCCCTGTCGGGCCCTGTCGGGCTCTGTCGGGCTCTGTCGGGCTCTGTCGGGCTCTACTGGGCTCTGTCGGCCTCTGTCGGGTTCTGTCGGGCTCTGTCGGGCTCTGTCGGGCTCTGTCGGGCTCTACTGGGCGCTGTCGGGCCCTGTCGGGCCCTGTCGGGCTCTGTCGGGCCCTGTCGGGCTCTGTCGGGCTCTGTCGGGCTCTGTCGGGCTCTACTGGGCCCTGTCGGGCTCTGTCGGGCTCTGTCGGGCTCTGTCGGGCTCTACTGGGCCCTGTCGGGCCCTGTCGGGCTCTGTCGGGCTCTGTCGGGCTCTGTCGGGCTCAACTGGTCTCTGTCGGGCTCTGTCGGGTTCTGTCGGGCTCTGTCGGGCTCTGTCGGGCCCTGTCGGGCCCTGTCGGTCCCTGTCGGGCTCTGTCGGGCTCTGTCGGGCTCTACTGGGCTCTGTCGGGCCCTGTCGGGCTCTGTCGGGCTCTGTCGGGCTCTGTCGGGCTCTACTGGGCCCTGTCGGGCTCTGTCGGGTTCTGTCGGGCCCTCTCGTGCTCTGTCGGGCTCTGTCGGGCCCTGTCGGGCCCTGTCGGGCTCTGTCGGGTTCTGTCGGGCTCTACTGGGCTAAACTGGGCTCTGTCGGGCCCTGTCGGGCCCTGTCGGGCCCTGTCGGGCTCTGTCGGGCTCTGTCGAGCCCTGTCGGGCTCTGTCGGGCTCTACTGGGCTCTGTCGGGCTCTGTCGGGCTCTGTCGGGCTCTGTCGGGCTCTACTGGGCTAAACTGGGCCCTGTCGGGCCCTGTCGGGCTCTGTCGGGCTCTGTCGGGCTCTGTCGGGCCATGTCGGGCTCTGTCGGGCTCTGTCGGGCTCTGTCGGGCCCTGTCGGGCTCTGTCGGGCTCTACTGGGCCCTGTCGGGCCCTGTCGGGCTCTGTCGGGCTCTGTCGGGCTCTGTCGGGCCCTGTCGGTCTCTGTCGGGCTCTGTCGGGCTCTGTCGGGCTCTACTGGGCCCTGTCGGGCTCTGTCGGGCTCTGTCGGGCTCTGTCGGGCTCTGACGGGTTCTGTCGGGGTCTGTCGGGCTCTGTCGGGCTCTACTGGGCCCTGTCGGGCCCTGTCGGGCCCTCTCGGGCTCTATCGGGCCCTGTCGGGCCCTGTCGGGCCCTGTCGGGCTCTGTCGGGCTCTGTCGGGCTCTACTGGGCCCTGTCGGGCCCTGTCGGGCTCTGTCGGGCTCTGTCGGGCTCTGTCGGGCTCTACTGGGCTCTGTCGGGCCCTTTCGGGCCCTGTCAGGCTCTGTCGGGCCCTGTCGGGCCCTGTCGGGCCCTGTCGGGCTCTGTCGGGCTCTGTCGGGCTCTACTGGGCCCTGTCGGGCCCTGTCGGGCCCTGTCGGGCTCTGTCGGGCTCTGTCGGGCTCTACTGGGCCCTGTCGGGCCCTGTCGGGCTCTGTCGGGCTCTGTCGGGCTCTGTCGGTCTCTACTGGGCTCTGTCGGGCCCTGTCGGGCCCTGTCGGCCTCTGTCGGGCCCTGTCGGGCCCTGTCGGGCTCTGTCGGGCCCTGTCGGGCCCTGTCGGCCTCTGTCGGGCTCTGTCGGGGCCTGTCGGGCTCTGTCGGGCTCTGTCGGGCTCTGTCGGGCTCTACTGGGCCCTGTCGGGCTCTGTCAGGCTCTGTCGGGCCCTGTCGGGCTCTGTCGGGCTCTGTCGGGCTCTGTCGGGCCCTGTCGGGCTCTGTCGGGCTCTACTGGGCTCTACTGGGCCCTGTCGGGCTCTGTCGGGCTCTGTCGGGCTCTGTCGGGCTCTGTCGGGCTCTACTGGGCTCTGTCGGGCTCTGTCGTGTTCTGTCGGGCTCTGTCGGGCTCTGTCGGGCTCTGTCGGGCTCTACTGGGCTCTGTCGGGCCCTGTCGGGCCCTGTCGGGCCCTGTCGGGCTCTGTCGGGCTCTGTCGGGCCCTGTCGGGCTCTGTCGGGCCCTGTCGGGCCCTGTCGGGCTCTGTCGGGCTCTGTCGGGCTCTACTGGGCCCTGTCGGGCTATGTCGGGCTCTGTCGGGCTCTGTCGGGCTCTGTCCGCTCTGTCGGGCTCTACTGGGCTCTGTCGGGCCCTTTCGGGCCCTGTCGGGCTCTATCGGGCCCTGTCGGGCCCTGTCGGGCCCTGTCGGGCTCTGTCGGGCTCTGTCGGGCTCTACTGGGCCCTGTCGGGCCCTGTCGGGCTCTGTCGGGCTCTGTCGGGCTCTGTCGGGCTCTACTGGGCTCTGTCGGGCCCTTTCGGGCCCTGTCGGGCTCTGTCGGGCCCTGTCGGGCCCTGTCGGGCCCTGTCGGGCTCTGTCAGGCTCTGTCGGGCTCTACTGGGCCCTGTCGGGCCCTGTCGGGCTCTGTCGGGCTCTGTCGGGCTCTGTCGGGCTGTACTGGGCCCTGTCGGGCCCTGTCGGGCTCTGTCGGGCTCTGTCGGGTTCTGTCGGGCTCTGTCGGGCTCTGTCTGGCTCTACTGGGCCCTGTCAGGCCCTCTCGGGCTCTATCGGCCTCTGTCGGGCTCTGTCGGGCTCTACTGGGCCCTGTCGGGCCCTGTCGGGCCCTGTCGGGCTCTGTCGGGCTCTGTCGGGCTCTACTGGGCTCTGTCGGCCTCTGTCGGGTTCTGTCGGGCTCTGTCGGGCTCTGTCGGGCTCTGTCGGGCTCTACTGGGCTCTGTCGGGCCCTGTCGGGCCCTGTCGGGCTCTACTGGGCTCTGTCGGGCCCTGTCGGGCCCTGTCGGGCTCTGTCGGGCTCTGTCGGGCTCTACTGGGCCCTGTCGGGCTCTGTCGGGCTCTGTCGGGCTCTGTCGGGCCCTGTCGGGCCCTGTCGGGCTCTGTCGGGCTCTGTCGGGCTCTACTGGGCCCTGTCGGGCTCTGTCGGGCTCTGTCGGGCTCTACTGGGCTCTACTGGGCTCTGTCGGGCTCTGTCGGGCCCTGTCGGGTCCTGTCGGGCCCTGTCGGGCTCTGTCGGGCTCTGTCGGGTTCTGTCGGGCTCTGTCGGGCTCTGTCGGGCTCTGTCGGGCTCTACTGGGCCCTGTCGGGCCCTCTCGGGCTCTGTCGGGCCCTCTCGGGCTCTGTCGGGCTCTGTCGGGCTCTGTCGGGCTCTACTGGGCCCTGTCGGGCCCTGTCGGGCCCTGTCGGGCTCTGTCGGGCTCTGTCGGGCTCTGTCGGGCTCTACTGGGCTCTGTCGGCCTCTGTCGGGTTCTGTCGGGCTCTGTCGGGCTCTGTCGGGCTCTGTCGGGCTCTACTGGGCGCTGTCGGGCCCTGTCGGGCCCTGTCGGGCTCTGTCGGGCCCTGTCGGGCTCTGTCGGGCTCTGTCGGGCTCTGTCGGGCTCTACTGGGCCCTGTCGGGCTCTGTCGGGCTCTGTCGGGCTCTGTCGGGCTCTACTGGGCCCTGTCGGGCCCTGTCGGGCTCTGTCGGGCTCTGTCGGGCTCTGTCGGGCTCAACTGGTCTCTGTCGGGCTCTGTCGGGTTCTGTCGGGCTCTGTCGGGCTCTGTCGGGCCCTGTCGGGCCCTGTCGGTCCCTGTCGGGCTCTGTCGGGCTCTGTCGGGCTCTACTGGGCCCTGTCGGGCCCTGTCGGGCTCTGTCGGGCTCTGTCGGGCTCTGTCGGGCTCTACTGGGCCCTGTCGGGCTCTGTCCGGTTCTGTCGGGCCCTCTCGTGCTCTGTCGGGCTCTGTCGGGCTCTGTCGGGCCCTGTCGGGCCCTGTCGGGCTCTGTCGGGTTCTGTCGGGCTCTACTGGGCTAAACTGGGCTCTGTCGGGCCCTGTCGGGCCCTGTCGGGCCCTGTCGGGCTCTGTCGGGCTCTGTCGAGCCCTGTCGGGCTCTGTCGGGCTCTACTGGGCTCTGTCGGGCTCTGTCGGGCTCTGTCGGGCTCTGTCGGGCTCTACTGGGCTAAACTGGGCCCTGTCGGGCCCTGTCGGGCTCTGTCGGGCTCTGTCGGGCTCTGTCCGGCCATGTCGGGCTCTGTCGGGCTCTTTCGGGCTCTGTCGGGCCCTGTCGGGCTCTGTCGGGCTCTACTGGGCCCTGTCGGGCCCTGTCGGGCTCTGTCGGGCTCTGTCGGGCTCTGTCGGGCCCTGTCGGTCTCTGTCGGGCTCTGTCGGGCTCTGTCGGGCTCTACTGGGCCCTGTCGGGCTCTGTCGGGCTCTGTCGGGCTCTGTCGGGCTCTGACGGGTTCTGTCGGGGTCTGTCGGGCTCTGTCGGGCTCTACTGGGCCCTGTCGGGCCCTGTCGGGCCCTCTCGGGCTCTATCGGGCCCTGTCGGGCCCTGTCGGGCCCTGTCGGGCTCTGTCGGGCTCTGTCGGGCTCTACTGGGACCTGTCGGGCCCTGTCGGGCTCTGTCGGGCTCTGTCGGGCTCTGTCGGGCTCTACTGGGCTCTGTCGGGCCCTTTCGGGCCCTGTCAGGCTCTGTCGGGCCCTGTCGGGCCCTGTCGGGCCCTGTCGGGCTCTGTCGGGCTCTGTCGGGCTCTACTGGGCCCTGTCGGGCCCTGTCGGGCCCTGTCGGGCTCTGTCGGGCTCTGTCGGGCTCTACTGGGCCCTGTCGGGCCCTGTCGGGCTCTGTCGGGCTCTGTCGGGCTCTGTCGGGCCCTGTCGGGCTCTGTCGGGCTCTGTCGGGCTCTGTCGGGCTCTACTGGGACCTGTCGGGTTCTGTTGGGCTCTGTCGGGCTCTGTCGGGCTCTACTGGGCCCTGTCGGGCCCTGTCGGGCTCTGTCGGGCTCTGTCGGGCTCTGTCGGGCCATGTCGGGCTCTGTCGGGCTCTGTCGGGCTCTGTCGGGCCCTGTCGGGCTCTGTCGGGCTCTACTGGGCCCTGTCGGGCCCTGTCGGGCCCTGTCGGGCTCTGTCGGGCTCTGTCGGGCTCTGTCGGGCCCTGTCGGTCTCTGTCGGGCTCTGTCGGGCTCTGTCGGGCTCTACTGGGCCCTGTCGGGCTCTGTCGGGCTCTGTCGGGCTCTGTCGGGCTCTGACGGGTTCTGTCGGGCTCTGTCGGGCTCTGTCGGGCTCTACTGGGCCCTGTCGGGCCCTGTCGGGCCCTGTCGGGCTCTGTCGGGCTCTGTCGGGCTCTGTCGGGCTCTACTGGGCCCTGTCGGGCCCTGTCGGGCTCTGTCGGGCTCTGTCGGGCTCTGTCGGGCTCTACTGGGCTCTGTCGGGCCCTTTCGGGCCCTGTCGGGCTCTATCGGGCCCTGTCGGGCCCTGTCGGGCCCTGTCGGGCTCTGTCGTGCTCTGTCGGGCTCTACTGGGCCCTGTCGGGCCCTGTCGGGCTCTGTCGGGCTCTGTCGGGCTCTGTCGGGCTCTACTGGGCTCTGTCGGGCCCTTTCGGGCCCTGTCGGGCTCTGTCGGGCCCTGTCGGGCCCTGTCGGGCCCTGTCGGGCTCTGTCGGGCTCTGTCGGGCCCTGTCGGGCTCTGTCGGGCTCTGTCGGGCTCTACTGGGCCCTGTCGGGCCCTGTCGGGCTCTGTCGGGCTCTGTCGGGCTCTGTCGGGCCCTGTCGGGCTCTGTCGGGCTCTGTCGGGCTCTACTGGGCCCTGTCGGGCCCTGTCGGTCTCTGTCGGGCTCTGTCGGGCTCTGTCGGTCTCTACTGGGCTCTGTCGGGCCTTGTCGGGCCCTGTCGGGCTCTGTCGGGCCCTGTCGGGCCCTGTCGGGCTCTGTCGGGCTCTGTCAAGCCCTGTCGGGCTCTGTCGGGCTCTGTCGGGGCCTGTCGGGCTCTCTCGGGCTCTGTCGGGCTCTGTCGGGCTCTGTCGGGCTCTACTGGGCCCTGTCGGGCTCTGTCAGGCTCTGTCGGGCCCTGTCGGGCTCTGTCGGGCTCTGTCGGGCCCTGTCGGGCTCTGTCGGGCTCTACTGGGCTCTACTGGGCCCTGTCGGGCTCTGTCGGGCTCTGTCGGGCTCTGTCGGGCTCTGTCGGGCTCTACTGGGCTCTGTCGGGCCCTGTCGGGCTCTGTCGGGCTCTGTCGGGCCCTGTCGGGCTCTGTCGGGCTCTGTCGGGCTCTGTCGGGCTCTACTGGGCCCTGTCGGGCTCTGTCGGGCTCTGTCAGGCTCTGTCGGGCTCTACTGGGCCCTGTTGGGCCCTGTCGGGCTCTGTCGGGCTCTGTCGGGCTCTGTCGGGCTCAACTGGTCTCTGTCGGGCTCTGTCGGGTTCTGTCGGGCTCTGTCGGGCTCTGTCGGGCTCTGTCGGGCTCTACTGGGCTCTGTCGGGCTCTGTCGGGCTCTACTGGGCCCTGTCGGGCCCTGTCGGTCCCTGTCGGGCTCTGTCGGGCTCTGTCGGGCTCTGTCGGGCTCTACTGGGCTCTGTCGGCCTCTGTCGGGTTCTGTCGGGCTCTGTCGGGCTCTGTCGGGCTCTGTCGGGCTCTACTGGGCTCTGTCGGGCCCTGTCGGGCTCTGTCGGGCTCTGTCGGGCCCTGTCGGGCCCTGTCGGGCTCTGTCGGGCTCTGTCGGGCTCTACTGGGCCCTGTCGGGCCCTGTCGGGCCCTGTCGGGCTCTGTCGGGCTCTGTCGGGCTCTGTCGGGCCCTGTCGGGCTCTGTCGGACTCTGTCGGGTTCAGTCGGGCCCTGTCGGGCTCTGTCGGGCTCTGTCGGGCTCTACTGGGCCCTGTCGGACCCTGTCGGGCCCTGTCGGGCTCTGTCGGGCCCTGTCGGGCCCTGTCGGGCCCTGTCGGGCTCTGTCGGGCTCTGTCGGGCTCTGTCGGGCCCTGTCGGGCTCTGTCGGTCCCTGTCGGGCCCTGTCGGGCTCTGTCGGGCTCTGTCGGGCTCTACTGGGCCCTGTCGGGCTCTGTCGGGCTCTGTCGGGCCCTGTCGGGCCCTGTCGGGCTCTGTCGGGCTCTATCGGGCTCTACTGGGCTCTGTCGGGCTCTGTTGGGCTCTGTCGGGCTCTGTCGGGCTCTGTCGGGCTCTACTGGGCCCTGTCGGGCTCTGTCGGGCTCTGTCGGGCTCTGTCGGGCCCTGTCGGGCTCTGTCGGGCCCTGCCGGGCCCTGTCGGGCTCTGTCGGGCTCTGTCGGGCCCTGTCGGGCTCTCTCGGGCTCTGTCGGGCTCTGTCGGGCTCTGTCGGGCTCTACTGGGCCCTGTCGGGCTCTGTCGGGCTCTGTCGGGCTCTGTCGGGCCCTGTCGGGCTCTGTCGGGCCCTGCCGGGCCCTGTCGGGCTCTGTCGGGCTCTGTCGGGCCCTGTCGGGCTCTCTCGGGCTCTGTCGGGCTCTGTCGGGCTCTGTCGGGCTCTACTGGGCCCTGTCGGGCTCTGTCGGGCTCTGTCGGGCCCTGTCGGGCTCTGTCGGGCTCTGTCGGGCTCTGTCGGGCTCTACTGGGCCCTGTCGGGCTCTGTCGGGCTCTGTCGGGCCCTGTCGGGCTCTGTCGGGCTCTGTCGGGCTCTGTCGGGCTCTACTGGGACCTGTCGGGCCCTGTCGGGCTCTGTCGGGCTCTGTCGGACTCTACTGGGCCCTGTCGGGCCCTGTCGGGCTCTGTCGGGCTCTGTCGGGCCATGTCGGGCTCTGTCGGGCTCTGTCGGGCTGTGTCGGGCCCTGTCGGGCCCTGTCGGGCTCTACTGGGCCCTGTCGGGCCCTGTCGGGCCCTGTCGGGCTCTGTCGGGCTCTGTCGGGCCCTGTCGGGCTCTGTCGGGCTCTGTCGGGCTCTGTCGGGCTCTACTGGGCCCTGTCGGGCCCTGTCGGGCCCTGTCGGGCTCTGTCGGGCTCTGTCGGGCTCTACTGGGCTCTGTCGGGCCCTTACGGGCCCTGTCGGGCTCTATCGGGCCCTGTCGGGCCCTGTCGGGCCCTGTCGGGCTCTGTCGGGCTCTGTCGGGCTCTACTGGGCCCTGTCGGGCCCTGTCGGGCTCTGTCGGGCTCTGTCTGGCTCTGTCGAGCTCTACTGGGCTCTGTCGGGCCCTTTCGGGCCCTGTCGGGCCCTGTCGGGCCCTGTCGGGCCCTGTCGGGCTCTGTCGGGCCCTGTCGGGCTCTGTCGGGCTCTGTCGGGCTCTGTCGGGGCCTGTCGGACTCTGTCGGGCTCTGTCGGGCTCTGTCGGGCTCTGTCGGGCTCTACTGGGCCCTGTCGAGCTCTGTCAGGCTCTGTCGGGCCCTGTCGGGCTCTGTCGGGCTCTGTCGGGCTCTGTTGGGCCCTGTCGGGCTCTGTCGGGCTCTACTGGGCTCTACTGGGCCCTGTCGGGCTCTGTCGGGCCCTGTCGGGCCCTGTCGTGCTCTGTCGGGCTCTGTCGGGCCCTGTCGGGCTCTGTCGGGCTCTGTCGGGCTCTGTCGGGCTCTACTGGGCCCTGTCGGGCCCTGTCGGGCTCTGTCGGACTCTGTCGGGCTCTGTCGGGCTCAACTGGTCTCTGTCGGGCTCTGTCGGGCTCTGTCGGGCTCTGTCGGGCTCTGTCGGGCTCTACTGGGCTCTACTGGGCCCTGTCGGGCCCTGTCGGGCTCTGTCGGGCTCTGTCGGGTTCTGTCGGGCTCTGTCAGGCTCTGTCTGGCTCTACTGGGCCCTGTCGGGCCCTCTCGGGCTCTGTCGGGCTCTGTCGGGCTCTGTCGGGCTCTGTCGGGCTCTGTCGGGCCCTGTCGGGCCCTGTCGGGCTCTGTCGGGCTCTGTCGGGCTCTACTGGGCTCTGTCGGCCTCTGTCGGGTTCTGTCGGGCTCTGTCGGGCTCTGTCGGGCTCTGTCGGGCTCTCTCGGGCTCTGTCGGGCCCTGTCGGGCCCTGTCGGGCTTTACTGGGCTCTGTCGGGCCCTGTCGTGCCCTGTCGGGCTCTGTCGGGCTCTGTCGGGCTCTACTGGGCCCTGTCGGGCTCTGTCGGGCTCTGTCGGGCCCTGTCGGGCCCTGTCGGGCTCTGTCGGGCTCTGTCGGGCTCTACTGGGCCCTGTCGGGCTCTGTCGGGCTCTGTCGGGCCCTGTCGGGCCCTGTAGGGCTCTGTCGGGCCCTGTCGGGCCCTGTCGGGCTCTGTCGGGCTCTGTCGGGCTCTACTGGGCCCTGTCGGGCTCTGTCGCGCTCTGTCGGGCCCTGTCGGGCTCTGTCGGGCTCTGTCGGGCTCTGTCGGGCCCTGTCGGGCTCTGTCGGGCCCTGTCGGGCCCTGTCGGGCTCTGTTGGGCTCTGTCGGGCCCTGTCGGGCTCTCTCGGGCTCTGTCGGGCTCTGTCGGGCTCTGTCGGGCTCTACTGGGCCCTGTCGGGCTCTGTCGGGCTCTGTCGGGCTCTGTCGGGCCCTGTCGGGCTCTGTCGGGCTCTACTGGGCCCTGTCGGGCCCTGTCGGGCTCTGTCGGGCTCTGTCGGGCCCTGTCGGGCTCTGTCGGGCTCTGTCGGGCTCTGTCGGGCTCTACTGGGCCCTGTCGGGCTCTGTCGGGCTCTGTCGGGCCCTGTCGGGCTTTGTCGGGCTCTGTCGGGCTCTGTCGGGCTCTACTGGGCCCTGTCAGGTTCTGTCGGGCTCTGTCGGGCTCTGTCGGGCTCTACTGGGCCCTGTCGGGCCCTGTCGGGCTCTGTCGGGCTCTGTCGGGCTCTGTCGGGCCATGTCGGGCTCTGTCGGGCTCTGTCGGGCTCTGTCGGGCCCTGTCGGGCTCTGTCGGGCTCTACTGGGCCCTGTCGGGCCCTGTCGGGCTCTGTCGGGCTCTGTCGGGCTCTGTAGGGCCCTGTCGGTCTCTGTCGGGCTCTGTCGGGCTCTGTGGGGCTCTACTGGGCCCTGTCGGGCTCTGTCGGGCTCTGTCGGGCTCTGACTTGTTCTGTCGGGCTCTGTCGGGCTCTGTCGGGCTCTACTGGGCCCTGTCGGGCCCTGTCGGGCCCTGTCGGGCCCTGTCGGGCTCTGTCGGGCTCTGTCGGGCTCTACTGGGCCCTGTCGGGCCCTGTCGGGCTCTGTCGGGCTCTGTCGGGCTCTGTCGGGCTCTACTGGGCTCTGTCGGGCCCTGTCGGGCCCTGTCGGGCTCTGTCGGGCCCTGTCGCGCCCTGTCGGGCCCTGTCGGGCTCTGTCGGGCTCTGTCGGGCTCTACAGGGCCCTGTCGGGCTCTGTCGGGGCCTGTCGGGCCCTGTCGGGCTCTGTCGGGCTCTGTCGGGCTCTACTGGGCCCTGTCGGGCCCTGTCGGGCTCTGTCGGGCTCTGTCGGGCCCTGTCGGGCCCTGTCGGGCTCTGTCGGGCTCTGTCGGGCCCTGTCGGGCTCTGTCGGGCTCTGTCGGGGCCTGTCGGGCTCTGTCGGGCTCTGTCGGGCTCTGTCGGGCTCTACTGGGCTCTACTGGGCTCTGTCAGGCTCTGTCGGGCCCTGTCGGGCTCTGTCGGGCTCTGTCGGGCCCTGTCGGGCTCTGTCGGGCCCTGTCGGGCCCTGTCGGGCTCTGTCGGGCTCTGTCGGGCTCTGTCGGGCTCTACTGGGCTCTGTCGGGATCTACTGGGCTCTACTGGGCCCTGTAGGGCTCTGTCGGGCTCTGTCGGGCTCTGTCGGGCTCTACTGGGCTCTGTCGGTCCCTGTCGGGCCCTGTCGGGCTCTGTCGGGCTCTGTCGGACACTGTCGGGCTCTGTCGGGCTGTATCGGGCTCTGTCGGGCTCTACTGGGCCCTGTCGGGCTCTGTCGGGCTCTGTCGGGCTCTGTCGGGTTCTACTGGGCCCTGTCGGGCCCTGTCGGGCTCTGTCGGGCTCTGTCGGGCTCTGTCGGGCTCAACTGGTCTCTGTCGGGCTCTGTCGGGTTCTGTCGGGCGCTGTCGGGCTCTGTCGGGCTCTGTCGGGCTCTACTGGGCTCTACTGGGCTCTGTCGGGCTCTGTCGGGCCCTGTCGGGTCCTGTCGGGCCCTGTCGGGCTCTGTCGGGCTCTGTCGGGTTCTGTCGGGCTCTGTCGGGCTCTGTCGGGCTCTGTCGGGCTCTACTGGGCCCTGTCGGGCCCTCTCGGGCTCTGTCGGGCTCTGTCGGGCTCTGTCGGGCTCTGTCGGGCTCTACTGGGCCCTGTCGGGCCCTCTCGGGCTCTGTCGGGCCCTCTCGGGCTCTGTCGGGCTCTGTCGGGCTCTGTCGGGCTCTACTGTGCCCTGTCGGGCCCTGTCGGGCCCTGTCGGGCTCTGTCGGGCTCTGTCGGGCTCTGTCGGGCTCTACTGGGCTCTGTCGGCCTCTGTCGGGTTCTGTCGGGCTCTGTCGGGCTCTGTCGGGCTCTGTCGGGCTCTACTGGGCGCTGTCGGGCCCTGTCGGGCCCTGTCGGGCTCTGTCGGGCCCTGTCGGGCTCTGTCGGGCTCTGTCGGGCTCTGTCGGGCTCTACTGGGCCCTGTCGGGCTCTGTCGGGCTCTGTCGGGCTCTGTCGGGCTCTACTGGGCCCTGTCGGGCCCTGTCGGGCTCTGTCGGGCTCTGTCGGGCTCTGTCGGGCTCAACTGGTCTCTGTCGGGCTCTGTCGGGTTCTGTCGGGCTCTGTCGGGCTCTGTCGGGCCCTGTCGGGCCCTGTCGGTCCCTGTCGGGCTCTGTCGGGCTCTGTCGGGCTCTACTGGGCTCTGTCGGGCCCTGTCGGGCTCTGTCGGGCTCTGTCGGGCTCTGTCGGGCTCTACTGGGCCCTGTCGGGCTCTGTCGGGTTCTGTCGGGCCCTCTCGTGCTCTGTCGGGCTCTGTCGGGCCCTGTCGGGCCCTGTCGGGCTCTGTCGGGTTCTGTCGGGCTCTACTGGGCTAAACTGGGCTCTGTCGGGCCCTGTCGGGCCCTGTCGGGCCCTGTCGGGCTCTGTCGGGCTCTGTCGAGCCCTGTCGGGCTCTGTCGGGCTCTACTGGGCTCTGTCGGGCTCTGTCGGGCTCTGTCGGGCTCTGTCGGGCTCTACTGGGCTAAACTGGGCCCTGTCGGGCCCTGTCGGGCTCTGTCGGGCTCTGTCGGGCTCTGTCGGGCCATGTCGGGCTCTGTCGGGCTCTGTCGGGCTCTGTCGGGCCCTGTCGGGCTCTGTCGGGCTCTACTGGGCCCTGTCGGGCCCTGTCGGGCTCTGTCGGGCTCTGTCGGGCTCTGTCGGGCCCTGTCGGTCTCTGTCGGGCTCTGTCGGGCTCTGTCGGGCTCTACTGGGCCCTGTCGGGCTCTGTCGGGCTCTGTCGGGCTCTGTCGGGCTCTGACGGGTTCTGTCGGGGTCTGTCGGGCTCTGTCGGGCTCTACTGGGCCCTGTCGGGCCCTGTCGGGCCCTCTCGGGCTCTATCGGGCCCTGTCGGGCCCTGTCGGGCCCTGTCGGGCTCTGTCGGGCTCTGTCGGGCTCTACTGGGCCCTGTCGGGCCCTGTCGGGCTCTGTCGGGCTCTGTCGGGCTCTGTCGGGCTCTACTGGGCTCTGTCGGGCCCTTTCGGGCCCTGTCAGGCTCTGTCGGGCCCTGTCGGGCCCTGTCGGGCCCTGTCGGGCTCTGTCGGGCTCTGTCGGGCTCTACTGGGCCCTGTCGGGCCCTGTCGGGCCCTGTCGGGGTCTGTCGGGCTCTGTCGGGCTCTACTGGGCCCTGTCGGGCCCTGTCGGGCTCTGTCGGGCTCTGTCGGGCTCTGTCGGTCTCTACTGGGCTCTGTCGGGCCCTGTCGGGCCCTGTCGGCCTCTGTCGGGCCCTGTCGGGCCCTGTCGGGCTCTGTCGGGCCCTGTCGGGCCCTGTCGGCCTCTGTCGGGCTCTGTCGGGGCCTGTCGGGCTCTGTCGGGCTCTGTCGGGCTCTGTCGGGCTCTACTGGGCCCTGTCGGGCTCTGTCAGGCTCTGTCGGGCCCTGTCGGGCTCTGTCGGGCTCTGTCGGGCTCTGTCGGGCCCTGTCGGGCTCTGTCGGGCTCTACTGGGCTCTACTGGGCCCTGTCGGGCTCTGTCGGGCTCTGTCGGGCTCTGTCGGGCTCTGTCGGGCTCTACTGGGCTCTGTCGGGCTCTGTCGTGTTCTGTCGGGCTCTGTCGGGCTCTGTCGGGCTCTGTCGGGCTCTACTGGGCTCTGTCGGGCCCTGTCGGGCCCTGTCGGGCTCTGTCGGGCCCTGTCGGGCCCTGTCGGGCTCTGTCGGGCTCTGTCGGGCCCTGTCGGGCTCTGTCGGGCCCTGTCGGGCCCTGTCGGGCTCTGTCGGGCTCTGTCGGGCTCTACTGGGCCCTGTCGGGCTATGTCGGGCTCTGTCGGGCTCTGTCGGGCTCTGTCCGCTCTGTCGGGCTCTACTGGGCTCTGTCGGGCCCTTTCGGGCCCTGTCGGGCTCTATCGGGCCCTGTCGGGCCCTGTCGGGCCCTGTCGGGCTCTGTCGGGCTCTGTCGGGCTCTACTGGGCCCTGTCGGGCCCTGTCGGGCTCTGTCGGGCTCTGTCGGGCTCTGTCGGGCTCTACTGGGCTCTGTCGGGCCCTTTCGGGCCCTGTCGGGCTCTGTCGGGCCCTGTCGGGCCCTGTCGGGCCCTGTCGGGCTCTGTCAGGCTCTGTCGGGCTCTACTGGGCCCTGTCGGGCCCTGTCGGGCTCTGTCGGGCTCTGTCGGGCTCTGTCGGGCTGTACTGGGCCCTGTCGGGCCCTGTCGGGCTCTGTCGGGCTCTGTCGGGTTCTGTCGGGCTCTGTCGGGCTCTGTCTGGCTCTACTGGGCCCTGTCAGGCCCTCTCGGGCTCTATCGGCCTCTGTCGGGCTCTGTCGGGCTCTACTGGGCCCTGTCGGGCCCTGTCGGGCCCTGTCGGGCTCTGTCGGGCTCTGTCGGGCTCTACTGGGCTCTGTCGGCCTCTGTCGGGTTCTGTCGGGCTCTGTCGGGCTCTGTCGGGCTCTGTCGGGCTCTACTGGGCTCTGTCGGGCCCTGTCGGGCCCTGTCGGGCTCTACTGGGCTCTGTCGGGCCCTGTCGGGCCCTGTCGGGCTCTGTCGGGCTCTGTCGGGCTCTACTGGGCCCTGTCGGGCCCTGTCGGGCTCTGTCGGGCTCTGTCGGGCTCTGTCGGGCCCTGTCGGGCCCTGTCGGGCTCTGTCGGGCTCTGTCGGGCTCTACTGGGCCCTGTCGGGCTCTGTCGGGCTCTGTCGGGCTCTACTGGGCTCTACTGGGCTCTGTCGGGCTCTGTCGGGCCCTGTCGGGTCCTGTCGGGCCCTGTCGGGCTCTGTCGGGCTCTGTCGGGTTCTGTCGGGCTCTGTCGGGCTCTGTCGGGCTCTGTCGGGCTCTACTGGGCCCTGTCGGGCCCTCTCGGGCTCTGTCGGGCCCTCTCGGGCTCTGTCGGGCTCTGTCGGGCTCTGTCGGGCTCTACTGGGCCCTGTCGGGCCCTGTCGGGCCCTGTCGGGCTCTGTCGGGCTCTGTCGGGCTCTGTCGGGCTCTACTGGGCTCTGTCGGCCTCTGTCGGGTTCTGTCGGGCTCTGTCGGGCTCTGTCGGGCTCTGTCGGGCTCTACTGGGCGCTGTCGGGCCCTGTCGGGCCCTGTCGGGCTCTGTCGGGCCCTGTCGGGCTCTGTCGGGCTCTGTCGGGCTCTGTCGGGCTCTACTGGGCCCTGTCGGGCTCTGTCGGGCTCTGTCGGGCTCTGTCGGGCTCTACTGGGCCCTGTCGGGCCCTGTCGGGCTCTGTCGGGCTCTGTCGGGCTCTGTCGGGCTCAACTGGTCTCTGTCGGGCTCTGTCGGGTTCTGTCGGGCTCTGTCGGGCTCTGTCGGGCCCTGTCGGGCCCTGTCGGTCCCTGTCGGGCTCTGTCGGGCTCTGTCGGGCTCTACTGGGCCCTGTCGGGCCCTGTCGGGCTCTGTCGGGCTCTGTCGGGCTCTGTCGGGCTCTACTGGGCCCTGTCGGGCTCTGTCGGGTTCTGTCGGGCCCTCTCGTGCTCTGTCGGGCTCTGTCGGGCTCTGTCGGGCCCTGTCGGGCCCTGTCGGGCTCTGTCGGGTTCTGTCGGGCTCTACTGGGCTAAACTGGGCTCTGTCGGGCCCTGTCGGGCCCTGTCGGGCCCTGTCGGGCTCTGTCGGGCTCTGTCGAGCCCTGTCGGGCTCTGTCGGGCTCTACTGGGCTCTGTCGGGCTCTGTCGGGCTCTGTCGGGCTCTGTCGGGCTCTACTGGGCTAAACTGGGCCCTGTCGGGCCCTGTCGGGCTCTGTCGGGCTCTGTCGGGCTCTGTCCGGCCATGTCGGGCTCTGTCGGGCTCTTTCGGGCTCTGTCGGGCCCTGTCGGGCTCTGTCGGGCTCTACTGGGCCCTGTCGGGCCCTGTCGGGCTCTGTCGGGCTCTGTCGGGCTCTGTCGGGCCCTGTCGGTCTCTGTCGGGCTCTGTCGGGCTCTGTCGGGCTCTACTGGGCCCTGTCGGGCTCTGTCGGGCTCTGTCGGGCTCTGTCGGGCTCTGACGGGTTCTGTCGGGGTCTGTCGGGCTCTGTCGGGCTCTACTGGGCCCTGTCGGGCCCTGTCGGGCCCTCTCGGGCTCTATCGGGCCCTGTCGGGCCCTGTCGGGCCCTGTCGGGCTCTGTCGGGCTCTGTCGGGCTCTACTGGGACCTGTCGGGCCCTGTCGGGCTCTGTCGGGCTCTGTCGGGCTCTGTCGGGCTCTACTGGGCTCTGTCGGGCCCTTTCGGGCCCTGTCAGGCTCTGTCGGGCCCTGTCGGGCCCTGTCGGGCCCTGTCGGGCTCTGTCGGGCTCTGTCGGGCTCTACTGGGCCCTGTCGGGCCCTGTCGGGCCCTGTCGGGCTCTGTCGGGCTCTGTCGGGCTCTACTGGGCCCTGTCGGGCCCTGTCGGGCTCTGTCGGGCTCTGTCGGGCTCTGTCGGTCTCTACTGGGCTCTGTCGGGCCCTGTCGGGCCCTGTCGGCCTCTGTCGGGCCCTGTCGGGCCCTGTCGGGCTCTGTCGGGCCCTGTCGGGCCCTGTCGGCCTCTGTCGGGCTCTGTCGGGGCCTGTCGGGCTCTGTCGGGCTCTGTCGGGCTCTGTCGGGCTCTACTGGGCCCTGTCAGGCTCTGTCAGGCTCTGTCGGGCCCTGTCGGGCTCTGTCGGGCTCTGTCGGGCTCTGTCGGGCCCTGTCGGGCTCTGTCGGGCTCTACTGGGCTCTACTGGGCCCTGTCGGGCTCTGTCGGGCTCTGTCGGGCTCTGTCGGGCTCTGTCGGGCTCTACTGGGCTCTGTCGGGCTCTGTCGTGTTCTGTCGGGCTCTGTCGGGCTCTGTCGGGCTCTGTCGGGCTCTACTGGGCTCTGTCGGGCCCTGTCGGGCCCTGTCGGGCTCTGTCGGGCCCTGTCGGGCCCTGTCGGGCTCTGTCGGGCTCTGTCGGGCCCTGTCGGGCTCTGTCGGGCCCTGTCGGGCCCTGTCGGGCTCTGTCGGGCTCTGTCGGGCTCTACTGGGCCCTGTCGGGCTATGTCGGGCTCTGTCGGGCTCTGTCGGGCTCTGTCCGCTCTGTCGGGCTCTACTGGGCTCTGTCGGGCCCTTTCGGGCCCTGTCGGGCTCTATCGGGCCCTGTCGGGCCCTGTCGGGCCCTGTCGGGCTCTGTCGGGCTCTGTCGGGCTCTACTGGGCCCTGTCGGGCCCTGTCGGGCTCTGTCGGGCTCTGTCGGGCTCTGTCGGGCTCTACTGGGCTCTGTCGGGCCCTTTCGGGCCCTGTCGGGCTCTGTCGGGCCCTGTCGGGCCCTGTCGGGCCCTGTCGGGTCTGTCAGGCTCTGTCGGGCTCTACTGGGCCCTGTCGGGCCCTGTCGGGCTCTGTCGGGCTCTGTCGGGCTCTGTCGGGCTGTACTGGGCCCTGTCGGGCCCTGTCGGGCTCTGTCGGGCTCTGTCGGGTTCTGTCGGGCTCTGTCGGGCTCTGTCTGGCTCTACTGGGCCCTGTCAGGCCCTCTCGGGCTCTATCGGCCTCTGTCGGGCTCTGTCGGGCTCTACTGGGCCCTGTCGGGCCCTGTCGGGCCCTGTCGGGCTCTGTCGGGCTCTGTCGGGCTCTACTGGGCTCTGTCGGCCTCTGTCGGGTTCTGTCGGGCTCTGTCGGGCTCTGTCGGGCTCTGTCGGGCTCTACTGGGCTCTGTCGGGCCCTGTCGGGCCCTGTCGGGCTCTACTGGGCTCTGTCGGGCCCTGTCGGGCCCTGTCGGGCTCTGTCGGGCTCTGTCGGGCTCTACTGGGCCCTGTCGGGCCCTGTCGGGCTCTGTCGGGCTCTGTCGGGCTCTGTCGGGCCCTGTCGGGCCCTGTCGGGCTCTGTCGGGCTCTGTCGGGCTCTACTGGGCCCTGTCGGGCTCTGTCGGGCCCTGTCGGGCTCTGTCGGGCTCTACTGGGCCCTGTCGGGCCCTGTCGGGCTCTGTCGGGCTCTGTCGGGCTCTGTCGGGCTCTGTCGGGCTCTGTCGGGCTCTACTGGGCCCTGTCGGGCCCTGTCGGGCTCTGTCGGGCCCTGTCGGGCTCTGTCGGGCTCTGTCGGGCTCTGTCGGGCTCTACTGGGCCCTGTCGGGCTCTGTCGGGCTCTGTCGGGCCCTGTCGGGCTCTGTCGGGCTCTGTCGGGCTCTGTCGGGCTCTACTGGGCCCTGTCGGGTTCTGTCGGGCTCTGTCGGGCTCTGTCGGGCTCTACTGGGCCCTGTCGGGCCCTGTCGGGCTCTGTCGGGCTCTGTCGGGCTCTGTCGGGCCATGTCGGGCTCTGTCGGGCTCTGTCGGGCTCTGTCGGGCCCTGTCGGGCTCTGTCGGGCTCTACTGGGCCCTGTCGGGCTCTGTCGGGCTCTGTCGGGCTCTGTCGGGCCCTGTCGGTCTCTGTCGGGCTCTGTCGGGCTCTGTGGGGCTCTACTGGGCCCTGTCGGGCTCTGTCGGGCTCTGTCGGGCTCTGTCGGGCTCTGACGGGTTCTGTCGGGCTCTGTCGGGCTCTGTCGGGCTCTACTGGGCCCTGTCGGGCCCTGTCGGGCCCTGTCGGGCTCTGTCGAGCCCTGTCGGGCCCTGTCGGGCTCTGTCGGGCTCTGTCGGGCTCTGTCGGGCTCTACTGGGCCATGTCGGGCCCTGTCGGGCTCTGTCGGGCTCTGTCGGGCCCTGTCGGGCTCTGTCGGGCTCTGTCGGGCTCTACTGGGCTCTGTCGGGCCCTGTCGGGCCCTGTCGGGCCCTGTCGGGCTCTGTCGGGCTCTGTCGGGCTCTACAGGGCCCTGTCGGGCTCTGTCGGGGCCTGTCGGGCCCTGTCGGGCTCTGTCGGGCTCTGTCGGGCTCTACTGGGCCCTGTCGGGCCCTGTCGGGCTCTGTCGGGCTCTGTCGGGCCCTGTCGGGCTCTGTCGGGCTCTGTCGGGCCCTGTCGGGCTCTGTCGGGCTCTGTCGGGCCCTGTCGGGCTCTGTCGGGCTCTGTCGGGGCCTGTCGGGCTCTGTCGGGCTCTGTCGGGCTCTGTCGGGCTCTACTGGGCTCTACTGGGCTCTGTCAGGCTCTGTCGGGCCCTGTCGGGCTCTGTCGGGCTCTGTCGGGCTCTGTCGGGCCCTGTCGGGCTCTGTCGGGCCCTGTCGGGCCCTGTCGGGCTCTGTCGGGCTCTGTCGGGCTCTGTCGGGCTCTACTGGGCTCTGTCGGGCTCTACTGGGCTCTACTGGGCCCTGTAGGGCTCTGTCGGGCTCTGTCGGTCTCTGTCGGGCTCTACTGGGCTCTGTCGGGCCCTGTCGGGCTCTGTCGGGCTCTGTCGGGCCCTGTCGGGCTCTGTCGGGCTCTGTCGGGCTCTGTCGGGCTCTACTGGGCCCTGTCGGGCTCTGTCGGGCTCTGTCGGGCTCTGTCGGGCTCTGTCGGGCTCTGTCGGGCTCTACTGGGCCCTGTCGGGCTCTGTCGGGCTCTGTCGGGCTCTGTCGGGCCCTGTCGGGCCCTGTCGGGTTCTGTCGGGCGCTGTCGGGCTCTGTCGGGCTCTGTCGGGCTCTACTGGGCTCTACTGGGCTCTGTCGGGCTCTGTCGGGCTCTACTGGGCCCTGTCGGGCTCTGTCGGGCCCTGTCGGGTCCTGTCGGGCCCTGTCGGGCTCTGTCGGGCTCTGTCGGGTTCTGTCGGGCTCTGTCGGGCTCTGTCGGGCTCTACTGGGCCCTGTCGGGCCCTCTCGGGCTCTGTCGGGCTCTGTCAGGCTCTGTCGGGCTCTACTGGGCCCTGTCGGGCCCTCTCGGGCTCTGTCGGGCCCTCTCGGGCTCTGTCGGGCTCTGTCGGGCTCTGTCGGGCTCTACTGGGCCCTGTCGGGCTCTGTCGGGCCCTGTCGGGCTCTGTCGGGCTCTGTCGGGCTCTGTCGGGCTCTACTGGGCCCTGTCGGGCTCTGTCGGGCTCTGTCGGGCTCTGTCGGGCTCTGTCGGGCTCTACTGGGCCCTGTCGGGCCCTGTCGGGCTCTGTCGGGTTCTGTCGGGCTCTGTCGGGCTCAACTGGTCTCTGTCGGGCTCTGTCGGGTTCTGTCGGGCTCTGTCGGGCTCTGTCGGGCCCTGTCGGGCCCTGTCGGTCCCTGTCGGGCTCTGTCGGGCTCTATCGGGCTCTATTGGGCCCTGACGGGCCCTGTCGGGCTCTGTCGGGCTCTGTCGGGCTCTGTCGGGCTCTACTGGGCCCTGTCGGGCTCTGTCGGGTTCTGTCGGGCCCTCTCGTGCTCTGTCGGGCTCTGTCGGGCTCTGTCGGGCCCTGTCGGGCCCTGTCGGGCTCGGACGGGCTATGTCGGGCTCTACTGGGCTCTGTCGGGCCCTGTCGGGCTCTGTCGGGCTCTGTCGGGCCCTGTCGGGCTCTGTCGGGCTCTACTGGGCCCTGTCGGGCCCTGTCGGGCTCTGTCGGGCTCTGTCGGGCTCTACTGGGCTAAACTGGGCTCTGTCGGGCCCTGTCGGGCCCTGTCGGGCTCTGTCGGGCTCTGTCGAGCCCTGTCGGGCTCTGTCGGGCTCTACTGGGCTCTGTCGGGCTCTGTCGGGCTCTGTCGGGCTCTGTCGGGCTCTACTGGGCTAAACTGGGCCCTGTCGGGCCCTGTCGGGCTCTGTCGGGCTCTGTCGGGCTCTGTCGGGCCATGTCGGGCTCTGTCGGGCTCTGTCGGGCTCTGTCGGGCTCTACTGGGCTAAACTGGGCCCTGTCGGGCCCTGTCGGGCTCTGTCGGGCTCTGTCGGGCTCTGTCGGGCCATGTCGGGCTCTGTCGGGCTCTGTCGGGCTCTGTCGGGCCCTGTCGGGCTCTGTCGGGCTCTACTGGGACCTTTCGGGCCCTGTCGGGCCCTGTCGGGCTCTGTCGGGCTCTGTCGGGCTCTGTCGGGCCCTGTCGGTCTCTGTCGGGCTCTGTCGGGCTCTGTCGGGCTCTACTGGGCCCTGTCGGGCTCTGTCGGGCTCTGTTGGGCTCTGACGGGTTCTGTCGGGGTCTGTCGGGCTCTGTCGGGCTCTACTGGGCCCTGTCGGGCTCTGTCGGGCTCTGTCGGGCTCTGTCGGGCCCTGTCGGGCTCTGTCGGGCTCTGTCGGGCTCTGTCGGGCTCTACTGGGCCCTGTCGGGCCCTGTCGGGCTCTGTCGGGCTCTGTCGGGCTTTGTCGGGCTCTACTGGGCTCTGTCGGGCCCTTTCGGGCCCTCTCGGGCTCTATCGGGCCCTGTCGGGCCCTGTCGGGCCCTGTCGGGCTCTGTCGGGCTCTGTCGGGCTCTACTGGGCCCTGTCGGGCCCTGTCGGGCTCTGTCGGGCTCTGTCGGGCTCTGTCGGGCTCTACTGGGCTCTGTCGGGCCCTTTCGGGCCCTGTCGGGCTCTGTCGGGCCCTGTCGGGCCCTGTCGGGCCCTGTCGGGATCTGTCGGGCTCTGTCGGGCTCTACTGGGCCCTGTCGGGCTCTGTCGGGCTCTGTCGGGCTCTGTCGGGCTCTGTCGGGCTCTACTGGGCTCTGTCGGGCTCTGTCGGGCTCTGTCGGGCTCTGTCGGGCTCTACTGGGCTCTGTCAGGCCCTGTCGGGCCCTGTCGGGCTCTTTCGGGCTCTGTCGGGCCCTGTCGGGCCCTGTCGGGCTCTGTCGGGCTCTGTCGGGCTCTACTGGGCCCTGTCGGGCCCTGTCGTTCTCTGTCGGGCTCTGTCGGGCCCTGTCGGGCTCTGTCGGGCCCTGTCGGGCCCTGTCGGGCTCTGTCGGGCTCTGTCGGGCTCTCCTGGGCCCTGTCGGGCTATGTCGGGCTCTGTCGGGCTCTGTCGGGCCCTGTCGGGCCCTGTCGGGCTCTGTCGGGCCCTGTCGGGCTCTGTCGGGCTCTGTCGGGCTCTGTCGGGCTCTACTGGGCTCTGTCGGGCTCTGTTGGGCTCTGTCGGGCTCTGTCTGGCTCTGTCGGGCTCTACTGGGCCCTGTCGGGCTCTGTCGGGCTCTGTCGGGCCCTCTCGGGCTCTGTCGGGCTCTGTCGGGCTCTGTCGGGCCCTGTCGGGCTCTGTCGGGCCCTGTCGGGCCCTGTCAGGCTCTGTTGGGCTCTGTCGGGCTCTGTCGGGCTCTCTCGGGCTCTGTCGGGCTCTGTCGGGCTCTGTCGGGCTCTACTGGGCCCTGTCGGGCTCTGTCGGGCTCTGTCGGGCTCTGTCGGGCTCTGTCAGGCTCTTCTGGGCTTTGTCGGGCCCTGTCGGGCTCTGTCGGGCTCTGTCGGGCTCTGT
This sequence comes from Caloenas nicobarica, assembly GCF_036013445.1. Lineage (NCBI taxonomy): Eukaryota > Metazoa > Chordata > Aves > Columbiformes > Columbidae > Caloenas > Caloenas nicobarica. The sequence goes on from NW_027017115.1 coordinate 165,592, forward strand.
CGGGCCCTGTCGGGCTCTGTCGGGCTCTGTCGGGCTCTGTCGGGCTCTACTGGGCCCTGACGGGCTCTGTCGGGCTCTGTCGGGCCCTGTCGGGCTCTGTCGGGCTCTACTGGGCCCTGTCGGGTTCTGTCGGGCTCTGTCGGGCTCTGTCGGGCTCTACTGGGCCCTGTCGGGCCCTGTCGGGCTCTGTCGGGCTCTGTCGGGCTCTGTCGGGCCATGTCGGGCTCTGTCGGGCTCGGTCGGGCTCTGTCGGGCTCTAAGGGGCCCTGTCGGGCCCTCTCGTGCTCTGTCGGGCTCTGTCGGGCTCTGTCGGGCCCTGTCGGGCCCTGTCGGGTTCGGTCGGGCTCTGTCGGGCTCTACTGGGCTCTGTCGGGCCCTGTCGGGCTCTGTCGGGCTCTGTCGGGCCCTGTCGGGCTCTGTCGGGCTCTACTGGGCCCTGTCGGGCCCTGTCGGGCTCTGTCGGGCTCTGTCGGGCTCTACTGGGCTAAACTGGGCTCTGTCGGGCCCTGTCGGGCTCTGTCGGGCTCTGTCGAGCCCTGTCGGGCTCTGTCGGGCTCTACTGGGCTCTGTCGGGCTCTGTCGGGCTCTGTCGGGCTCTGTCGGGCTCTACTGGGCTAAACTGGGCCCTGTCGGGCCCTGTCGGGCTCTGTCGGGCTCTGTCAGGCTCTGTCGGGCCATGTCGGGCTCTGTCGGGCTCTGTCGGGCTCTGTCGGGCTCTACTGGGCTAAACTGGGCCCTGTCGGGCCCTGTCGGGCTCTGTCGGGCTCTGTCGGGCTCTGTCGGGCCATGTCGGGCTCTGTCGGGCTCTGTCGGGCTCTGTCGGGCCCTGTCGGGCTCTGTCGGGCTCTACTGGGACCTTTCGGGCCCTGTCGGGCCCTGTCGGGCTCTGTCGGGCTCTGTCGGGCTCTGTCGGGCCCTGTCGGTCTCTGTCGGGCTCTGTCGGGCTCTGTCGGGCTCTACTGGGCCCTGTCGGGCTCTGTCGGGCTCTGTCGGGCTCTGTCGGGCTCTGACGGGTTCTGTCGGGCTCTGTCGGGCTCTACTGGGCCCTGTCGGGCTCTGTCGGGCTCTGTCGGGCTCTGTCGGGCCCTGTCGGGCTCTGTCGGGCTCTGTCGGGCTCTGTCGGGCTCTACTGGGCCCTGTCGGGCCCTGTCGGGCTCTGTCGGGCTCTGTCGGGCTTTGTCGGGCTCTACTGGGCTCTGTCGGGCCCTTTCGGGCCCTCTCGGGCTCTATCGGGCCCTGTCGGGCCCTGTCGGGCCCTGTCGGGCTCTGTCGGGCTCTGTCGGGCTCTACTGGGCCCTGTCGGGCCCTGTCGGGCTCTGTCGGGCTCTGTCGGGCTCTACTGGGCTCTGTCGGGCCCTTTCGGGCCCTGTCGGGCTCTGTCGGGCCCTGTCGGGCCCTGTCGGGCCCTATCGGGATCTGTCGGGCTCTGTCGGGCTCTACTGGGCCCTGTCGGGCCCTGTCGGGACCTGTCGGGCTCTGTCGGGCTCTGTCGGGCTCTGTCGGGCTCTACTGGGCCCTGTCGGGCCCTGTCGGGCTCTGTCGGGCTCTGTCGGGCTCTGTCGGGCTCTACTGGGCTCTGTCGGGCCCTGTCAGGCCCTGTCGGGCTCTGTCGGGCCCTGTCGGGCCCTGTCGGGCTCTGTCGGGCCCTGTCGGGCCCTGTCGGGCTCTGTCGGGCTCTGTCGGGCCCTATCGGGCTCTGTCGGGCTCTGTCGGGCTCTGTCGGGCTCTGTCGGGCCCTGTCGGGCTCTGTCGGGCCCTGTCGGGCTCTGTCGGGCTCTACTGGGCTCTACTGGGCCCTGTCGGGCTCTGTCGGGCTCTGTCGGGCTCTGTCGGGTTCTGTCGGGCCCTGTCGGGCTCTGTCGGGCTCTACTGGGCTCTACTGGGCCCTGTCGGGCTCTGTCGGGCTCTGTCGGGCTCTGTCGGGCTCTGTCGGGCTCTACTGGGCTCTGTCGGGCTCTGTCGGGCTCTGTCGGGCTCTGTCGGGCTCTACTGGGCTCTGTCGGGCCCTGTCGGGCCCTGTCGGGCTCTGTCGGGCTCTGTCGGGCCCTGTCGGGCCCTGTCGGGCTCTGTCGGGCTCTGTCGGGCTCTACTGGGCCCTGTCGGGCCCTGTCGTTCTCTGTCGGGCTCTGTCGGGCCCTGTCGGGCTCTGTCGGGCCCTGTCGGGCCCTGTCGGGCTCTGTCGGGCTCTGTCGGGCTCTACTGGGCCCTGTCGGGCTATGTCGGGCTCTGTCGGGCTCTGTCGGGCCCTGTCGGGCCCTGTCGGGCTCTGTCGGGCCCTGTCGGGCTCTGTCGGGCTCTGTCGGGCTCTGTCGGGCTCTACTGGGCTCTGTCGGGCTCTGTTGGGCTCTGTCGGGCTCTGTCGGGCTCTGTCGGGCTCTACTGGGCCCTGTCGGGCTCTGTCGGGCTCTGTCGGGCCCTCTCGGGCTCTGTCGGGCTCTGTCGGGCTCTGTCGGGCCCTGTCGGGCTCTGTCGGGCCCTGTCGGGCCCTGTCAGGCTCTGTTGGGCTCTGTCGGGCTCTGTCGGGCTCTCTCGGGCTCTGTCGGGCTCTGTCGTGCTCTGTCGGGCTCTACTGGGCCCTGTCGGGCTCTGTCGGGCTCTGTCGGGGTCTGTCGGGCTCTGTCAGGCTCTACTGGGCTTTGTCGGGCCCTGTCGGGCTCTGTCGGGCTCTGTCGGGCTCTGTCGGGCCCTGTCGGGCTCTGTCGGGCTCTGTCGGGCTCTGTCGGGCTCTACTGGGCCCTGACGGGCTCTGTCGGGCCCTGTCGGGCTCTGTCGGGCTCTGTCGGGCTCTGTCGGGCTCTACTGGGCCCTGTCGGGTTCTGTCGGGCTCTGTCGGGCTCTGTCGGGCTCTACTGGGCCCTGTCGGGCCCTGTCGGGCTCTGTCGGGCTCTGTCGGGCTCTGTCGGGCCATGTCGGGCTCTGTCGGGCTCTGTCGGGCTCTGTCGGGCCCTGTCGGGCCCTGTCGGGCTCTACTGGGCCCTGTCGGGCCCTGTCGGGCCCTGTCGGGCTCTGTCGGGCTCTGTCGGGCTCTGTCGGGCCCTGTCGGTGTCTGTCGGGCTCTGTCGGGCCCTGTCGGGCCCTCTCGGGCTCTGTCGGGCTCTGTCGGGCTCTGTCGGGCTCTGACGGGTTCTGTCGGGCTCTGTCGGGCTCTGTCGTGCTCTACTGGGCCCTGTCGGGCCCTGTCGGGCCCTGTCGGGCTCTGTCGAGCTCTGTCGGGCCCTGTCGGGCTCTGTCGGGCTCTACTGGGCCCTGTCGGGCCCTCTCGGGCTCTGTCGGGCTCTGTCGGGCTCTGTCGGGCTCTACTGGGCTCTGTCGGGCCCTATCGGGCCCTGTCGGGCTCTGTCGGGCCCTGTCGGTGCCCTGTCGGGCCCTGTCGGGCTCTGTCGGGCTCTGTCGGGCTCTACAGGGCCCTGTCGGGCCCTGTCGGGCTCTGTCGGGCTCTGTCGGGCCCTGTCGGGCTCTGTCGGGCCCTGTCGGGCCCTGTCGGGCTCTGTCGGGCTGTGTCGGGGCCTGTCGGGCTCTGTCGGGCTCTGTCGGGCTCTACTGGGCTCTACTGGGCTCTGTCAGGCTCTGTCGGGCCCTGTCGGGCTCTGTCGGGCTCTGTCGGGCCCTGTCGGGCTCTGTCGGGCCCTGTCGGGCCCTGTCGGGCTCTGTCGGGCTCTGTCGGGCTCTGTCGGGCTCTACTGGGCTCTGTCGGGCTCTACTGGGCTCTACTGGGCCCTGTCGGGCTCTGTCGGGCCCTGTCGGGCTCTGTCGGGCTCTGTTTGGCTCTACTGGGCTCTGTCGGGCCCTGTCGGGCCCTCTCGGGCTCTGTCGGGCTCTGTCGGGCCCTGTCGGGCTCTGTCGGGCTCTGTCGGGCTCTGTCGGGCTCTACTGGGCCCTGTCGGGCTCTGTCGGGCTCTGTCGGGCTCTGTCGGGCCCTGTCGGGCTCTGTCGGGCTCTGTCGGGCTCTACTGGGCCCTGTCGGGCCCTGTCGGGCTCTGTCGGGCTCTGTCGGGCTCTGTCGGGCTCTACTGGGCTCTGTCGGGCCCTTTCGGGCCCTGTCGGGCTCTGTCGGGCCCTGTCGGGCCCTGTCGGGCCCTGTCGGGATCTGTCGGGCTCTGTCGGGCTCTACTGGGCCCTGTCGGGCCCTGTCGGGCTCTGTCGGGCTCTGTCGGGCTCTGTCGGGCTCTACTGGGCCCTGTCGGGCCCTGTCGGGCTCTGTCGGGCTCTGTCGGGCTCTGTCGGGCTCTACTGGGCTCTGTCGGGCCCTGTCGGGCCCTGTCGGGCTCTGTCGGGCCCTGTCGGGCCCTGTCGGGCTCTGTCGGGCCCTGTCGGGCCCTGTCGGGCTCTGTCGGGCTCTGTCGGGCCCTATCGGGCTCTGTCGGGCTCTGTCGGGCCCTGTCGGGCTCTGTCGGGCTCTGTCGGGCTCTGTCGGGCCCTGTCGGGCTCTGTCGGGCTCTACTGGGCTCTACTGGGCCCTGTCGGGCTCTGTCGGGCTCTGTCGGGCTCTGTCGGGCCCTGTCGGGCTCTGTCGGGCTCTACTGGGCTCTACTGGGCCCTGTCGGGCTCTGTCGGGCTCTGTCGGGCTCTGTCGGGCTCTGTCGGGCTCTACTGGGCTCTGTCGGGCTCTGTCGGGCTCTGTCGGGCTCTGTCGGGCTCTACTGGGCTCTGTCGGGCCCTGTCGGGCCCTGTCGGGCTCTTTCGGGCTCTGTCGGGCCCTGTCGGGCCCTGTCGGGCTCTGTCGGGCTCTGTCGGGCTCTACTGGGCCCTGTCGGGCCCTGTCGTTCTCTGTCGGGCTCTGTCGGGCCCTGTCGGGCTCTGTCGGGCCCTGTCGGGCCCTGTCGGGCTCTGTCGGGCTCTGTCGGGCTCTACTGGGCCCTGTCGGGCTATGTCGGGCTCTGTCGGGCTCTGTCGGGCCCTGTCGGGCCCTGTCGGGCTCTGTCGGGCCCTGTCGGGCTCTGTCGGGCTCTGTCGGGCTCTGTCGGGCTCTACTGGGCTCTGTCGGGCTCTGTTGGGCTCTGTCGGGCTCTGTCTGGCTCTGTCGGGCTCTACTGGGCCCTGTCGGGCTCTGTCGGGCTCTGTCGGGCCCTCTCGGGCTCTGTCGGGCTCTGTCGGGCTCTGTCGGGCCCTGTCGGGCTCTGTCGGGCCCTGTCGGGCCCTGTCAGGCTCTGTTGGGCTCTGTCGGGCTCTGTCGGGCTCTCTCGGGCTCTGTCGGGCTCTGTCGTGCTCTGTCGGGCTCTACTGGGCCCTGTCGGGCTCTGTCGGGCTCTGTCGGGCTCTGTCGGGCTCTGTCAGGCTCTTCTGGGCTTTGTCGGGCCCTGTCGGGCTCTGTCGGGCTCTGTCGGGCTCTGTCGGGCCCTGTCGGGCTCTGTCGGGCTCTGTCGGGCTCTGTCGGGCTCTACTGGGCCCTGACGGGCTCTGTCGGGCTCTGTCGGGCCCTGTCGGGCTCTGTCGGGCTCTACTGGGCTCTACTGGGCTCTGTCAGGCTCTGTCGGGCCCTGTCGGGCTCTGTCGGGCTCTGTCGGGCCCTGTCGGGCTCTGTCGGGCCCTGTCGGGCCCTGTCGGGCTCTGTCGGGCTCTGTCGGGCTCTGTCGGGCTCTACTGGGCTCTGTCGGGCTCTACTGGGCTCTACTGGGCCCTGTCGGGCTCTGTCGGGCCCTGTCGGGCTCTGTCGGGCTCTGTTTGGCTCTACTGGGCTCTGTCGGGCCCTGTCGGGCCCTCTCGGGCTCTGTCGGGCTCTGTCGGGCCCTGTCGGGCTCTGTCGGGCTCTGTCGGGCTCTGTCGGGCTCTACTGGGCCCTGTCGGGCTCTGTCGGGCTCTGTCGGGCTCTGTCGGGCTCTGTCGGGCCCTGTCGGGCCCTGTCGGGCTCTGTCGGGCTCTGTCGGGCTCTACTGGGCCCTGTCGGGCCCTGTCGGGCTCTGTCGGGCTCTGTCGGGCTCTGTCGGGCTCTGTCGGGCTCTACTGGGCTCTGTCGGGCCCTATCGGGCCCTGTCGGGCTCTGTCGGGCCCTGTCGGTGCCCTGTCGGGCCCTGTCGGGCTCTGTCGGGCTCTGTCGGGCTCTACAGGGCCCTGTCGGGCCCTGTCGGGCTCTGTCGGGCTCTGTCGGGCCCTGTCGGGCTCTGTCGGGCCCTGTCGGGCCCTGTCGGGCTCTGTCGGGCTGTGTCGGGGCCTGTCGGGCTCTGTCGGGCTCTGTCGGGCTCTACTGGGCTCTACTGGGCTCTGTCAGGCTCTGTCGGGCCCTGTCGGGCTCTGTCGGGCTCTGTCGGGCCCTGTCGGGCTCTGTCGGGCCCTGTCGGGCCCTGTCGGGCTCTGTCGGGCTCTACTGGGCCCTGTCGGGCCCTGTCGGGCTCTGTCGGGCTCTGTCGGGCTCTGTCGGGCTCTACTGGGCCCTGTCGGGCCCTGTCGGGCTCTGTCGGGCTCTGTCGGGCTCTGTCGGGCTCTACTGGGCTCTGTCGGGCCCTGTCGGGCCCTGTCGGGCTCTGTCGGGCCCTGTCGGGCCCTGTCGGGCTCTGTCGGGCCCTGTCGGGCCCTGTCGGGCTCTGTCGGGCTCTGTCGGGCCCTATCGGGCTCTGTCGGGCTCTGTCGGGCCCTGTCGGGCTCTGTCGGGCTCTGTCGGGCTCTGTCGGGCCCTGTCGGGCTCTGTCGGGCTCTACTGGGCTCTACTGGGCCCTGTCGGGCTCTGTCGGGCTCTGTCGGGCTCTGTCGGGCCCTGTCGGGCTCTGTCGGGCTCTACTGGGCTCTACTGGGCCCTGTCGGGCTCTGTCGGGCTCTGTCGGGCTCTGTCGGGCTCTGTCGGGCTCTACTGGGCTCTGTCGGGCTCTGTCGGGCTCTGTCGGGCTCTGTCGGGCTCTACTGGGCTCTGTCGGGCCCTGTCGGGCCCTGTCGGGCTCTTTCGGGCTCTGTCGGGCCCTGTCGGGCCCTGTCGGGCTCTGTCGGGCTCTGTCGGGCTCTACTGGGCCCTGTCGGGCCCTGTCGTTCTCTGTCGGGCTCTGTCGGGCCCTGTCGGGCTCTGTCGGGCCCTGTCGGGCCCTGTCGGGCTCTGTCGGGCTCTGTCGGGCTCTACTGGGCCCTGTCGGGCTATGTCGGGCTCTGTCGGGCTCTGTCGGGCCCTGTCGGGCCCTGTCGGGCTCTGTCGGGCCCTGTCGGGCTCTGTCGGGCTCTGTCGGGCTCTGTCGGGCTCTACTGGGCTCTGTCGGGCTCTGTTGGGCTCTGTCGGGCTCTGTCTGGCTCTGTCGGGCTCTACTGGGCCCTGTCGGGCTCTGTCGGGCTCTGTCGGGCCCTCTCGGGCTCTGTCGGGCTCTGTCGGGCTCTGTCGGGCCCTGTCGGGCTCTGTCGGGCCCTGTCGGGCCCTGTCAGGCTCTGTTGGGCTCTGTCGGGCTCTGTCGGGCTCTCTCGGGCTCTGTCGGGCTCTGTCGTGCTCTGTCGGGCTCTACTGGGCCCTGTCGGGCTCTGTCGGGCTCTGTCGGGCTCTGTCGGGCTCTGTCAGGCTCTTCTGGGCTTTGTCGGGCCCTGTCGGGCTCTGTCGGGCTCTGTCGGGCTCTGTCGGGCCCTGTCGGGCTCTGTCGGGCTCTGTCGGGCTCTGTCGGGCTCTACTGGGCCCTGACGGGCTCTGTCGGGCTCTGTCGGGCCCTGTCGGGCTCTGTCGGGCTCTACTGGGCTCTACTGGGCTCTGTCAGGCTCTGTCGGGCCCTGTCGGGCTCTGTCGGGCTCTGTCGGGCCCTGTCGGGCTCTGTCGGGCCCTGTCGGGCCCTGTCGGGCTCTGTCGGGCTCTGTCGGGCTCTGTCGGGCTCTACTGGGCTCTGTCGGGCTCTACTGGGCTCTACTGGGCCCTGTCGGGCTCTGTCGGGCCCTGTCGGGCTCTGTCGGGCTCTGTTTGGCTCTACTGGGCTCTGTCGGGCCCTGTCGGGCCCTCTCGGGCTCTGTCGGGCTCTGTCGGGCCCTGTCGGGCTCTGTCGGGCTCTGTCGGGCTCTGTCGGGCTCTACTGGGCCCTGTCGGGCTCTGTCGGGCTCTGTCGGGCTCTGTCGGGCTCTGTCGGGCCCTGTCGGGCCCTGTCGGGCTCTGTCGGGCTCTGTCGGGCTCTACTGGGCCCTGTCGGGCCCTGTCGGGCTCTGTCGGGCTCTGTCGGGCTCTGTCGGGCTCTGTCGGGCTCTACTGGGCTCTGTCGGGCCCTATCGGGCCCTGTCGGGCTCTGTCGGGCCCTGTCGGTGCCCTGTCGGGCCCTGTCGGGCTCTGTCGGGCTCTGTCGGGCTCTACAGGGCCCTGTCGGGCCCTGTCGGGCTCTGTCGGGCTCTGTCGGGCCCTGTCGGGCTCTGTCGGGCCCTGTCGGGCCCTGTCGGGCTCTGTCGGGCTGTGTCGGGGCCTGTCGGGCTCTGTCGGGCTCTGTCGGGCTCTACTGGGCTCTACTGGGCTCTGTCAGGCTCTGTCGGGCCCTGTCGGGCTCTGTCGGGCTCTGTCGGGCCCTGTCGGGCTCTGTCGGGCCCTGTCGGGCCCTGTCGGGCTCTGTCGGGCTCTGTCGGGCTCTGTCGGGCTCTACTGGGCTCTGTCGGGCTCTACTGGGCTCTACTGGGCCCTGTCGGGCTCTGTCGGGCCCTGTCGGGCTCTGTCGGGCTCTGTTTGGCTCTACTGGGCTCTGTCGGGCCCTGTCGGGCCCTCTCGGGCTCTGTCGGGCTCTGTCGGGCCCTGTCGGGCTCTGTCGGGCTCTGTCGGGCTCTGTCGGGCTCTACTGGGCCCTGTCGGGCTCTGTCGGGCTCTGTCGGGCTCTGTCGGGCTCTGTCGGGCTCTACTGCGCCCTGTCGGGCCCTGTCGGGCTCTGTCGGGCTCTGTCGGGCTCTGTCGGGCTCAACTGGTCTCTGTCGGGCTCGGTCGGGCTCTGTCGGGCTCTGTCGGGCTCTGTCGGGCTCTACTGGGCTCTACTGGGCTCTGTCGGGCTCTGTCGGGCTCTGTCGGGCTCTGTCGGGCTCTACTGGGCCCTGTCGGGCTCTGTCGGGCTCTGTCGGGCTCTGTCGGGCTCTATCGGGCTCTGTCAGGCTCTACTGGGCTTTGTCGGGCCCTGTCGGGCTCTGTCGGGCTCTGTCGGGCTCTACTGGGCTAAACTGGGCCCTGTCGGGCCCTGTCGGGCTCTGTCGGGCTCTGTCGGGCTCTGTCGGGCCATGTCGGGCTCTGTCGGGCTCTGTCGGGCTCTGTCGGGCTCTACTGGGCTAAACTGGGCCCTGTCGGGCCCTGTCGGGCTCTGTCGGGCTCTGTCGGGCTCTGTCGGGCCATGTCGGGCTCTGTCGGGCTCTGTCGGGCTCTGTCGGGCCCTGTCGGGCTCTGTCGGGCTCTACTGGGACCTTTCGGGCCCTGTCGGGCCCTGTCGGGCTCTGTCGGGCTCTGTCGGGCTCTGTCGGGCCCTGTCGGTCTCTGTCGGGCTCTGTCGGGCTCTGTCGGGCTCTACTGGGCCCTGTCGGGCTCTGTCGGGCTCTGTTGGGCTCTGACGGGTTCTGTCGGGGTCTGTCGGGCTCTGTCGGGCTCTACTGGGCCCTGTCGGGCTCTGTCGGGCTCTGTCGGGCTCTGTCGGGCCCTGTCGGGCTCTGTCGGGCTCTGTCGGGCTCTGTCGGGCTCTACTGGGCCCTGTCGGGCCCTGTCGGGCTCTGTCGGGCTCTGTCGGGCTTTGTCGGGCTCTACTGGGCTCTGTCGGGCCCTTTCGGGCCCTCTCGGGCTCTATCGGGCCCTGTCGGGCCCTGTCGGGCCCTGTCGGGCTCTGTCGGGCTCTGTCGGGCTCTACTGGGCCCTGTCGGGCCCTGTCGGGCTCTGTCGGGCTCTGTCGGGCTCTGTCGGGCTCTACTGGGCTCTGTCGGGCCCTTTCGGGCCCTGTCGGGCTCTGTCGGGCCCTGTCGGGCCCTGTCGGGCCCTGTCGGGATCTGTCGGGCTCTGTCGGGCTCTACTGGGCCCTGTCGGGCCCTGTCGGGCTCTGTCGGGCTCTGTCGGGCTCTGTCGGGCTCTACTGGGCCCTGTCGGGCCCTGTCGGGCTCTGTCGGGCTCTGTCGGGCTCTGTCGGGCTCTACTGGGCTCTGTCGGGCCCTGTCGGGCCCTGTCGGGCTCTGTCGGGCCCTGTCGGGCCCTGTCGGGCTCTGTCGGGCCCTGTCGGGCCCTGTCGGGCTCTGTCGGGCTCTGTCGGGCCCTATCGGGCTCTGTCGGGCTCTGTCGGGCCCTGTCGGGCTCTGTCGGGCTCTGTCGGGCTCTGTCGGGCCCTGTCGGGCTCTGTCGGGCTCTACTGGGCTCTACTGGGCCCTGTCGGGCTCTGTCGGGCTCTGTCGGGCTCTGTCGGGCCCTGTCGGGCTCTGTCGGGCTCTACTGGGCTCTACTGGGCCCTGTCGGGCTCTGTCGGGCTCTGTCGGGCTCTGTCGGGCTCTGTCGGGCTCTACTGGGCTCTGTCGGGCTCTGTCGGGCTCTGTCGGGCTCTGTCGGGCTCTACTGGGCTCCTTCGGGCCCTGTCGGGCCCTGTCGGGCTCTTTCGGGCTCTGTCGGGCCCTGTCGGGCCCTGTCGGGCTCTGTCGGGCTCTGTCGGGCTCTACTGGGCCCTGTCGGGCCCTGTCGTTCTCTGTCGGGCTCTGTCGGACCCTGTCGGGCTCTGTCGGGCCCTGTCGGGCCCTGTCGGGCTCTGTCGGGCTCTGTCGGGCTCTACTGGGCCCTGTCGGGCTATGTCGGGCTCTGTCGGGCTCTGTCGGGCCCTGTCGGGCCCTGTCGGGCTCTGTCGGGCCCTGTCGGGCTCTGTCGGGCTCTGTCGGGCTCTGTCGGGCTCTACTGGGCTCTGTCGGGCTCTGTTGGGCTCTGTCGGGCTCTGTCTGGCTCTGTCGGGCTCTACTGGGCCCTGTCGGGCTCTGTCGGGCTCTGTCGGGCCCTCTCGGGCTCTGTCGGGCTCTGTCGGGCTCTGTCGGGCCCTGTCGGGCTCTGTCGGGCCCTGTCGGGCCCTGTCAGGCTCTGTTGGGCTCTGTCGGGCTCTGTCGGGCTCTCTCGGGCTCTGTCGGGCTCTGTCGTGCTCTGTCGGGCTCTACTGGGCCCTGTCGGGCTCTGTCGGGCTCTGTCGGGCTCTGTCGGGCTCTGTCAGGCTCTTCTGGGCTTTGTCGGGCCCTGTCGGGCTCTGTCGGGCTCTGTCGGGCTCTGTCGGGCCCTGTCGGGCTCTGTCGGGCTCTGTCGGGCTCTGTCGGGCTCTACTGGGCCCTGACGGGCTCTGTCGGGCTCTGTCGGGCCCTGTCGGGCTCTGTCGGGCTCTACTGGGCCCTGTCGGGTTCTGTCGGGCTCTGTCGGGCTCTGTCGGGCTCTACTGGGCCCTGTCGGGCCCTGTCGGGCTCTGTCGGGCTCTGTCGGGCTCTGTCGGGCCATGTCGGGCTCTGTCGGGCTCGGTCGGGCTCTGTCGGGCTCTAAGGGGCCCTGTCGGGCCCTCTCGTGCTCTGTCGGGCTCTGTCGGGCTCTGTCGGGCCCTGTCGGGCCCTGTCGGGTTCGGTCGGGCTCTGTCGGGCTCTACTGGGCTCTGTCGGGCCCTGTCGGGCTCTGTCGGGCTCTGTCGGGCCCTGTCGGGCTCTGTCGGGCTCTACTGGGCCCTGTCGGGCCCTGTCGGGCTCTGTCGGGCTCTGTCGGGCTCTACTGGGCTAAACTGGGCTCTGTCGGGCCCTGTCGGGCTCTGTCGGGCTCTGTCGAGCCCTGTCGGGCTCTGTCGGGCTCTACTGGGCTCTGTCGGGCTCTGTCGGGCTCTGTCGGGCTCTGTCGGGCTCTACTGGGCTAAACTGGGCCCTGTCGGGCCCTGTCGGGCTCTGTCGGGCTCTGTCAGGCTCTGTCGGGCCATGTCGGGCTCTGTCGGGCTCTGTCGGGCTCTGTCGGGCTCTACTGGGCTAAACTGGGCCCTGTCGGGCCCTGTCGGGCTCTGTCGGGCTCTGTCGGGCTCTGTCGGGCCATGTCGGGCTCTGTCGGGCTCTGTCGGGCTCTGTCGGGCCCTGTCGGGCTCTGTCGGGCTCTACTGGGACCTTTCGGGCCCTGTCGGGCCCTGTCGGGCTCTGTCGGGCTCTGTCGGGCTCTGTCGGGCCCTGTCGGTCTCTGTCGGGCTCTGTCGGGCTCTGTCGGGCTCTACTGGGCCCTGTCGGGCTCTGTCGGGCTCTGTCGGGCTCTGTCGGGCTCTGACGGGTTCTGTCGGGCTCTGTCGGGCTCTACTGGGCCCTGTCGGGCTCTGTCGGGCTCTGTCGGGCTCTGTCGGGCCCTGTCGGGCTCTGTCGGGCTCTGTCGGGCTCTGTCGGGCTCTACTGGGCCCTGTCGGGCCCTGTCGGGCTCTGTCGGGCTCTGTCGGGCTTTGTCGGGCTCTACTGGGCTCTGTCGGGCCCTTTCGGGCCCTCTCGGGCTCTATCGGGCCCTGTCGGGCCCTGTCGGGCCCTGTCGGGCTCTGTCGGGCTCTGTCGGGCTCTACTGGGCCCTGTCGGGCCCTGTCGGGCTCTGTCGGGCTCTGTCGGGCTCTACTGGGCTCTGTCGGGCCCTTTCGGGCCCTGTCGGGCTCTGTCGGGCCCTGTCGGGCCCTGTCGGGCCCTGTCGGGATCTGTCGGGCTCTGTCGGGCTCTACTGGGCCCTGTCGGGCCCTGTCGGGACCTGTCGGGCTCTGTCGGGCTCTGTCGGGCTCTGTCGGGCTCTACTGGGCCCTGTCGGGCCCTGTCGGGCTCTGTCGGGCTCTGTCGGGCTCTGTCGGGCTCTACTGGGCTCTGTCGGGCCCTGTCAGGCCCTGTCGGGCTCTGTCGGGCCCTGTCGGGCCCTGTCGGGCTCTGTCGGGCCCTGTCGGGCCCTGTCGGGCTCTGTCGGGCTCTGTCGGGCTCTGTCGGGCTCTGTCGGGCCCTGTCGGGCTCTGTCGGGCTCTACTGGGCTCTACTGGGCCCTGTCGGGCTCTGTCGGGCTCTGTCGGGCTCTGTCGGGCTCTGTCGGGCTCTACTGGGCTCTGTCGGGCTCTGTCGGGCTCTGTCGGGCTCTGTCGGGCTCTACTGGGCTCTGTCGGGCCCTGTCGGGCCCTGTCGGGCTCTGTCGGGCTCTGTCGGGCCCTGTCGGGCCCTGTCGGGCTCTGTCGGGCTCTGTCGGGCTCTACTGGGCCCTGTCGGGCCCTGTCGTTCTCTGTCGGGCTCTGTCGGGCCCTGTCGGGCTCTGTCGGGCCCTGTCGGGCCCTGTCGGGCTCTGTCGGGCTCTGTCGGGCTCTACTGGGCCCTGTCGGGCTATGTCGGGCTCTGTCGGGCTCTGTCGGGCCCTGTCGGGCCCTGTCGGGCTCTGTCGGGCCCTGTCGGGCTCTGTCGGGCTCTGTCGGGCTCTGTCGGGCTCTACTGGGCTCTGTCGGGCTCTGTTGGGCTCTGTCGGGCTCTGTCTGGCTCTGTCGGGCTCTACTGGGCCCTGTCGGGCTCTGTCGGGCTCTGTCGGGCCCTCTCGGGCTCTGTCGGGCTCTGTCGGGCTCTGTCGGGCCCTGTCGGGCTCTGTCGGGCCCTGTCGGGCCCTGTCAGGCTCTGTTGGGCTCTGTCGGGCTCTGTCGGGCTCTCTCGGGCTCTGTCGGGCTCTGTCGTGCTCTGTCGGGCTCTACTGGGCCCTGTCGGGCTCTGTCGGGCTCTGTCGGGGTCTGTCGGGCTCTGTCAGGCTCTACTGGGCTTTGTCGGGCCCTGTCGGGCTCTGTCGGGCTCTGTCGGGCTCTGTCGGGCCCTGTCGGGCTCTGTCGGGCTCTGTCGGGCTCTGTCGGGCTCTACTGGGCCCTGACGGGCTCTGTCGGGCCCTGTCGGGCTCTGTCGGGCTCTGTCGGGCTCTGTCGGGCTCTACTGGGCCCTGTCGGGTTCTGTCGGGCTCTGTCGGGCTCTGTCGGGCTCTACTGGGCCCTGTCGGGCTCTGTCGGGCTCTGTCGGGCTCTGTCGGGCTCTATCGGGCTCTGTCAGGCTCTACTGGGCTTTGTCGGGCCCTGTCGGGCTCTGTCGGGCTCTGTCGGGCTCTGTCGGGCCCTGTCGGGCTCTGTCGGGCTCTGTCGGGCTCTGTCGGGCTCTACTGGGCCCTGACGGGCTCTGTCGGGCTCTGTCGGGCCCTGTCGGGCTCTGTCGGGCTCTGTCGGGCTCTGTCGGGCTCTACTGGGCCCTGTCGGGTTCTGTCGGGCTCTGTCGGGCTCTGTCGGGCTCTGTCGGGCTCTACTGGGCCCTGTCGGGCTCTGTCGGGCTCTGTCGGGCTCTGTCGGGCCATGTCGGGCTCTGTCGGGCTCTGTCGGGCTCTGTCGGGCCCTGTCGGGCCCTGTCGGGCTCTACTGGGCCCTGTCGGGCCCTGTCGGGCCCTGTCGGGCTCTGTCGGGCTCTGTCGGGCTCTGTCGGGCCCTGTCGGTGTCTGTCGGGCTCTGTCGGGCTCTGTCGGGCTCTACTGGGCCCTGTCGGGCTCTGTCGGGCTCTGTCGGGCTCTGTCGGGCTCTGACGGGTTCTGTCGGGCTCTGTCGGGCTCTGTCGGGCCCTGTCGGGCTCTGTCGGGCTCTGTCGGGCTCTACTGGGCCCTGTCGGGCCCTCTCGGGCTCTGTCGGGCTCTGTCGGGCTCTGTCGGGCTCTACTGGGCTCTGTCGGGCCCTATCGGGCCCTGTCGGGCTCTGTCGGGCCCTGTCGGTGCCCTGTCGGGCCCTGTCGGGCTCTGTCGGGCTCTGTCGGGCTCTACAGGGCCCTGTCGGGCCCTGTCGGGCTCTGTCGGGCTCTGTCGGGCCCTGTCGGGCCCTGTCGGGCTCTGTCGGGCTGTGTCGGGGCCTGTCGGGCTCTGTCGGGCTCTGTCGGGCTCTACTGGGCTCTACTGGGCTCTGTCAGGCTCTGTCGGGCCCTGTCGGGCTCTGTCGGGCTCTGTCGGGCTCTGTCGGGCCCTGTCGGGCCCTGTCGGGCTCTGTCGGGCTCTGTCGGGCTCTACTGGGCTCTGTCGGGCTCTACTGGGCTCTACTGGGCCCTGTCGGGCTCTGTCGGGCCCTGTCGGGCTCTGTCGGGCTCTGTTTGGCTCTACTGGGCTCTGTCGGGCCCTGTCGGGCCCTCTCGGGCTCTGTCGGGCTCTGTCGGGCCCTGTCGGGCTCTGTCGGGCTCTGTCGGGCTCTACTGGGCCCTGTCGGGCTCTGTCGGGCTCTGTCGGGCTCTGTCGGGCTCTACTGCGCCCTGTCGGGCCCTGTCGGGCTCTGTCGGGCTCTGTCGGGCTCTGTCGGGCTCAACTGGTCTCTGTCGGGCTCGGTCGGGCTCTGTCGGGCTCTGTCGGGCTCTGTCGGGCTCTACTGGGCTCTACTGGGCTCTGTCGGGCTCTGTCGGGCTCTACTGGGCCCTGTCGGGCTCTGTCGGGCCCTGTCGGGCCCTGTCGGTCTCTGTCGGGCTCTGTCGGGTTCTGTCGGGCTCTGTCGGGCTCTGTCGGGCTCTACTGGGCCCTGTCGGGCCCTCTCGGGCTCTGTCGGGCTCTGTCGGGCTCTGTCGGGCTCTGTCGGGCTCTACTGGGCCCTGTCGGGCCCTCTCGGGCTCTGTCGGGCCCTGTCGGGCTCTGTCGGGCTCTGTCGGGCTCTGTCGGGCTCTACTGGGCCCTGTCGGGCCCTGTCGGGCCCTGTCGGGCTCTGTCGGGCTCTGTCGGGCTCTGTCGGGCTCTACTGGGCTCTGTCGGCCTCTGTCGGGTTCTGTCGGGCTCTGTCGGGCTCTGTCGGGCTCTGTCGGGCTCTACTGGGCTCTGTCGGGCTCTGTCGGGCCATGTCGGGCTCTGTCGGGCTCTGTCGGGCTCTGTCGCGCTCTACTGGGCCCTGTCGGGCTCTGTCGGGCTCTGTCGGGCTCTGTCGGGCTCTGTCGGGCTCTACTGGGCCCTGTCGGGCCCTGTCGGGCTCTGTCGGGCTCTGTCGGGCTCAACTGGTCTCTGTCGGGCTCTGTCGGGTTCTGTCGGGCTCTGTCGGGCTCTGTCGGGCCCTGTCGGTCCCTGTCGGGCTCTGTCGGGCTCTGTCGGGCTCTACTGGGCCCTGTCGGGCCCTGTCGGGCTCTGTCGGGCTCTGTCGGGCCCTGTCGGGTTCTGTCGGGCCCTCTCGGGCCCTGTCGGGCTCTGTCGGGCTCTGTCGGGCCCTGTCGGGCTCTGTCGAGTTCTGTCGGGCTCTACTGGGCTCTGTCGGGCCCTGTCGGGCCCTGTCGGGCCCTGTCGGGCTCTGTCGGGCTCTACTGGGCTAAACTGGGCTCTGTCGGGCCCTGTCGGGCCCTGTCGGGCCCTGTCGGGCTCTGTCGGGCTCTGTCGGGCCCTGTCGGGCTCTGTCGGGCTCTACTGGGCTCTGTCGGGCTCTGTCGGGCTCTGTCGGGCTCTACTGGGCTAAACTGGGCCCTGTCGGGCCCTGTCGGGGCCTGTCGGGCTCTGTCGGGCTCTGTCGGGCTCTGTCGGGCTCTACTGGGCTCTACTGGGCTCTGTCGGGCTCTGTCGGGCTCTGTCGGGCTCTACTGGGCTCTACTGGGCTCTGTCGGGCCCTGTCGGGCTCTGTCGGGCTCTGTTGGGCTCTGTCGGGCTCTGTCGGGCTCTACTGGGCTCTACTGGGCTCTGTCGGGCTCTGTCGGGCCCTGTCGGGCCCTGTCGGGCTCTGTCGGGCCCTGTCGGGCTCTATCGGGCTCTGTCGGGCTCTGTCGGGCTTTGTCGGGCCCTGTCGGGCTCTGTCGGGCTCTGTCGGGCTCTACTGGGCTCTACTGGTCTCTGTCGGGCCCTGTCGGGCCCTGTCGGGCTCTGTCGGGCTCTGTCGGGCTCTACTGGGCCCTGTCGGGCTCTGTCGGGCCCTGTCGGGCTCTGTCGGGCTCTGTCGGGCTCTGTCGTTCTCTGTCGGGCCCTGTCGGGCTCTGTCGGGCTCTGTCGGGCTCTACTGGGCTCTACTGGTCTCTGTCGGGCTCTGTCGGGCCCTGTCCGGCCCTGTCGGGCTCTGTCGGGCTCTGTCGGGCTCTACTGGGCCCTGTCGGGCTCTGTCGGGCTCTGTCGGGCTCTACTGGGCTCTGTCGGGCTCTGTCGGGCTCTGTCGGGCTCTACTGGGCCCTGTCGGGCCCTGTCGGGTTCTGTCGGGCTCTGTCGGGCTCTACTGGGCTCTGTCGGGCTCTGTCGGGATCTGTCGGGCTCTGTCGGGCTCTGTCGGGTTCTGTCGGGCTCTACTGGGCCCTGTCGGGCTCTGTCGGGCTCTGTCGGGCTCTGTCGGGCCCTGTCAGGCCCTGTCGGGCTCTGTCGGGCTCTGTCGGGCTCTGTCGGGCTCTACTGGGCTCTGTCGGGCCCTGTCGGGTTCTGTCGGGTTCTGTCGGGCTCTGTCGGGCTCTGTCGGGCTCTGTCGGGCTCTACTGGGCTCTACTGGGCTCTGTCGGGCTCTACTGGGCCCTGTCGGGCTCTGTCGGGCTCTGTCGGGCTCTGTCGGGCTCTACTGGGCCCTGTCGGGCCCTGTCGGGCCCTGTCGGGCTCTGTCGGGCTCTACTGGGCCCTGTCGGGCTCTGTCGGGCCCTGTCGGGCTCTGTCGGGCTCTGTCGGGACCTGTCGGGCCCTGTCGGGCTCTGTCGGGCTCTGTCGGGCTCTATCGGGCTCTGTCGGGCTCTACTGGGCCCTGTCGGGCCCTGTCGGGCCCTGACGAGCTCTGTCGGGCTCTGTCGGGCTCTGTCGGGCTCTACTGGGCTCTGTCGGGCTCTGTCGGGCCCTGTCGGGCTCTGTCGGGCTCTGTCGGGCTCTACTGGGCTCTGTCGGGCTCTGTCGGGCTCTGTCGGGCTCTGTTGGGCTCTACTAGGCTCTGTCGGGCCCTGTCGGGCCCTGTCGGGCTCTGTCGGGCTCTACTGGGCCCTGTCGGGCCCTCTCGGGCTCTGTCGGGCTCTACTGGGCTCTACTGGGCTCTGTCGGGCTCTGTCGGGCTCTACTGGTCCCTGTCGGGCCCTGTCGGGCTCTGTTGGGCTCTGTCCGGCCCTGTCGGGCTCTGTCGGGCCTTGTCGGGCCCTGTCGGGCTCTGTCGGGCTCTGTCGGACTCTGTCGGGCTCTACTGGGCCCTGTCGGGCTCTGTCGGGCTCTGTCGGGCTCTGTCGGGCCCTGTCGGGCTCTGTCGGGCCCTGTCGGGCTCTGTCGGGCTGTGTCGGGCCCTGTCGGGCTCTGTCGGGCTCTGTCGGGCTCTGTCGGGCTCTGTCGGGCTCTACTGGGCCCTGTCGGGCTCTGTCGGGCTCTGTCGGGCTCTGTCGGGCTCTACTGGGCTCTGTCGGGCCCTGTCGGGCCCTGTCGGGCTCTGTCGGGCCCTGTCGGGCTCTGTCGGGCTCTGTCGGGCTCTGTCGGGCTCTACTGGGCCCTGTCGGGCTCTGTCGGGCTCTGTCGGGCTCTGTCGGGCGCTACTGGGCTCTGTCGGGCTCTGTCGGGCTCTGTCGGGCCCGACAGAGCCCGACAGAGCCCGACAGGGCCCGACAGAGCCCGACAGAGCCCAGTAGAGCCCGACAGAGCCCGACAGAGCCCAGTAGAGCCCGACAGAGCCCGACAGGGCCCAGTAGAGCCCGACAGAGCCCGACAGCGCCCGACAGGGCCCGACAGGGCCCGACAGAGCCTGACAGGGCCCGACAGGGCCCAGTAGAGCCCGACAGAGCCCGACAGCGCCCGACAGGGCCCGACAGAGCCCAGTTTAGCCCAGTAGAGCCCGACAGAGCCCGACAGAGCCCGACAGAACTCGACAGAGCCCGATAGGGCCCGACAGAGCCCGACAGGGCCCGACAGGGCCCGACAGGGCCCGACAGGGCCCGACAGAGCCCGACAGGGCCCAGTAGAGCCCGACAGAGCCCGACAGAGCCCAGTAGAGCCCAGTAGAGCCCGACAGAGCCCGACAGAGCCCGACAGAGCCCGACAGAGCCCGATAGGGCCCGACAGAGCCAGACAGGGCCCGACAGGGCCCGACAGAGCCCGACAGAGCCCGACAGGGCCCAGTAGAGCCCGACAGAGCCCGACAGAGCCCAGTAGAGCCCAGTAGAGCCCGACAGAGCCCGACAGAGCCCGACAGAACTCGACAGAGCCCGATAGGGCCCGACAGAGCCCGACAGGGCCCGACAGGGCCCGACAGAGCCCGACAGAGCCCGACAGGGCCCAGTAGAGCCCGACAGAGCCCGACAGAGCCCAGTAGAGCCCAGTAGAGCCCGACAGAGCCCGACAGAGCCCGACAGAGCCCGACAGGGCCCGACAGGGCCCGACAGAGCCCGACAGGGCCCGACAGGGCCCGACAGGGCCCGACAGAGCCCAGTAGAGCCCAGTAGAGCCCGACAGAGCCCGATAGGGCCCGACAGGGCCCGACAGAGCCCAGTAGAGCCCAGTAGAGCCCGACAGAGCCCGACAGAGCCCGACAGAGCCCAGTAGAGCCCAGTAGATCCCGACAGAGCCCGACAGAGCCCGACAGAGCCCGACA
Organism: Caloenas nicobarica; assembly: GCF_036013445.1. Lineage (NCBI taxonomy): Eukaryota > Metazoa > Chordata > Aves > Columbiformes > Columbidae > Caloenas > Caloenas nicobarica. The sequence continues at coordinate 184,947 of NW_027017115.1, forward strand.
GGGCCCGACAGGGCCCGACAGGGCCCAGTTTAGCCCAGTAGAGCCCGACAGAGCCCGACAGAGCCCGACAGAGCCCGACAGAGCCCAGAAGAGCCCGACAGAGCCCGACAGGGCCCGACAGAGCCCGACAGAGCCCGACAGGGCCCGACAGGGCCCGACAGGGCCCAGTTTAGCCCAGTAGAGCCCGACAGAGCCCGACAGAGCCCGACAGAGCCCGACAGGGCCCGACAGGGCCCGACAGAGCCCAGTAGAGCCCAGTAGAGCCTGACAGAGCCCGACAGGGCCCGACAGAGCCCGACAGGGCCCCACAGAGCCCGACAGAGCCCGACAGAGCCCGACAGGGCCCGACAGGGCCCGACAGAGCCCAGTAGAGCCCAGTAGAGCCCGACAGAGCCCGACAGGGCCCGACAGAGCCCGACAGAGCCCGACAGAGCCCGACAGGGCCCGACAGGGAACAGTAGAGCCCAGTAGAGCCTAGTAGAGCCCGACAGAGCCAGACAGAGCCCGACAGAGCCCGACAGAGCCCGACAGAGCCCGACAGGGCCCGACAGGGCCCGACAGGGAACAGTAGAGCCCAGTAGAGCCCGACAGAGCCCGACAGAGCCCGACAGAGCCCGAAAGGGCCCGACAGGGCCCGACAGAGCCCAGTAGAGCCCAGTAGAGCCCGACAGAGCCCGACAGAACCCGTCAGAGCCCGACAGAGCCCAGTAGAGCCCGACAGAGCCCGACAGAGCCCGACAGAGCCCGACAGAGCCCGACAGGGCCCAGTAGAGCCCGATAGAGCCCGACAGAGCCCGACAGAGCCCGACAGAGCCCGACAGGGCCCAGTAGAGCCCGACAGAGCCCGACAGAGCCCGACAGAGCCCGACAAAGCCCAGTAGAGCCCGACAGAGCCCGACAGAGCCCGACAGAGCCCGACAAAGCCCAGTAGAGCCCAGTAGAGCCCGACAGAGCCCTACAGAGCCCGACAGAGCCCGACAGGGCCCGACAGAGCCCGACAGAGCCCGACAGAGCCCGACAAGGCCCGACAGAGCCCAACAGAGCCCGACAGGGCCCGACAGAGCCCCACAGGGCCCAGTAGAGCCCGACAGAGCCCGACAGAGCCCAACAGAGCCCGACAGGGCCCGACAGAGCCCGACAGAGCCCGACAGGGACCGACAGGGCCCGACAGAGCCCGACAGAGCCCAGTAGAGCCCGACAGAGCCCGACAGAGCCCGACAGAGCCCGACAGAGCCCGACAGGGCCCAGTAGAGCCCAGTAGAGCCCGACAGAGCCCAGTAGAGCCCGACAGAGCCCGACAGAGCCCGACAGAGCCCGACAGGGCCCGACAGAGCCCGACAGGGCCCGAAAGAGCCCGACAGGGCCCAGTAGAGCCCGACAGAGCCCGACAGAGCCCAGTAGAGCCCGACAGAGCCCGACAGAGCCCGACAGAGCCCGACAGAGCCCGACAGGGCCCAGTAGAGCCCAGTAGAGCCCGACAGAGCCCAGTAGAGCCCGACAGAGCCCGACAGAGCCCGACAGAGCCCGACAGGGCCCGACAGAGCCCGACAGGGCCCGACAGAGCCCGAAAGAGCCCGACAGGGCCTAGTAGAGCCCGACAGAGCCCGACAGATCCCAGTAGAGCCCGACAGAGGCCGACAGAGCCCGACAGAGCCCGACAGGGCCCGACAGAGCCCGACAGAGCCCGACAGGGCCCGACAGGGCCCAACAGAGCCCGACAGAGCCCGACAGGGCCCGACAGGGCCCGACAGAGCCCGACAGGGCCCGACAGAGCCCGACAGAACCCGACAGGGCCCAGTAGAGCCCGACAGAGCCCGACAGAGCTCGACAGAGCCCAGTAGAGCCCAGTAGAGCCCGATAGAGCCCGACAGGGCCCGACAGAGCCCGACAGGGCCCGACAGGGCCCGACAGGGCCCAGTAGAGCCCGACAGAGCCCGACAGGGCCCGACAGGGCCCGACAGGGCCCAGTAGAGCCCGATAGAGCCCGACAGAGCCCGACAGAGCCCGACAGAGCCCGACAGGGCCCGACAGGGCCCGACAGAGCCCAGTAGAGCCCGACAGAGCCCGACAGAGCCCGACAGAGCCCGACAGGGCCCGACAGGGCCCGACAGGGCCCGACAGAGCCCAGTAGAGCCCGACAGAGCCCGACAGAGCCCGACAGAGCCCGACAGGGCCCGACAGGGCCCGACAGAGCCCGACAGAGCCCGACAGGGCCCGACAGAGCCCAGTAGAGCCCGACAGAGCCCGACAGAGCCCGACAGAGCCCGACAGGGCCCGACAGGGCCCGACAGAGCCCGACAGAGCCCGACAGGGACCTGTAGAGCCCGACAGAACCCGACAGAGCCCGACAGAGCCCGACAGAGCCCGACAGAGCCCGACAGGGCCCGACAGGGCCTGACAGAGCCCGACAGAGCCCGACAGGGACCTGTAGAGCCCGACAGAACCCGACAGAGCCCGACAGAGCCCGACAGGGCCCGACAGAGCCCGACAGAGCCCAGTAGAGCCCGACAGAGCCCGACAGAGCCCGACAGAGCCCGACAGAACCCGACAGAGCCCAGTAGAGCCCGACAGAGCCCGACAGAGCCCGACAGAGCCCGACAGGGCCCGACAGGGCCCGACAGGGCCCGACAGAGCCCAGTAGAGCCCAGTAGAGCCCGACAGAGCCCGACAGGGCCCGACAGAGCCCGACAGAGCCCGACAGAGCCCGACAGGGCCCGACAGGGCCCGACAGAGCCCGACAGGGCCCGACAGAGCCCAGTAGAGCCCAGTAGAGCCCGACAGAGCCCGACAGAGCCCAGTAGAGCCCAGTAGAGCTCAGTAGAGCCCGACAGAGCCCGACAGAGCCCGACAGAGCCCGACAGGGCCCGACAGGGCCCGACAGAGCCCAGTTTAGCCCAGTAGAGCCCGACAGAGCCCGACAGAGCCCGACAGGGCCCGACAGGGCCCGACAGAGCCCGACAGAGCCCGACAGGGCCCAGTAGAGCCCGACAGAGCCCGACAGAGCCCGACAGGGCCCAGTAGAACCCGACAGAGCCCGACAGAGCCCAGTAGAGCCCGACAGAGCCCGACAGGGCCCGACAGGGCCTGACAGAGCCCGACAGAACCCGACAGAGCCCGACAGAGCCCAGTAGAGCCCGACAGAGCCCGACAGGGCCCGACAGGGAACAGTAGAGCCCAGTAGAGCCTAGTAGATCCCGACAGAGCCAGACAGAGCCCGACAGAGCCCAGTAGAGCCCGACAGAGCCCAGTATAGCCCAGCAGAGCCCGACAGAGCCCGACAGAGCCCGACAGGGCCCGACAGAGCCCGACAGAGCCCGACAGGGCCCGACAGGGCCCGACAGGGAACAGTAGAGCCCAGTAGAGCCCGACAGAGCCCGACAGAGCCCGACAGAGCCCCACAGGGCCCGACAGGGCCCGACAGGGAACAGTAGAGCCCAGTAGAGCCCGACAGAGCCCGACAGAGCCCGAAAGAGCCCGACAGGGCCCGACAGAGCCCGACAGAGCCCGACAGGGCCCGACAGAGCGCGACAGAGCCCGAAGGGGCCCGACAGGGCCCGACAGAGCCCAGTTTAGCCCAGTAGGGCCCGACAGAGCCCAGTTTATCCCAGTAGAGCCCGACAGAGCCCGACAGAGCCCGACAGAGCCCAGAAGAGCCCGACAGAGCCCGACAGAGCCCAACAGGGCCCGACAGGGCCTGACAGGGCCCGACAGAGCCCGACAGGGCCCGACAGAGCCCGACAGAGCCCGAAAGAGCCCGACAGGGCCCAGTAGAGCCCGACAGAGCCCAACAGAGCCCGACAGAGCCCGACAGAGCCCGACAGGGCCCGACAGAGCCCGACAGAGCCCGACAGAGCCCGACAGAGCCCGACAGAGCCCAGTAGAGCCCGACAGAGGCCGACAGAGCCCGACAGAGCCCGACAGGGCCCGACAGAGCCCGACAGAGCCCGACAGGGCCCGACAGGGCCCGACAGAGCCCGACAGAGCCCGACAGGGCCCGACAGGGCCCGACAGAGCCCGACAGAGCCCGACAGGGCCCGACAGGGCCCGACAGAGCCCGACAGAGCCCGACAGGGACCTGTAGAGCCCGACAGAACCCGACAGAGCCCGACAGAGCCCGACAGAGCCCGACAGAGCCCGACAGGGCCCGACAGGGCCCGACAGAGCCCGACAGGGACCTGTAGAGCCCGACAGAACCCGACAGAGCCCGACAGAGCCCGACAGGGCCCGACAGAGCCCGACAGAGCCCAGTAGAGCCCGACAGAGCCCGACAGAGCCCGACAGAGCCCGACAGAACCCGACAGAGCCCAGTAGAGCCCGACAGAGCCCGACAGAGCCCGACAGAGCCCGACAGGGCCCGACAGGGCCCGACAGGGCCCGAAAGAGCCCAGTAGAGCCCAGTAGAGCCCGACAGAGCCCGACAGGGCCCGACAGAGCCCGACAGAGCCCGACAGAGCCCGACAGGGCCCGACAGGGCCCGACAGAGCCCGACAGGGCCCGACAGAGCCCAGTAGAGCCCAGTAGAGCCCGACAGAGCCCGACAGAGCCCAGTAGAGCCCAGTAGAGCTCAGTAGAGCCCGACAGAGCCCGACAGAGCCCGACAGAGCCCGACAGGGCCCGACAGGGCCCGACAGAGCCCAGTTTAGCCCAGTAGAGCCCGACAGAGCCCGACAGAGCCCGACAGGGCCCGACAGGGCCCGACAGAGCCCGACAGAGCCCGACAGGGCCCAGTAGAGCCCGACAGAGCCCGACAGAGCCCGACAGGGCCCAGTAGAACCCGACAGAGCCCGACAGAGCCCAGTAGAGCCCGACAGAGCCCGACAGGGCCCGACAGGGCCTGACAGAGCCCGACAGAACCCGACAGAGCCCGACAGAGCCCAGTAGAGCCCGACAGAGCCCGACAGGGCCCGACAGGGAACAGTAGAGCCCAGTAGAGCCTAGTAGATCCCGACAGAGCCAGACAGAGCCCGACAGAGCCCAGTAGAGCCCGACAGAGCCCAGTATAGCCCAGCAGAGCCCGACAGAGCCCGACAGAGCCCGACAGGGCCCGACAGAGCCCGACAGAGCCCGACAGGGCCCGACAGGGCCCGACAGGGAACAGTAGAGCCCAGTAGAGCCCGACAGAGCCCGACAGAGCCCGACAGAGCCCCACAGGGCCCGACAGGGCCCGACAGGGAACAGTAGAGCCCAGTAGAGCCCGACAGAGCCCGACAGAGCCCGACAGAGCCCGACAGGGCCCGACAGAGCCCGACAGAGCCCGACAGAGCCCGACAGGGCCCGACAGAGCGCGACAGAGCCCGAAGGGGCCCGACAGGGCCCGACAGAGCCCAGTTTAGCCCAGTAGGGCCCGATAGAGCCCAGTTTATCCCAGTAGAGCCCGACAGAGCCCGACAGAGCCCGACAGAGCCCAGAAGAGCCCGACAGAGCCCGACAGAGCCCAACAGGGCCCGACAGGGCCTGACAGGGCCCGACAGAGCCCGACAGGGCCCGACAGAGCCCGACAGAGCCCGAAAGAGCCCGACAGGGCCCAGTAGAGCCCGACAGAGCCCAACAGAGCCCGACAGAGCCCGACAGAGCCCGACAGGGCCCGACAGAGCCCGACAGAGCCCGACAGAGCCCGACAGAGCCCAGTAGAGCCCAGTAGAGCCCGACAGAGGCCGACAGAGCCCGACAGAGCCCGACAGGGCCCGACAGAGCCCGACAGAGCCCGACAGGGCCCGACAGGGCCCGACAGAGCCCGACAGAGCCCGACAGGGCCCGACAGAGCCCGACAGAACCCGACAGGGCCCAGTAGAGCCCGACAGAGCCCGACAGAGCTCGACAGAGCCCAGTAGAGCCCAGTAGAGCCCGATAGAGCCCGACAGGGCCCGACAGAGCCCGACAGGGCCCGACAGGGCACGACAGGGCCCAATAGAGCCCGACAGAGCCCGACAGGGCCCGACAGGGCCCGACAGGGCCCAGTAGAGCCCGATAGAGCCCGACAGAGCCCGACAGAGCCCGACAGAGCCCGACAGAGCCCGACAGGGCCCGACAGGGCCCAGTAGAGCCCGACAGAGCCCGACAGAGCCCGACAGAGCCCGACAGGGCCCGACAGGGCCCGACAGGGCCCGACAGAGCCCAGTAGAGCCCGACAGAGCCCGACAGAGCCCGACAGAGCCCGACAGGGCCCGACAGGGCCCGACAGAGCCCGACAGAGTCCGACAGGGCCCGACAGAGCCCAGTAGAGCCCGACAGAGCCCGACAGAGCCCGACAGAGCCCGACAGGGCCCGACAGGGCCCGACAGAGCCCGACAGGGCCCGACAGGGCCTGACAGAGCCCGACAGAACCCGACAGAGCCCGACAGAGCCCAGTAGAGCCCGACAGAGCCCGACAGGGCCCGACAGGGAACAGTAGAGCCCAGTAGAGCCTAGTAGATCCCGACAGAGCCAGACAGAGCCCGACAGAGCCCGACAGAGCCCGACAGGGCCCGACAGGGCCCGACAGGGCCCGACAGAGCCCAGTAGAGCCCGACAGAGCCCGACAGAGCCCGACAGAGCCCGACAGGGCCCGACAGGGCCCGACAGAGCCCGACAGAGTCCGACAGGGCCCGACAGAGCCCAGTAGAGCCCGACAGAGCCCGACAGAGCCCGACAGAGCCCGACAGGGCCCGACAGGGCCCGACAGAGCCCGACAGGGCCCGACAGGGCCTGACAGAGCCCGACAGAACCCGACAGAGCCCGACAGAGCCCAGTAGAGCCCGACAGAGCCCGACAGGGCCCGACAGGGAACAGTAGAGCCCAGTAGAGCCTAGTAGATCCCGACAGAGCCAGACAGAGCCCGACAGAGCCCAGTAGAGCCCGACAGAGCCCAGTATAGCCCAGCAGAGCCCGACAGAGCCCGACAGAGCCCGACAGGGCCCGACAGAGCCCGACAGAGCCCGACAGGGCCCGACAGGGCCCGACAGGGAACAGTAGAGCCCAGTAGAGCCCGACAGAGCCCGACAGAGCCCGACAGAGCCCCACAGGGCCCGACAGGGCCCGACAGGGAACAGTAGAGCCCAGTAGAGCCCGACAGAGCCCGACAGAGCCCGACAGAGCCCGACAGGGCCCGACAGAGCCCGACAGAGCCCGACAGGGCCCGACAGAGCGCGACAGAGCCCGAAGGGGCCCGACAGGGCCCGACAGAGCCCAGTTTAGCCCAGTAGGGCCCGACAGAGCCCAGTTTATCCCAGTAGAGCCCGACAGAGCCCGACAGAGCCCGACAGAGCCCAGAAGAGCCCGACAGAGCCCGACAGAGCCCAACAGGGCCCGACAGGGCCTGACAGGGCCCGACAGAGCCCAGTTTAGCCCAGTAGAGCCCGACAGAGCCCGACAGAGCCCGACAGAGCCCGACAGGGCCCGACAGGGCCCATTAGAGCCCGACAGAGCCCGACAGAGCCCGACAGAGCCCGACAGGGCCCGACAGGGCCCGACAGGGCCCAGTAGAGCCCGACAGAGCCCGACAGAGTCCGACAGGGCCCGACAGAACCCGACAGAGCCTGACAGAGCCCAGTAGAACCCGACAGAGCCCGACAGGGCCCGACAGGGCCCGACAGAGCCCAGTAGAGCCCGACAGAGCCCGACAGGGCCCGACAGAGCCCGACAGGGCCCGACAGGGCCCGACAGAGCCCGACAGAGCCCGACAGAGCCCAGTAGCGCCCGACAGAGCCCGACAGAGCCCGACAGAGCCCGACAGAGCCCGACAGAACCCGCCAGAGCCCAGTAGAGCCCGACAGAGCCCGACAGAGCCCGACAGGGCCCGACAGGGCCCAGTAGAGCCCGACAGAGCCCGACAGAGCCCGACAGAGCCCGACAGAGCCCAGTAGAGCCCGATAGAGCCTGACAGAGCCCGACAGAGCCCGACAGGGCCCGACAGGGCCCGACAGGGCCCGACAGAGCCCAGTAGAGCCCGACAGAGCCCGACAGAGCCCGACAGAGCCCGACAGGGCCCGACAGGGCCCGACAGGGCCCGACAGAGCCCAGTAGAGCCCTGTAGAGCCCGACAGAGCCCGACAGAGCCCGACAGGGCCCGACAGAGCCCGACAGAGCCCGACAGAGCCCGACAGGGCCCGACAGGGCCCGACAGAGCCCAGTAGAGCCCAGTAGAGCCCGACAGAGCCCGACAGAGCCCGACAGAGCCCAGTAGAGCCCAGTAGAGCCCGACAGAGCCCGACAGGGCCCGACAGGGAACAGTAGAGCCCAGTAGAGCCTAGTAGATCCCGACAGAGCCAGACAGAGCCCGACAGAGCCCAGTAGAGCCCGACAGAGCCCAGTATAGCCCAGCAGAGCCCGACAGAGCCCGACAGAGCCCGACAGGGCCCGACAGAGCCCGACAGAGCCCGACAGGGCCCGACAGGGCCCGACAGGGAACAGTAGAGCCCAGTAGAGCCCGACAGAGCCCGACAGAGCCCGACAGAGCCCCACAGGGCCCGACAGGGCCCGACAGGGAACAGTAGAGCCCAGTAGAGCCCGACAGAGCCCGACAGAGCCCGACAGGGCCCGACAGGGCCCGACAGAGCCCGACAGAGCCCGACAGAGCCCAGTAGAGCCCAGTAGAGCCCGACAGAGCCCGACAGAGCACGACAGAGCCCGACAGGGCCCGACAGGGCCCGACAGGGCCCGACAGAGCCCAGTTTAGCCCAGTAGAGCCCGACAGAGAACGACAGAGCCCGACAGAGCCTGACAGAGCCCAGTAGAGCCCGACAGAGCCCGACAGAGCCCGACAGAGCCCGACAGCGCCCAGTAGAGCCCAGTAGAGCCCGACAGAGCCCGACAGAGCCCGACAGAGCCCTACAGGGCCCGACAGGGCCCGACAGGGCCCGACAGAGCCCAGTTTAGCCCAGTAGAGCCCGACAGAGAACGACAGAGCCCGACAGAGCCCGACAGAGCCCGACAGAGCCCAGTAGAGCCCGACAGAGCCCGACAGAGCCCGACGGGGCCCGACACGGCCCGACAGAGCCCAGTTTAGTCCAGTAGAGCCCGACAGAGCCCGACAGAGCCCGACAGAGCCTGACAGAGCCCAGTAGAGCCCGACAGAGCCCGACAGAGCCCGACAGGGCCCGACAGGGCCCGACAGGGCCCGACAGGGCCCAGTTTAGCCCAGTAGAGCCCGACAGAGCCCGACAGAGCCCGACAGAGCCCGACAGAGCCCGACAGGGCCCAGTAGAGCCCGACAGAGCCCGACAGAGCCCGACAGAGCGCAGTAGAGCCCGACAGAGCCCGACAGGGCCCGACAGAGCCCGACAGGGCCCGACAGGGCCCGACAGAGCCCGACAGAGCCCGACAGAGCCCAGTAGCGCCCGACAGAGCCCGACAGAGCCCGACAGAGCCCGACAGAGCCCGACAGAACCCGACAGAGCCCAGTAGAGCCCGACAGAGCCCGACAGAGCCCGACAGAGCCCGACAGGGCCCGACAGGGCCCAGTAGAGCCCGACAGAGCGCGACAGAGCCCGACAGAGCCCGACAGAGCCCAGTAGAGCCCGATAGAGCCCGACAGAGCCCGACAGAGCCTGACAGGGCCCGACAGGGCCCGACAGGGCCCGACAGAGCCCAGTAGAGCCCGACAGAGCCCGACAGAGCCCGAAAGAGCCCGACAGGGCCCGACAGGGCCCGACAGGGCCCGACAGAGCCCAGTAGAGCCCTGTAGAGCCCGACAGAGCCCGACAGAGCCCGACAGGGCCCGACAGAGCCCGACAGATCCCGACAGAGCCCGACAGGGCCCGACAGGGCCCGACAGAGCCCAGTAGAGCCCAGTAGAGCCCGACAGAGCCCGACAGAGCCCGACAGAGCCCAGTAGAGCCCAGTAGAGCCCGACAGAGCCTACACAGAGCCCGACAGAGCCCGACAGGGCCCGACAGGGCCCGACAGAGCCCAGTTTAGCCCAGTAGAGCCCGACAGAGCCCGACAGAGCCCGACAGAGCCCGACAGAGCCCAGTAGAGCCCGAGAGAGCCCGACAGGGCCCGACAGAGCCCGACAGAGCCCGACAGGGCCCGACAGGGCCCGACAGGGCCCGACAGAGCCCAGTTTAGCCCAGTAGAGCCCGACAGAGCCCGACAGAGCCCGACAGGGCCCGACAGGGCCCGACAGAGCCCAGTAGAGCCCAGTAGAGCCCGACAGAGCCCGACAGGGCCCGACAGAGCCCGACAGAGCCCGACAGAGCCCGACAGGGCCCGACAGGGCCCGAGAGAGCCCGACAGAGCCCAGTAGAGCCCAGTAGAGCCCGACAGAGCCCGACAGGGCCCGACAGAGCCCAGTATAGCCCAGTAGAGCCCGAGAAAGCCCGACAGAGCCCGACAGGCCCGAGAGAGCCCGACAGATACCGACAGGGCCCGACAGGGCCCGACAGGGAACAGTAGAGCCCAGTAGAGCCCGACAGAGCCCGACAGATCCCGACAGAGCCCGACAGAGCCCGACAGGGCCCGACAGGGCCCGACAGGGCCCGACAGGGAACAGTAGAGCCCAGTAGAGCCCGACAGAGCCCGACAGAGCCCGACAGAGCCCGACAGGGCCCGACAGGGCCCGACAGAGCCCAGTAGAGCCCAGTAGAGCCCGACAGAGCCCGACAGAGCCCGACAGGACCCGACAGAGCCCGACAGAGCCCGACAGGGCCCGACAGGGAACAGTAGAGCCCAGTAGAGCCCGACAGAGCCCGACAGAGCCCGACAGAGCCCAACAGGGCCCGACAGAGCCCGACAGAGCCCGACAGGGCCCGACAGAGCCCGACAGAGCCCAGTAGAGCCCAGTAGAGCCCGACAGAGCATGACAGACCCCGACAGGGCCCGACAGAGCCCGACAGAGCCCAGTAGAGCCCGACAGAGCCCGACAGAGCCCGACAGAGCCCGACAGAGCCCAGTAGAGCCCAGTAGAGCCCGACAGAGCCCGACAGAGCACGACAGAGCCCGACAGGGCCCGACAGGGCCCGACAGGGCCCGACAGAGCCCAGTTTAGCCCAGTAGAGCCCGACAGAGAACGACAGAGCCCGACAGAGCCTGACAGAGCCCAGTAGAGCCCGACAGAGCCCGACAGAGCCCGACAGAGCCCGACAGCGCCCAGTAGAGCCCAGTAGAGCCCGACAGAGCCCGACAGAGCCCGACAGAGCCCTACAGGGCCCGACAGGGCCCGACAGGGCCCGACAGAGCCCAGTTTAGCCCAGTAGAGCCCGACAGAGAACGACAGAGCCCGACAGAGCCCGACAGAGCCCGACAGAGCCCAGTAGAGCCCGACAGAGCCCGACAGAGCCCGACGGGGCCCGACACGGCCCGACAGAGCCCAGTTTAGTCCAGTAGAGCCCGACAGAGCCCGACAGAGCCCGACAGAGCCTGACAGAGCCCAGTAGAGCCCGACAGAGCCCGACAGAGCCCGACAGGGCCCGACAGGGCCCGACAGGGCCCGACAGGGCCCAGTTTAGCCCAGTAGAGCCCGACAGAGCCCGACAGAGCCCGACAGAGCCCGACAGAGCCCGACAGGGCCCAGTAGAGCCCGACAGAGCCCGACAGAGCCCGACAGAGCGCAGTAGAGCCCGACAGAGCCCGACAGGGCCCGACAGAGCCCGACAGGGCCCGACAGGGCCCGACAGAGCCCGACAGAGCCCGACAGAGCCCAGTAGCGCCCGACAGAGCCCGACAGAGCCCGACAGAGCCCGACAGAGCCCGACAGAGCCCAGTAGAGCCCGACAGAGCCCGACAGAGCCCGACAGAGCCCGACAGGGCCCGACAGGGCCCAGTAGAGCCCGACAGAGCGCGACAGAGCCCGACAGAGCCCGACAGAGCCCAGTAGAGCCCGATAGAGCCCGACAGAGCCCGACAGAGCCTGACAGGGCCCGACAGGGCCCGACAGGGCCCGACAGAGCCCAGTAGAGCCCGACAGAGCCCGACAGAGCCCGAAAGAGCCCGACAGGGCCCGACAGGGCCCGACAGGGCCCGACAGAGCCCAGTAGAGCCCTGTAGAGCCCGACAGAGCCCGACAGAGCCCGACAGGGCCCGACAGAGCCCGACAGAGCCCGACAGAGCCCGACAGGGCCCGACAGGGCCCGACAGAGCCCAGTAGAGCCCAGTAGAGCCCGACAGAGCCCGACAGAGCCCGACAGAGCCCAGTAGAGCCCAGTAGAGCCCGACAGAGCCTACACAGAGCCCGACAGAGCCCGACAGGGCCCGACAGGGCCCGACAGAGCCCAGTTTAGCCCAGTAGAGCCCGACAGAGCCCGACAGAGCCCGACAGAGCCCGACAGAGCCCAGTAGAGCCCGAGAGAGCCCGACAGGGCCCGACAGAGCCCGACAGAGCCCGACAGGGCCCGACAGGGCCCGACAGGGCCCGACAGAGCCCAGTTTAGCCCAGTAGAGCCCGACAGAGCCCGACAGGGCCCGACAGAGCCCAGTAGAGCCCAGTAGAGCCCGACAGAGCCCGACAGGGCCCGACAGAGCCCGACAGAGCCCGACAGAGCCCGACAGGGCCCGACAGGGCCCGAGAGAGCCCGACAGAGCCCAGTAGAGCCCAGTAGAGCCCGACAGAGCCCGACAGGGCCCGACAGAGCCCGACAGAGGCCGACAGAGCCCGACAGAGCCCGACAGGGCCCGACAGGGAACAGTAGAGCCCAGTAGATCCTAGTAGAGCCCGACAGAGCCCGACAGAGCCCGACAGAGCCCGACAGAGCCCGACAGAGCCCAGTATAGCCCAGTAGAGCCCGACAAAGCCCGACAGAGCCCGACAGGCCCGAGAGAGCCCGACAGATACCGACAGGGCCCGACAGGGCCCGACAGGGAACAGTAGAGCCCAGTAGAGCCCGACAGAGCCCGACAGATCCCGACAGAGCCCGACAGAGCCCGACAGGGCCCGACAGGGCCCGACAGGGCCCGACAGGGAACAGTAGAGCCCAGTAGAGCCCGACAGAGCCCGACAGAGCCCGACAGAGCCCGACAGGGCCCGACAGGGCCCGACAGAGCCCAGTAGAGCCCAGTAGAGCCCGACAGAGCCCGACAGGGCCCGACAGGACCCGACAGAGCCCGACAGAGCCCGACAGGGCCCGACAGGGAACAGTAGAGCCCAGTAGAGCCCGACAGAGCCCGACAGAGCCCGACAGAGCCCAACAGGGCCCGACAGAGCCCGACAGAGCCCGACAGGGCCCGACAGAGCCCGACAGAGCCCAGTAGAGCCCAGTAGAGCCCGACAGAGCCCGACAGACCCCGACAGGGCCCGACAGAGCCCGACAGAGCCCAGTAGAGCCCGACAGAGCCCGACAGAGCCCGACAGAGCCCGACAGAGCCCAGTAGAGCCCAGTAGAGCCCGACAGAGCCCGACAGAGCACGACAGAGCCCGACAGGGCCCGACAGGGCCCGACAGGGCCCGACAGAGCCCAGTTTAGCCCAGTAGAGCCCGACAGAGAACGACAGAGCCCGACAGAGCCTGACAGAGCCCAGTAGAGCCCGACAGAGCCCGACAGAGCCCGACAGAGCCCGACAGCGCCCAGTAGAGCCCAGTAGAGCCCGACAGAGCCCGACAGAGCCCGACAGAGCCCTACAGGGCCCGACAGGGCCCGACAGGGCCCGACAGAGCCCAGTTTAGCCCAGTAGAGCCCGACAGAGAACGACAGAGCCCGACAGAGCCCGACAGAGCCCGACAGAGCCCAGTAGAGCCCGACAGAGCCCGACAGAGCCCGACGGGGCCCGACACGGCCCGACAGAGCCCAGTTTAGTCCAGTAGAGCCCGACAGAGCCCGACAGAGCCCGACAGAGCCTGACAGAGCCCAGTAGAGCCCGACAGAGCCCGACAGAGCCCGACAGGGCCCGACAGGGCCCGACAGGGCCCGACAGGGCCCAGTTTAGCCCAGTAGAGCCCGACAGAGCCCGACAGAGCCCGACAGAGCCCGACAGGGCCCAGTAGAGCCCGACAGAGCCCGACAGAGCCCGACAGAGCGCAGTAGAGCCCGACAGAGCCCGACAGGGCCCGACAGGGCCCGACAGGGCCCGACAGAGCCCGACAGAGCCCGACAGGGCCCGACAGAGCCTGACAGAGCCCGACAGAACCTGACAGAGCCCGACAGAGCCCGACAGGGCCCGACAGAGCCCGACAGAGCCCAGTATAGCCCGACAGAGCCCGACAGAGCCCGACAGAGCCCGACAGAACCCGACAGAGCCCAGAAGAGCCCGACAGAGCCCGACAGAGCCCGACAGGGCCCGACAGGGCCCGACAGGGCCCAGTAGAGCCCGACGGAGCCCGACAGAGCCCGACAGAGCCCGACAGAGCCCAGTAGAGCCCGACAGAGCCCGACAGAGCCCGACAGAGCCCGACAGGGCCCGACAGGGCCCGACAGAGCCCGACAGGGCCCGACAGAGCCCGACAGAGCCCGACAGAGCCCGACAGGGCCCCACAGAGCCCGACAGAGCCCGACAGAGCCCGACAGAGCCCAGTAGAGCCCGACAGAGCCCGACAGAGCCCGACAGAGCCCGACAGAGCCCGGCAGAGCCCAGTAGAGCCCGACAGAGCCCGACAGAGCCCGACAGGGCCCAGTAGAGACCGACAGAGCCCGACAGAGCCCAGTAGAGCCCAGTAGAGCCCGACAGAGCCCGACAGAGCCCGACAGAGCCCGACAGAACCCGACAGAGCCCAGTAGAGCCCGACAGAGCCCGACAGAGCCCGACAGGGCCCGACAGGGCCCGAAGAGCCCAGTAGAGCCCGACAGAGCCCGACAGAGCCCGACACAGCCCGACAGGGCCCGACAGGGCCCGACTGGGCCCGACAGAGCCCGACAGAGCCTGACAGAGCCCGACAGAACCTGACAGAGCCCGACAGGGCCCGACAGGGCCCGACAGAGCCCGACAGAGCCCAGTATAGCCCGACAGAGCCCGACAGAGCCCGACAGAGCCCGACAGAACCCGACAGAGCCCAGTAGAGCCCGACAGAGCCCGACAGAGCCCGACAGAGCCCGACACAGCCCGACAGGGCCCGACAGGGCCCAGTAGAGCCCGACGGAGCCCGACAGAGCCCGACAGAGCCCGACAGAGCCCAGTAGAGCCCGACAGAGCCCAGTAGAGCCCGACAGAGCCCGACAGAGCCCGACAGAGCCCGACAGGGCCCGACAGGGCCCGACAGGGCCCGACAGAGCCCAGTAGAGCCCGACAGAGCCCGACAGAGCCCGACAGGGCCCGACAGGGCCCGACAGAGCCCGACAGAGCCCGACAGAGCCCAGTAGAGCCCAGTAGAGCCCGACAGAGCCCGACAGAGCCCGACAGGGCCCGACAGAGCCTGACAGAGCCCGACAGGGCCCGACAGGGCCCGACAGAGCCCGACAGAGCCCAGAAGAGCCCAGTAGAGCCCGACAGAGCCCGACAGAGCCCGACAGAGCCCAGTAGAGCCCAGTAGAGACCGACAGAGCCCGACAGAGCCCGACAGAGCCCGACAGGGCCCGACAGGCCCCGACAGGGCCCAGTTTAGACCAGTAGAACCCGACAGAGCCCAACAGAGCCCGACAGAGCCCGACAGAGCCCAGTAGAGCCCGACAGAGCCCTACAGGGCCCGACAGAGCCCGACAGAGCCCGACAGGGCCCGACAGGGCCCGACAGGGCCCGACAGAGCCCACTTTAGCCCAGTAGAGCCCGACAGAGCCCGACAGAACCCGACAGAGCCCGACAGGGCCCGACAGGGAACAGTAGAGCCCAGTAGAGCCCGACAGAGCCCGACAGAGCCCGACAGGGCCCGACAGGGCCCGACAGAGCCCGACAGAGCCCGACAGGGCCCGACAGAGCCCGACAGAGCCCGACAGAGCCCGACAGGGCCCCACAGAGCCCGACAGAGCCCAGTAGAGCCCAGTAGAGCCCGACAGAGCCCGACAGAGCCCGACAGGGCCCGACAGAGCCCGACAGAGCCCGACAGAGCCCGGCAGAGCCCAGTAGAGCCCGACAGAGCCCGACAGAGCCCGACAGAGCCCAGTAGAGCCCAGTAGAGCCCGACAGAGCCCGACAGAGCCCGACAGAGCCCGACAGGGCCCGACAGGGCCCGACAGGGCCCGACAGAGCCCAGTTTAGCCCAGTAGAGCCCGACAGAGCCCGACAGAGCCCGACAGAGCCCAGTAGAGCCCGACAGAGCCCGACAGAGCCCGACAGAGCCCGACAGGGCCCGACAGGGCTTGACAGAGCCCAGTTTAGCCCAGTAGAGCCCGACAGAGCCCGACAGAGCCCGACAGAGCCCGAGAGGGCCCAGTAGAGCCCGACAGAGCCCGACAGGGCCCGACAGAGCCCAGTTTAGCCCAGTAGAGCCCGACATAGCCCGACAGAGCCCGACAGAGCCCGACAGGGCCCGACAGAGCCCAGTAGAGCCCGAGAGAGCCCGACAGAGCCCGACGGGGCCCGACACGGCCCGACAGAGCCCAGTTTAGTCCAGTAGAGCCCGACAGAGCCCGACAGAGCCCGACAGAGCCTGACAGAGCCTAGTAGAGCCCGACAGAGCCCGACAGAGCCCGACAGGGCCCGACAGGGCCCGACAGGGCCCGACAGGGCCCAGTTTTGCCCAGTAGAGCCCGACAGAGCCCGACAGAGCCCGACAGAGCCCGACAGAGCCCGACAGGGCCCAGTAGAGCCCGACAGAGCCCGACAGAGCCCGACAGAGCGCAGTAGAGCCCGACAGAGCCCGACAGAGCCCGACAGGGCCCGACAGGGCCCGACAGGGCACGACAGAGCCCGACAGAGCCCGACAGGGCCCGACAGGGCCCGACAGAGCCCGACAGGGCCCGACAGAGCCCGACAGGGCCCAGTAGAGCCCGACAGAGCCCGACAGAGCCCGACAGGGCCCGACAGGGCCCGACAGGGCCCGACAGAGCCCAGTAGAGCCCAGTAGAGACCGACAGAGCCCGACAGAGCCCGACAGAGCCCGACAGGGCCCGACAGGCCCCGACAGGGCCCGGTTTAGACCAGTAGAACCCGACAGAGCCCGACAGAGCCCGACAGAGCCCGACAGAGCCCAGTAGAGCCCGACAGAGCCCGACAGGGCCCGACAGAGCCCGACAGAGCCCGACAGGGCCCGACAGGGCCCGACAGGGCCCGACAGAGCCCAGTTTAGCCCAGTAGAGCCCGACAGAGCCCGACAGAACCCGACAGAGCCCGACAGGGCCCGACAGGGAACAGTAGAGCCCAGTAGAGCCCGACAGAGCCCGACAGAGCCCGACAGGGCCCGACAGGGCCCGACAGAGCCCGACAGAGCCCGACAGGGCCCGACAGAGCCCGACAGAGCCCGACAGAGCCCGACAGGGCCCCACAGAGCCCGACAGAGCCCAGTAGAGTCCAGTAGAGCCCGACACAGCCCGACAGAGCCCGACAGGGCCCGACAGAGCCCGACAGAGCCCGACAGAGCCCGGCAGAGCACAGTAGAGCCCGACAGAGCCCGACAGAGCCCGACAGAGCCCAGTAGAGCCCAGTAGAGCCCGACAGAGCCCGACAGAGCCCGACAGGGCCCGACAGGGCCCGACAGAGCCCAGTAGAGCCCGACAGAGCCCGACAGAGCCCGACAGAGCCCGACAGGGCCCGACAGGGCCCGACAGAGCCCAGTTTAGCCCAGTAGAGCCCGACAGAGCCCGACAGAGCCCGACAGAGCCCAGTAGAGCCCAGTAGAGCCCGACAGAGCCCGACAGAGCCCGACAGAGCCCGACAGGGCCCGACAGGGCCCGACAGAGCCCAGTAGAGCCCGACAGAGCCCGACAGAGCCCGACAGAGCCCGACAGGGCCCGACAGGGCCCGACAGAGCCCAGTTTAGCCCAGTAGAGCCCGACAGAGCCCGACAGAGCCCGACAGAGCCCAGTAGAGCCCGACAGAGCCCGACAGAGCCCGACAGAGCCCGACAGGGCCCGACAGGGCCCGACAGAGCCCAGTTTAGCCCAGTAGAGCCCGACAGAGCCCGACAGAGCCCGACAGAGCCCGACAGGGCCCAGTAGAGCCCGACAGAGCCCGACAGGGCCCGAGAGAGCCCAGTTTAGCCCAGTAGAGCCCGACAGAGCCCGACAGAGCCCGACAGAGCCCGACAGGGCCCGACAGAGCCCGACAGAGCCTGACAGAGCCCAGTAGAGCCCGACAGAGCCCGACAGAGCCCGACAGGGCCCGACAGGGCCCAGTTTAGCCCAGTAGAGCCCGACAG
This sequence comes from Caloenas nicobarica, assembly GCF_036013445.1. NCBI lineage: Eukaryota > Metazoa > Chordata > Aves > Columbiformes > Columbidae > Caloenas > Caloenas nicobarica. The sequence goes on from NW_027017115.1 coordinate 203,077, forward strand.
AGCCCGACAGAGCCCGACAGAGCCCGACAGAGCCCGACAGGGCCCGACAGGGCCCAGTTTAGCCCAGTAGAGCCCGACAGAGCCCGACAGAGCCCGACAGAGGCCGACAGAGACCGACAGGGCCCAGTAGAGCCCGACAGAGCCCGACAGAGCCCGACAGAGCCCGACAGAGCGCAGTAGAGCCCGACAGAGCCCGACAGAGCCCGACAGGGCCCGACAGGGCCCGACAGAGCCCGACAGAGCCCGACAGAGCCCGACAGGGCCCGACAGAGCCCGACAGGGCCCAGTAGAGCCCGACAGAGCCCGATAGAGCCCGACAGGGCCCGACAGGGCCCGACAGGGCCCGACAGGGCCCAGTTTAGCCCAGTAGAGCCCGACAGAGCCCGACAGAGCCCGACAGAGCCCAGTTTAGTCCAGTAGAGCCCGACAGAGCCCGACAGAGCCCGACAGAGCCTGACAGAGCCCAGTAGAGCCCGACAGAGCCCGACAGAGCCCGACAGGGCCCGACAGGGCCCGACAGGGCCCGACAGGGCCCAGTTTAGCCCAGTAGAGCCCGACAGAGCCCGACAGAGCCCGACAGAGCCCGACAGGGCCCGACAGGGCCCGACAGGGCCCAGTTTAGCCCAGTAGAGCCCGACAGAGCCCGACAGAGCCCGACAGAGCCCGACAGGGCCCAGTAGAGCCCGACAGAGCCCGACAGAGCCCGACAGAGCGCAGTAGAGCCCGACAGAGCCCGACAGGGCCCGACAGGGCCCGACAGGGCCCGACAGAGCCCGACAGAGCCCGACAGGGCCCGACAGGGCCCGACAGGGCCCGACAGAGCCTGACAGAGCCCGACAGAACCTGACAGAGCCCGACAGAGCCCGACAGGGCCCGACAGAGCCCGACAGAGCCCAGTATAGCCCGACAGAGCCCGACAGAGCCCGACAGAGCCCGACAGAACCCGACAGAGCCCAGAAGAGCCCGACAGAGCCCGACAGAGCCCGACAGAGCCCGACAGGGCCCGACAGGGCCCGACAGGGCCCAGTAGAGCCCGACGGAGCCCGACAGAGCCCGACAGAGCCCGACAGAGCCCAGTAGAGCCCGACAGAGCCCGACAGAGCCCGACAGAGCCCGACAGGGCCCGACAGGGCCCGACAGAGCCCGACAGGGCCCGACAGAGCCCGACAGAGCCCGACAGAGCCCGACAGGGCCCCACAGAGCCCGACAGAGCCTGACAGAGCCCGACAGAGCCCAGTAGAGCCCGACAGAGCCCGACAGAGCCCGACAGAGCCCGACAGAGCCCGACAGAGCCCGGCAGAGCCCAGTAGAGCCCGACAGAGCCCGACAGAGCCCGACAGGGCCCAGTAGAGACCGACAGAGCCCGACAGAGCCCAGTAGAGCCCAGTAGAGCCCGACAGAGCCCGACAGAGCCCGACAGAGCCCGACAGAACCCGACAGAGCCCAGTAGAGCCCGACAGAGCCCGACAGAGCCCGACAGGGCCCGACAGGGCCCGAAGAGCCCAGTAGAGCCCGACAGAGCCCGACAGAGCCCGACACAGCCCGACAGGGCCCGACAGGGCCCGACTGGGCCCGACAGAGCCCGACAGAGCCTGACAGAGCCCGACAGAACCTGACAGAGCCCGACAGGGCCCGACAGGGCCCGACAGAGCCCGACAGAGCCCAGTATAGCCCGACAGAGCCCGACAGAGCCCGACAGAGCCCGACAGAACCCGACAGAGCCCAGTAGAGCCCGACAGAGCCCGACAGAGCCCGACAGAGCCCGACACAGCCCGACAGGGCCCGACAGGGCCCAGTAGAGCCCGACGGAGCCCGACAGAGCCCGACAGAGCCCGACAGAGCCCAGTAGAGCCCGACAGAGCCCAGTAGAGCCCGACAGAGCCCGACAGAGCCCGACAGAGCCCGACAGGGCCCGACAGGGCCCGACAGGGCCCGACAGAGCCCAGTAGAGCCCGACAGAGCCCGACAGAGCCCGACAGGGCCCGACAGGGCCCGACAGAGCCCGACAGAGCCCGACAGAGCCCAGTAGAGCCCAGTAGAGCCCGACAGAGCCCGACAGAGCCCGACAGGGCCCGACAGAGCCTGACAGAGCCCGACAGGGCCCGACAGGGCCCGACAGAGCCCGACAGAGCCCAGAAGAGCCCAGTAGAGCCCGACAGAGCCCGACAGAGCCCGACAGAGCCCAGTAGAGCCCAGTAGAGACCGACAGAGCCCGACAGAGCCCGACAGAGCCCGACAGGGCCCGACAGGCCCCGACAGGGCCCAGTTTAGACCAGTAGAACCCGACAGAGCCCAACAGAGCCCGACAGAGCCCGACAGAGCCCAGTAGAGCCCGACAGAGCCCTACAGGGCCCGACAGAGCCCGACAGAGCCCGACAGGGCCCGACAGGGCCCGACAGGGCCCGACAGAGCCCACTTTAGCCCAGTAGAGCCCGACAGAGCCCGACAGAACCCGACAGAGCCCGACAGGGCCCGACAGGGAACAGTAGAGCCCAGTAGAGCCCGACAGAGCCCGACAGAGCCCGACAGGGCCCGACAGGGCCCGACAGAGCCCGACAGAGCCCGACAGGGCCCGACAGAGCCCGACAGAGCCCGACAGAGCCCGACAGGGCCCCACAGAGCCCGACAGAGCCCAGTAGAGCCCAGTAGAGCCCGACAGAGCCCGACAGAGCCCGACAGGGCCCGACAGAGCCCGACAGAGCCCGACAGAGCCCGGCAGAGCCCAGTAGAGCCCGACAGAGCCCGACAGAGCCCGACAGAGCCCAGTAGAGCCCAGTAGAGCCCGACAGAGCCCGACAGAGCCCGACAGAGCCCGACAGGGCCCGACAGGGCCCGACAGGGCCCGACAGAGCCCAGTTTAGCCCAGTAGAGCCCGACAGAGCCCGACAGAGCCCGACAGAGCCCAGTAGAGCCCGACAGAGCCCGACAGAGCCCGACAGAGCCCGACAGGGCCCGACAGGGCTTGACAGAGCCCAGTTTAGCCCAGTAGAGCCCGACAGAGCCCGACAGAGCCCGACAGAGCCCGAGAGGGCCCAGTAGAGCCCGACAGAGCCCGACAGGGCCCGACAGAGCCCAGTTTAGCCCAGTAGAGCCCGACATAGCCCGACAGAGCCCGACAGAGCCCGACAGGGCCCGACAGAGCCCAGTAGAGCCCGAGAGAGCCCGACAGAGCCCGACGGGGCCCGACACGGCCCGACAGAGCCCAGTTTAGTCCAGTAGAGCCCGACAGAGCCCGACAGAGCCCGACAGAGCCTGACAGAGCCTAGTAGAGCCCGACAGAGCCCGACAGAGCCCGACAGGGCCCGACAGGGCCCGACAGGGCCCGACAGGGCCCAGTTTTGCCCAGTAGAGCCCGACAGAGCCCGACAGAGCCCGACAGAGCCCGACAGAGCCCGACAGGGCCCAGTAGAGCCCGACAGAGCCCGACAGAGCCCGACAGAGCGCAGTAGAGCCCGACAGAGCCCGACAGAGCCCGACAGGGCCCGACAGGGCCCGACAGGGCACGACAGAGCCCGACAGAGCCCGACAGGGCCCGACAGGGCCCGACAGAGCCCGACAGGGCCCGACAGAGCCCGACAGGGCCCAGTAGAGCCCGACAGAGCCCGACAGAGCCCGACAGGGCCCGACAGGGCCCGACAGGGCCCGACAGAGCCCAGTAGAGCCCAGTAGAGACCGACAGAGCCCGACAGAGCCCGACAGAGCCCGACAGGGCCCGACAGGCCCCGACAGGGCCCGGTTTAGACCAGTAGAACCCGACAGAGCCCGACAGAGCCCGACAGAGCCCGACAGAGCCCAGTAGAGCCCGACAGAGCCCGACAGGGCCCGACAGAGCCCGACAGAGCCCGACAGGGCCCGACAGGGCCCGACAGGGCCCGACAGAGCCCAGTTTAGCCCAGTAGAGCCCGACAGAGCCCGACAGAACCCGACAGAGCCCGACAGGGCCCGACAGGGAACAGTAGAGCCCAGTAGAGCCCGACAGAGCCCGACAGAGCCCGACAGGGCCCGACAGGGCCCGACAGAGCCCGACAGAGCCCGACAGGGCCCGACAGAGCCCGACAGAGCCCGACAGAGCCCGACAGGGCCCCACAGAGCCCGACAGAGCCCAGTAGAGTCCAGTAGAGCCCGACACAGCCCGACAGAGCCCGACAGGGCCCGACAGAGCCCGACAGAGCCCGACAGAGCCCGGCAGAGCACAGTAGAGCCCGACAGAGCCCGACAGAGCCCGACAGAGCCCAGTAGAGCCCAGTAGAGCCCGACAGAGCCCGACAGAGCCCGACAGGGCCCGACAGGGCCCGACAGAGCCCAGTAGAGCCCGACAGAGCCCGACAGAGCCCGACAGAGCCCGACAGGGCCCGACAGGGCCCGACAGAGCCCAGTTTAGCCCAGTAGAGCCCGACAGAGCCCGACAGAGCCCGACAGAGCCCAGTAGAGCCCAGTAGAGCCCGACAGAGCCCGACAGAGCCCGACAGAGCCCGACAGGGCCCGACAGGGCCCGACAGAGCCCAGTAGAGCCCGACAGAGCCCGACAGAGCCCGACAGAGCCCGACAGGGCCCGACAGGGCCCGACAGAGCCCAGTTTAGCCCAGTAGAGCCCGACAGAGCCCGACAGAGCCCGACAGAGCCCAGTAGAGCCCGACAGAGCCCGACAGAGCCCGACAGAGCCCGACAGGGCCCGACAGGGCCCGACAGAGCCCAGTTTAGCCCAGTAGAGCCCGACAGAGCCCGACAGAGCCCGACAGAGCCCGACAGGGCCCAGTAGAGCCCGACAGAGCCCGACAGGGCCCGAGAGAGCCCAGTTTAGCCCAGTAGAGCCCGACAGAGCCCGACAGAGCCCGACAGAGCCCGACAGGGCCCGACAGAGCCCGACAGAGCCTGACAGAGCCCAGTAGAGCCCGACAGAGCCCGACAGAGCCCGACAGGGCCCGACAGGGCCCAGTTTAGCCCAGTAGAGCCCGACAGAGCCCGACAGAGCCCGACAGAGCCCGACAGAGCCCGACAGGGCCCGACAGGGCCCAGTTTAGCCCAGTAGAGCCCGACAGAGCCCGACAGAGCCCGACAGAGGCCGACAGAGACCGACAGGGCCCAGTAGAGCCCGACAGAGCCCGACAGAGCCCGACAGAGCCCGACAGAGCGCAGTAGAGCCCGACAGAGCCCGACAGAGCCCGACAGGGCCCGACAGGGCCCGACAGAGCCCGACAGAGCCCGACAGAGCCCGACAGGGCCCGACAGAGCCCGACAGGGCCCAGTAGAGCCCGACAGAGCCCGATAGAGCCCGACAGGGCCCGACAGGGCCCGACAGGGCCCGACAGGGCCCAGTTTAGCCCAGTAGAGCCCGACAGAGCCCGACAGAGCCCGACAGAGCCCAGTTTAGTCCAGTAGAGCCCGACAGAGCCCGACAGAGCCCGACAGAGCCTGACAGAGCCCAGTAGAGCCCGACAGAGCCCGACAGAGCCCGACAGGGCCCGACAGGGCCCGACAGGGCCCGACAGGGCCCAGTTTAGCCCAGTAGAGCCCGACAGAGCCCGACAGAGCCCGACAGAGCCCGACAGGGCCCGACAGGGCCCGACAGGGCCCAGTTTAGCCCAGTAGAGCCCGACAGAGCCCGACAGAGCCCGACAGAGCCCGACAGGGCCCAGTAGAGCCCGACAGAGCCCGACAGAGCCCGACAGAGCGCAGTAGAGCCCGACAGAGCCCGACAGGGCCCGACAGGGCCCGACAGGGCCCGACAGAGCCCGACAGAGCCCGACAGGGCCCGACAGGGCCCGACAGGGCCCGACAGAGCCTGACAGAGCCCGACAGAACCTGACAGAGCCCGACAGAGCCCGACAGGGCCCGACAGAGCCCGACAGAGCCCAGTATAGCCCGACAGAGCCCGACAGAGCCCGACAGAGCCCGACAGAACCCGACAGAGCCCAGAAGAGCCCGACAGAGCCCGACAGAGCCCGACAGAGCCCGACAGGGCCCGACAGGGCCCGACAGGGCCCAGTAGAGCCCGACGGAGCCCGACAGAGCCCGACAGAGCCCGACAGAGCCCAGTAGAGCCCGACAGAGCCCGACAGAGCCCGACAGAGCCCGACAGGGCCCGACAGGGCCCGACAGAGCCCGACAGGGCCCGACAGAGCCCGACAGAGCCCGACAGAGCCCGACAGGGCCCCACAGAGCCCGACAGAGCCTGACAGAGCCCGACAGAGCCCAGTAGAGCCCGACAGAGCCCGACAGAGCCCGACAGAGCCCGACAGAGCCCGACAGAGCCCGGCAGAGCCCAGTAGAGCCCGACAGAGCCCGACAGAGCCCGACAGGGCCCAGTAGAGACCGACAGAGCCCGACAGAGCCCAGTAGAGCCCAGTAGAGCCCGACAGAGCCCGACAGAGCCCGACAGAGCCCGACAGAACCCGACAGAGCCCAGTAGAGCCCGACAGAGCCCGACAGAGCCCGACAGGGCCCGACAGGGCCCGAAGAGCCCAGTAGAGCCCGACAGAGCCCGACAGAGCCCGACACAGCCCGACAGGGCCCGACAGGGCCCGACTGGGCCCGACAGAGCCCGACAGAGCCTGACAGAGCCCGACAGAACCTGACAGAGCCCGACAGAGCCCGACAGGGCCCGACAGAGCCCGACAGAGCCCAGTATAGCCCGACAGAGCCCGACAGAGCCCGACAGAGCCCGACAGAACCCGACAGAGCCCAGTAGAGCCCGACAGAGCCCGACAGAGCCCGACAGAGCCCGACACAGCCCGACAGGGCCCGACAGGGCCCAGTAGATCCCGACGGAGCCCGACAGAGCCCGACAGAGCCCGACAGAGCCCAGTAGAGCCCGACAGAGCCCAGTAGAGCCCGACAGAGCCCGACAGAGCCCGACAGAGCCCGACAGGGCCCGACAGGGCCCGACAGGGCCCGACAGAGCCCAGTAGAGCCCGACAGAGCCCGACAGAGCCCGACAGGGCCCGACAGGGCCCGACAGAGCCCGACAGAGCCCGACAGAGCCCAGTAGAGCCCAGTAGAGCCCGACAGAGCCCGACAGAGCCCGACAGGGCCCGACAGAGCCTGACAGAGCCCGACAGGGCCCGACAGGGCCCGACAGAGCCCGACAGAGCCCAGAAGAGCCCAGTAGAGCCCGACAGAGCCCGACAGAGCCCGACAGAGCCCAGTAGAGCCCAGTAGAGACCGACAGAGCCCGACAGAGCCCGACAGAGCCCGACAGGGCCCGACAGGCCCCGACAGGGCCCAGTTTAGACCAGTAGAACCCGACAGAGCCCAACAGAGCCCGACAGAGCCCGACAGAGCCCAGTAGAGCCCGACAGAGCCCTACAGGGCCCGACAGAGCCCGACAGAGCCCGACAGGGCCCGACAGGGCCCGACAGGGCCCGACAGAGCCCACTTTAGCCCAGTAGAGCCCGACAGAGCCCGACAGAACCCGACAGAGCCCGACAGGGCCCGACAGGGAACAGTAGAGCCCAGTAGAGCCCGACAGAGCCCGACAGAGCCCGACAGGGCCCGACAGGGCCCGACAGAGCCCGACAGAGCCCGACAGGGCCCGACAGAGCCCGACAGAGCCCGACAGAGCCTGACAGGGCCCCACAGAGCCCGACAGAGCCCAGTAGAGCCCAGTAGAGCCCGACAGAGCCCGACAGAGCCCGACAGGGCCCGACAGAGCCCGACAGAGCCCGACAGAGCCCGGCAGAGCCCAGTAGAGCCCGACAGAGCCCGACAGAGCCCGACAGAGCCCAGTAGAGCCCAGTAGAGCCCGACAGAGCCCGACAGAGCCCGACAGAGCCCGACAGGGCCCGACAGGGCCCGACAGGGCCCGACAGAGCCCAGTTTAGCCCAGTAGAGCCCGACAGAGCCCGACAGAGCCCGACAGAGCCCGACAGGGCCCAGTAGAGCCCGACAGAGCCCGACAGAGCCCGACAGAGCGCAGTAGAGCCCGACAGAGCCCGACAGGGCCCGACAGGGCCCGACAGGGCCCGACAGGGCCCGACAGGGCCCGACAGAGCCCGACAGAGCCCGACAGGGCCCGACAGAGCCTGACAGAGCCCGACAGAACCTGACAGAGCCCGACAGAGCCCGACAGGGCCCGACAGAGCCCGACAGAGCCCAGTATAGCCCGACAGAGCCCGACAGAGCCCGACAGAGCCCGACAGAACCCGACAGAGCCCAGAAGAGCCCGACAGAGCCCGACAGAGCCCGACAGGGCCCGACAGGGCCCGACAGGGCCCAGTAGAGCCCGACGGAGCCCGACAGAGCCCGACAGAGCCCGACAGAGCCCAGTAGAGCCCGACAGAGCCCGACAGAGCCCGACAGAGCCCGACAGGGCCCGACAGGGCCCGACAGAGCCCGACAGGGCCCGACAGAGCCCGACAGAGCCCGACAGAGCCCGACAGGGCCCCACAGAGCCCGACAGAGCCCGACAGAGCCCGACAGAGCCCAGTAGAGCCCGACAGAGCCCGACAGAGCCCGACAGAGCCCGACAGAGCCCGGCAGAGCCCAGTAGAGCCCGACAGAGCCCGACAGAGCCCGACAGGGCCCAGTAGAGACCGACAGAGCCCGACAGAGCCCAGTAGAGCCCAGTAGAGCCCGACAGAGCCCGACAGAGCCCGACAGAGCCCGACAGAACCCGACAGAGCCCAGTAGAGCCCGACAGAGCCCGACAGAGCCCGACAGGGCCCGACAGGGCCCGAAGAGCCCAGTAGAGCCCGACAGAGCCCGACAGAGCCCGACACAGCCCGACAGGGCCCGACAGGGCCCGACTGGGCCCGACAGAGCCCGACAGAGCCTGACAGAGCCCGACAGAACCTGACAGAGCCCGACAGGGCCCGACAGGGCCCGACAGAGCCCGACAGAGCCCAGTATAGCCCGACAGAGCCCGACAGAGCCCGACAGAGCCCGACAGAACCCGACAGAGCCCAGTAGAGCCCGACAGAGCCCGACAGAGCCCGACAGAGCCCGACACAGCCCGACAGGGCCCGACAGGGCCCAGTAGAGCCCGACGGAGCCCGACAGAGCCCGACAGAGCCCGACAGAGCCCAGTAGAGCCCGACAGAGCCCAGTAGAGCCCGACAGAGCCCGACAGAGCCCGACAGAGCCCGACAGGGCCCGACAGGGCCCGACAGGGCCCGACAGAGCCCAGTAGAGCCCGACAGAGCCCGACAGAGCCCGACAGGGCCCGACAGGGCCCGACAGAGCCCGACAGAGCCCGACAGAGCCCAGTAGAGCCCAGTAGAGCCCGACAGAGCCCGACAGAGCCCGACAGGGCCCGACAGAGCCTGACAGAGCCCGACAGGGCCCGACAGGGCCCGACAGAGCCCGACAGAGCCCAGAAGAGCCCAGTAGAGCCCGACAGAGCCCGACAGAGCCCGACAGAGCCCAGTAGAGCCCAGTAGAGACCGACAGAGCCCGACAGAGCCCGACAGAGCCCGACAGGGCCCGACAGGCCCCGACAGGGCCCAGTTTAGACCAGTAGAACCCGACAGAGCCCAACAGAGCCCGACAGAGCCCGACAGAGCCCAGTAGAGCCCGACAGAGCCCTACAGGGCCCGACAGAGCCCGACAGAGCCCGACAGGGCCCGACAGGGCCCGACAGGGCCCGACAGAGCCCACTTTAGCCCAGTAGAGCCCGACAGAGCCCGACAGAACCCGACAGAGCCCGACAGGGCCCGACAGGGAACAGTAGAGCCCAGTAGAGCCCGACAGAGCCCGACAGAGCCCGACAGGGCCCGACAGGGCCCGACAGAGCCCGACAGAGCCCGACAGGGCCCGACAGAGCCCGACAGAGCCCGACAGAGCCCGACAGGGCCCCACAGAGCCCGACAGAGCCCAGTAGAGCCCAGTAGAGCCCGACAGAGCCCGACAGAGCCCGACAGGGCCCGACAGAGCCCGACAGAGCCCGACAGAGCCCGGCAGAGCCCAGTAGAGCCCGACAGAGCCCGACAGAGCCCGACAGAGCCCAGTAGAGCCCAGTAGAGCCCGACAGAGCCCGACAGAGCCCGACAGAGCCCGACAGGGCCCGACAGGGCCCGACAGGGCCCGACAGAGCCCAGTTTAGCCCAGTAGAGCCCGACAGAGCCCGACAGAGCCCGACAGAGCCCAGTAGAGCCCGACAGAGCCCGACAGAGCCCGACAGAGCCCGACAGGGCCCGACAGGGCTTGACAGAGCCCAGTTTAGCCCAGTAGAGCCCGACAGAGCCCGACAGAGCCCGACAGAGCCCGAGAGGGCCCAGTAGAGCCCGACAGAGCCCGACAGGGCCCGACAGAGCCCAGTTTAGCCCAGTAGAGCCCGACATAGCCCGACAGAGCCCGACAGAGCCCGACAGGGCCCGACAGAGCCCAGTAGAGCCCGAGAGAGCCCGACAGAGCCCGACGGGGCCCGACACGGCCCGACAGAGACCAGTTTAGTCCAGTAGAGCCCGACAGAGCCCGACAGAGCCCGACAGAGCCTGACAGAGCCTAGTAGAGCCCGACAGAGCCCGACAGAGCCCGACAGGGCCCGACAGGGCCCGACAGGGCCCGACAGGGCCCAGTTTTGCCCAGTAGAGCCCGACAGAGCCCGACAGAGCCCGACAGAGCCCGACAGAGCCCGACAGGGCCCAGTAGAGCCCGACAGAGCCCGACAGAGCCCGACAGAGCGCAGTAGAGCCCGACAGAGCCCGACAGAGCCCGACAGGGCCCGACAGGGCCCGACAGGGCACGACAGAGCCCGACAGAGCCCGACAGGGCCCGACAGGGCCCGACAGAGCCCGACAGGGCCCGACAGAGCCCGACAGGGCCCAGTAGAGCCCGACAGAGCCCGACAGAGCCCGACAGGGCCCGACAGGGCCCGACAGGGCCCGACAGAGCCCAGTAGAGCCCAGTAGAGACCGACAGAGCCCGACAGAGCCCGACAGAGCCCGACAGGGCCCGACAGGCCCCGACAGGGCCCGGTTTAGACCAGTAGAACCCGACAGAGCCCGACAGAGCCCGACAGAGCCCGACAGAGCCCAGTAGAGCCCGACAGAGCCCGACAGGGCCCGACAGAGCCCGACAGAGCCCGACAGGGCCCGACAGGGCCCGACAGGGCCCGACAGAGCCCAGTTTAGCCCAGTAGAGCCCGACAGAGCCCGACAGAACCCGACAGAGCCCGACAGGGCCCGACAGGGAACAGTAGAGCCCAGTAGAGCCCGACAGAGCCCGACAGAGCCCGACAGGGCCCGACAGGGCCCGACAGAGCCCGACAGAGCCCGACAGGGCCCGACAGAGCCCGACAGAGCCCGACAGAGCCCGACAGGGCCCCACAGAGCCCGACAGAGCCCAGTAGAGTCCAGTAGAGCCCGACACAGCCCGACAGAGCCCGACAGGGCCCGACAGAGCCCGACAGAGCCCGACAGAGCCCGGCAGAGCACAGTAGAGCCCGACAGAGCCCGACAGAGCCCGACAGAGCCCAGTAGAGCCCAGTAGAGCCCGACAGAGCCCGACAGAGCCCGACAGGGCCCGACAGGGCCCGACAGAGCCCAGTAGAGCCCGACAGAGCCCGACAGAGCCCGACAGAGCCCGACAGGGCCCGACAGGGCCCGACAGAGCCCAGTTTAGCCCAGTAGAGCCCGACAGAGCCCGACAGAGCCCGACAGAGCCCAGTAGAGCCCAGTAGAGCCCGACAGAGCCCGACAGAGCCCGACAGAGCCCGACAGGGCCCGACAGGGCCCGACAGAGCCCAGTAGAGCCCGACAGAGCCCGACAGAGCCCGACAGAGCCCGACAGGGCCCGACAGGGCCCGACAGAGCCCAGTTTAGCCCAGTAGAGCCCGACAGAGCCCGACAGAGCCCGACAGAGCCCAGTAGAGCCCGACAGAGCCCGACAGAGCCCGACAGAGCCCGACAGGGCCCGACAGGGCCCGACAGAGCCCAGTTTAGCCCAGTAGAGCCCGACAGAGCCCGACAGAGCCCGACAGAGCCCGACAGGGCCCAGTAGAGCCCGACAGAGCCCGACAGGGCCCGAGAGAGCCCAGTTTAGCCCAGTAGAGCCCGACAGAGCCCGACAGAGCCCGACAGAGCCCGACAGGGCCCGACAGAGCCCGACAGAGCCTGACAGAGCCCAGTAGAGCCCGACAGAGCCCGACAGAGCCCGACAGGGCCCGACAGGGCCCAGTTTAGCCCAGTAGAGCCCGACAGAGCCCGACAGAGCCCGACAGAGCCCGACAGAGCCCGACAGGGCCCGACAGGGCCCAGTTTAGCCCAGTAGAGCCCGACAGAGCCCGACAGAGCCCGACAGAGGCCGACAGAGACCGACAGGGCCCAGTAGAGCCCGACAGAGCCCGACAGAGCCCGACAGAGCCCGACAGAGCGCAGTAGAGCCCGACAGAGCCCGACAGAGCCCGACAGGGCCCGACAGGGCCCGACAGAGCCCGACAGAGCCCGACAGAGCCCGACAGGGCCCGACAGAGCCCGACAGGGCCCAGTAGAGCCCGACAGAGCCCGATAGAGCCCGACAGGGCCCGACAGGGCCCGACAGGGCCCGACAGGGCCCAGTTTAGCCCAGTAGAGCCCGACAGAGCCCGACAGAGCCCGACAGAGCCCAGTTTAGTCCAGTAGAGCCCGACAGAGCCCGACAGAGCCCGACAGAGCCTGACAGAGCCCAGTAGAGCCCGACAGAGCCCGACAGAGCCCGACAGGGCCCGACAGGGCCCGACAGGGCCCGACAGGGCCCAGTTTAGCCCAGTAGAGCCCGACAGAGCCCGACAGAGCCCGACAGAGCCCGACAGGGCCCGACAGGGCCCGACAGGGCCCAGTTTAGCCCAGTAGAGCCCGACAGAGCCCGACAGAGCCCGACAGAGCCCGACAGGGCCCAGTAGAGCCCGACAGAGCCCGACAGAGCCCGACAGAGCGCAGTAGAGCCCGACAGAGCCCGACAGGGCCCGACAGGGCCCGACAGGGCCCGACAGAGCCCGACAGAGCCCGACAGGGCCCGACAGGGCCCGACAGGGCCCGACAGAGCCTGACAGAGCCCGACAGAACCTGACAGAGCCCGACAGAGCCCGACAGGGCCCGACAGAGCCCGACAGAGCCCAGTATAGCCCGACAGAGCCCGACAGAGCCCGACAGAGCCCGACAGAACCCGACAGAGCCCAGAAGAGCCCGACAGAGCCCGACAGAGCCCGACAGAGCCCGACAGGGCCCGACAGGGCCCGACAGGGCCCAGTAGAGCCCGACGGAGCCCGACAGAGCCCGACAGAGCCCGACAGAGCCCAGTAGAGCCCGACAGAGCCCGACAGAGCCCGACAGAGCCCGACAGGGCCCGACAGGGCCCGACAGAGCCCGACAGGGCCCGACAGAGCCCGACAGAGCCCGACAGAGCCCGACAGGGCCCCACAGAGCCCGACAGAGCCTGACAGAGCCCGACAGAGCCCAGTAGAGCCCGACAGAGCCCGACAGAGCCCGACAGAGCCCGACAGAGCCCGACAGAGCCCGGCAGAGCCCAGTAGAGCCCGACAGAGCCCGACAGAGCCCGACAGGGCCCAGTAGAGACCGACAGAGCCCGACAGAGCCCAGTAGAGCCCAGTAGAGCCCGACAGAGCCCGACAGAGCCCGACAGAGCCCGACAGAACCCGACAGAGCCCAGTAGAGCCCGACAGAGCCCGACAGAGCCCGACAGGGCCCGACAGGGCCCGAAGAGCCCAGTAGAGCCCGACAGAGCCCGACAGAGCCCGACACAGCCCGACAGGGCCCGACAGGGCCCGACTGGGCCCGACAGAGCCCGACAGAGCCTGACAGAGCCCGACAGAACCTGACAGAGCCCGACAGAGCCCGACAGGGCCCGACAGAGCCCGACAGAGCCCAGTATAGCCCGACAGAGCCCGACAGAGCCCGACAGAGCCCGACAGAACCCGACAGAGCCCAGTAGAGCCCGACAGAGCCCGACAGAGCCCGACAGAGCCCGACACAGCCCGACAGGGCCCGACAGGGCCCAGTAGATCCCGACGGAGCCCGACAGAGCCCGACAGAGCCCGACAGAGCCCAGTAGAGCCCGACAGAGCCCAGTAGAGCCCGACAGAGCCCGACAGAGCCCGACAGAGCCCGACAGGGCCCGACAGGGCCCGACAGGGCCCGACAGAGCCCAGTAGAGCCCGACAGAGCCCGACAGAGCCCGACAGGGCCCGACAGGGCCCGACAGAGCCCGACAGAGCCCGACAGAGCCCAGTAGAGCCCAGTAGAGCCCGACAGAGCCCGACAGAGCCCGACAGGGCCCGACAGAGCCTGACAGAGCCCGACAGGGCCCGACAGGGCCCGACAGAGCCCGACAGAGCCCAGAAGAGCCCAGTAGAGCCCGACAGAGCCCGACAGAGCCCGACAGAGCCCAGTAGAGCCCAGTAGAGACCGACAGAGCCCGACAGAGCCCGACAGAGCCCGACAGGGCCCGACAGGCCCCGACAGGGCCCAGTTTAGACCAGTAGAACCCGACAGAGCCCAACAGAGCCCGACAGAGCCCGACAGAGCCCAGTAGAGCCCGACAGAGCCCTACAGGGCCCGACAGAGCCCGACAGAGCCCGACAGGGCCCGACAGGGCCCGACAGGGCCCGACAGAGCCCACTTTAGCCCAGTAGAGCCCGACAGAGCCCGACAGAACCCGACAGAGCCCGACAGGGCCCGACAGGGAACAGTAGAGCCCAGTAGAGCCCGACAGAGCCCGACAGAGCCCGACAGGGCCCGACAGGGCCCGACAGAGCCCGACAGAGCCCGACAGGGCCCGACAGAGCCCGACAGAGCCCGACAGAGCCTGACAGGGCCCCACAGAGCCCGACAGAGCCCAGTAGAGCCCAGTAGAGCCCGACAGAGCCCGACAGAGCCCGACAGGGCCCGACAGAGCCCGACAGAGCCCGACAGAGCCCGGCAGAGCCCAGTAGAGCCCGACAGAGCCCGACAGAGCCCGACAGAGCCCAGTAGAGCCCAGTAGAGCCCGACAGAGCCCGACAGAGCCCGACAGAGCCCGACAGGGCCCGACAGGGCCCGACAGGGCCCGACAGAGCCCAGTTTAGCCCAGTAGAGCCCGACAGAGCCCGACAGAGCCCGACAGAGCCCGACAGGGCCCGACAGAGCCCAGTAGAGCCCGACAGAGCCCGACAGAGCCCGACGGGGCCCGACAGAGCCCAGTTTAGTCCAGTAGAGCCCGACAGAGCCCGACAGAGCCCGACAGAGCCTGACAGAGCCTAGTAGAGCCCGACAGAGCCCGACAGAGCCCGACAGGGCCCGACAGGGCCCGACAGGGCCCGACAGGGCCCAGTTTTGCCCAGTAGAGCCCGACAGAGCCCGACAGAGCCCGACAGAGCCCGACAGAGCCCGACAGGGCCCAGTAGAGCCCGACAGAGCCCGACAGAGCCCGACAGAGCGCAGTAGAGCCCGACAGAGCCCGACAGAGCCCGACAGGGCCCGACAGGGCCCGACAGGGCACGACAGAGCCCGACAGAGCCCGACAGGGCCCGACAGGGCCCGACAGAGCCCGACAGGGCCCGACAGAGCCCGACAGGGCCCAGTAGAGCCCGACAGAGCCCGACAGAGCCCGACAGGGCCCGACAGGGCCCGACAGGGCCCGACAGAGCCCAGTAGAGCCCAGTAGAGACCGACAGAGCCCGACAGAGCCCGACAGAGCCCGACAGGGCCCGACAGGCCCCGACAGGGCCCGGTTTAGACCAGTAGAACCCGACAGAGCCCGACAGAGCCCGACAGAGCCCGACAGAGCCCAGTAGAGCCCGACAGAGCCCGACAGGGCCCGACAGAGCCCGACAGAGCCCGACAGGGCCCGACAGGGCCCGACAGGGCCCGACAGAGCCCAGTTTAGCCCAGTAGAGCCCGACAGAGCCCGACAGAACCCGACAGAGCCCGACAGGGCCCGACAGGGAACAGTAGAGCCCAGTAGAGCCCGACAGAGCCCGACAGAGCCCGACAGGGCCCGACAGGGCCCGACAGAGCCCGACAGAGCCCGACAGGGCCCGACAGAGCCCGACAGAGCCCGACAGAGCCCGACAGGGCCCCACAGAGCCCGACAGAGCCCAGTAGAGTCCAGTAGAGCCCGACACAGCCCGACAGAGCCCGACAGGGCCCGACAGAGCCCGACAGAGCCCGACAGAGCCCGGCAGAGCACAGTAGAGCCCGACAGAGCCCGACAGAGCCCGACAGAGCCCAGTAGAGCCCAGTAGAGCCCGACAGAGCCCGACAGAGCCCGACAGGGCCCGACAGGGCCCGACAGAGCCCAGTAGAGCCCGACAGAGCCCGACAGAGCCCGACAGAGCCCGACAGGGCCCGACAGGGCCCGACAGAGCCCAGTTTAGCCCAGTAGAGCCCGACAGAGCCCGACAGAGCCCGACAGAGCCCAGTAGAGCCCAGTAGAGCCCGACAGAGCCCGACAGAGCCCGACAGAGCCCGACAGGGCCCGACAGGGCCCGACAGAGCCCAGTAGAGCCCGACAGAGCCCGACAGAGCCCGACAGAGCCCGACAGGGCCTGACAGGGCCCGACAGAGCCCAGTTTAGCCCAGTAGAGCCCGACAGAGCCCGACAGAGCCCGACAGAGCCCAGTAGAGCCCGACAGAGCCCGACAGAGCCCGACAGAGCCCGACAGAGCCCGACAGGGCCCGACAGAGCCCAGTTTAGCCCAGTAGAGCCCGACAGAGCCCGACAGAGCCCGACAGAGCCCGACAGGGCCCAGTAGAGCCCGACAGAGCCCGACAGG
The DNA here is from genome assembly GCF_036013445.1 of Caloenas nicobarica. NCBI lineage: Eukaryota > Metazoa > Chordata > Aves > Columbiformes > Columbidae > Caloenas > Caloenas nicobarica. Next base: position 219,764 of record NW_027017115.1, read on the forward strand.
GCCCGAGAGAGCCCAGTTTAGCCCAGTAGAGCCCGACAGAGCCCGACAGAGCCCGACAGAGCCCGACAGGGCCCGACAGAGCCCGACAGAGCCTGACAGAGCCCAGTAGAGCCCGACAGAGCCCGACAGAGCCCGACAGGGCCCGACAGGGCCCAGTTTAGCCCAGTAGAGCCCGACAGAGCCCGACAGAGCCCGACAGAGCCCGACAGAGCCCGACAGGGCCCGACAGGGCCCAGTTTAGCCCAGTAGAGCCCGACAGAGCCCGACAGAGCCCGACAGAGCCCGACAGAGCCCGACAGAGACCGACAGGGCCCAGTAGAGCCCGACAGAGCCCGACAGAGCCCGACAGAGCCCGACAGAGCGCAGTAGAGCCCGACAGAGCCCGACAGAGCCCGACAGGGCCCGACAGGGCCCGACAGAGCCCGACAGAGCCCGACAGAGCCCGACAGGGCCCGACAGAGCCCGACAGGGCCCAGTAGAACCCGACAGAGCCCGCCAGAGCCCGCCAGAGCCCGACAGGGCCCGACAGGGCCCGACAGAGCCCAGTTTAGCCCAGTAGAGCCCGACAGAGCCCGACAGAGCCCGACAGAGCCCAGTAGAGCCCAGTAGAGCCCGACAGAGCCCGACAGAGCCCGACAGAGCCCGACAGGGCCCGACAGGGCCCGACAGAGCCCGACAGAGCCCGACAGAGCCCGACAGAGCCCGACAGGGCCCGACAGGGCCCGACAGAGCCCAGTTTAGCCCAGTAGAGCCCGACAGAGCCCGACAGAGCCCGACAGAGCCCAGTAGAGCCCAGTAGAGCCCGACAGAGCCCGACAGAGCCCGACAGAGCCCGACAGGGCCCAGTAGAGCCCGACAGAGCCCGACAGGGCCCGACAGAGCCCAGTTTAGCCCAGTAGAGCCCGACAGAGCCCGACAGAGCCCGACAGAGCCCGACAGGGCCCGACAGAGCCCAGTAGAGCCCGACAGAGCCCGACAGAGCCCGACGGGGCCCGACAGAGCCCAGTTTAGTCCAGTAGAGCCCGACAGAGCCCGACAGAGCCCGACAGAGCCTGACAGAGCCTAGTAGAGCCCGACAGAGCCCGACAGAGCCCGACAGGGCCCGACAGGGCCCGACAGGGCCCGACAGGGCCCAGTTTTGCCCAGTAGAGCCCGACAGAGCCCGACAGAGCCCGACAGAGCCCGACAGAGCCCGACAGGGCCCAGTAGAGCCCGACAGAGCCCGACAGAGCCCGACAGAGCGCAGTAGAGCCCGACAGAGCCCGACAGAGCCCGACAGGGCCCGACAGGGCCCGACAGGGCACGACAGAGCCCGACAGAGCCCGACAGGGCCCGACAGGGCCCGACAGAGCCCGACAGGGCCCGACAGAGCCCGACAGGGCCCAGTAGAGCCCGACAGAGCCCGACAGAGCCCGACAGGGCCCGACAGGGCCCGACAGGGCCCGACAGAGCCCAGTAGAGCCCAGTAGAGACCGACAGAGCCCGACAGAGCCCGACAGAGCCCGACAGGGCCCGACAGGCCCCGACAGGGCCCGGTTTAGACCAGTAGAACCCGACAGAGCCCGACAGAGCCCGACAGAGCCCGACAGAGCCCAGTAGAGCCCGACAGAGCCCGACAGGGCCCGACAGAGCCCGACAGAGCCCGACAGGGCCCGACAGGGCCCGACAGGGCCCGACAGAGCCCAGTTTAGCCCAGTAGAGCCCGACAGAGCCCGACAGAACCCGACAGAGCCCGACAGGGCCCGACAGGGAACAGTAGAGCCCAGTAGAGCCCGACAGAGCCCGACAGAGCCCGACAGGGCCCGACAGGGCCCGACAGAGCCCGACAGAGCCCGACAGGGCCCGACAGAGCCCGACAGAGCCCGACAGAGCCCGACAGGGCCCCACAGAGCCCGACAGAGCCCAGTAGAGTCCAGTAGAGCCCGACACAGCCCGACAGAGCCCGACAGGGCCCGACAGAGCCCGACAGAGCCCGACAGAGCCCGGCAGAGCACAGTAGAGCCCGACAGAGCCCGACAGAGCCCGACAGAGCCCAGTAGAGCCCAGTAGAGCCCGACAGAGCCCGACAGAGCCCGACAGGGCCCGACAGGGCCCGACAGAGCCCAGTAGAGCCCGACAGAGCCCGACAGAGCCCGACAGAGCCCGACAGGGCCCGACAGGGCCCGACAGAGCCCAGTTTAGCCCAGTAGAGCCCGACAGAGCCCGACAGAGCCCGACAGAGCCCAGTAGAGCCCAGTAGAGCCCGACAGAGCCCGACAGAGCCCGACAGAGCCCGACAGGGCCCGACAGGGCCCGACAGAGCCCAGTAGAGCCCGACAGAGCCCGACAGAGCCCGACAGAGCCCGACAGGGCCCGACAGGGCCCGACAGAGCCCAGTTTAGCCCAGTAGAGCCCGACAGAGCCCGACAGAGCCCGACAGAGCCCAGTAGAGCCCGACAGAGCCCGACAGAGCCCGACAGAGCCCGACAGAGCCCGACAGGGCCCGACAGAGCCCAGTTTAGCCCAGTAGAGCCCGACAGAGCCCGACAGAGCCCGACAGAGCCCGACAGGGCCCAGTAGAGCCCGACAGAGCCCGACAGGGCCCGAGAGAGCCCAGTTTAGCCCAGTAGAGCCCGACAGAGCCCGACAGAGCCCGACAGAGCCCGACAGGGCCCGACAGAGCCCGACAGAGCCTGACAGAGCCCAGTAGAGCCCGACAGAGCCCGACAGAGCCCGACAGAGCCCGACAGAGCCCGACAGAACCCGACAGGGCCCGACAGGGCCCAGTAGAGCCCGACAGAGCCCGACAGAGCCCAGCAGAGCCCAGTAGAGCCGGACAGAGCCCGACAGAGCCCGACAGAACCCGACAGAGCCCGACAGAGCCCAGTAGAGCCCGACAGAGCCCGACAGAGCCCGACAGAGCCCGACAGGGCCCAGTAGAGACCGACAGAGCCCGACAGAGCCCAGTAGAGCCCAGTAGAGCCCGACAGAGGCCGACAGAGCCCGACAGAGCCCGACAGAACCCGACAGAGCCCGACAGAGCCCAGTAGAGCCCGACAGAACCCGACAGAGCCCGACAGGGCCCGAGAGGGCCCGACAGAGCCCAGTAGAGCCCGACAGAGCCCGACAGAGCCCGAGAGAGCCCGACAGGGCCCGACAGGGCCCGACAGAGCCCGACAGAGCCCGACAGGGCCCAGTAGAGCCCGACAGAACCCGACAGAGCCCGACAAAGACCGACAGGGCCCGACAGAGCCCGACAGAGCCCAGTATAGCCCGACAGAGCCCGACAGAGCCCGACAGAGCCCGACAGAACCCGACAGAGCCCAGTAGAGCCCGACAGAGCCCGACAGAGCCCGACAGAGCCCGACAGGGCCCGACAGGGCCCGACAGGGCCCAGTAGAGCCCGACAGACCCCGACAGAGCCCGACAGGGCCCGACCGGGCCCGACAGAGCCCAGTAGAGCCCGACAGATCCCGACAGAGCCCGACAGAGCCCGACAGGGCCCGACAGGGCCCGACAGAGCCCGACAGAGCCCGACAGGGCCCGACAGGGCCCAGTAGAGCCCGACAGAACCCGACAGAGCCCGACAGAGCCCGACAGGGCCCGACAGGGCCCGACAGGGCCCGACAGAGCCCGACAGAGCCCAGTAGAGCCCAGTAGAGCCCGACAGAGCCCGACAGAGCCCGACAGGGCCCGACAGAGCCCGACAGAGCCCAGTAGAGCCCGACAGAGCCCGACAGGGCCCGACAGGGCCCGACAGGGCCCGACAGGGCCCGACAGAGCCCAGTTTAGCCCAGTAGAGCCCGACAGAGCCCGACAGAGCCCGACAGGGCCCAGTAGAGCCCGACAGAGCCCGACAGAGCCCGACAGAGCCCGACAGAGCGCAGTAGAGCCCGACAGAGCCCGACAGAGCCCGACAGGGCCCGACAGGGCCCGACAGGGCCCGACAGAGCCCGACAGGGCCCGACAGAGCCCGACAGGGCCCGACAGGGCCCGACAGGGCCCAGTAGAGCCCGCCAGAGCCCGCCAGAGCCCGACAGAGCCCGACAGGGCCCGACAGGGCCCGACAGGGCCCGACAGAGCCCGACAGGGCCCGACAGAGCCCGACAGAGCCCGACAGGGCCCGTCACGGCCCGACAGGGCCCAGTAGAGCCCGACAGAGCCCGACAGAGCCCGACAGGGCCCGACAGGGCCCGACAGAGCCCGACAGAGCCCGACAGGGCCCGACAGGGCCCGACAGAGCCCAGTAGAGCCCGACAGAGCCCGACAGAGCTCGACAGAGCCCGACAGGGCCCGACAGGGCCCAGTAGATCCCGACAGAGCCCGACAGAGCCCGACAGAGCCCGACAGGACCCGATAGGGCCAGAGAGAGCCCGACAGAGCCCGACAGGGCCCGACAGGGCCCGACAGGGCCCAGTAGAGCCCGACAGAGCCCGACAGAGCCCGACAGAACCCGTCAGAGCCCGACAGAGCCCGACAGAGCCCGACAGAACCCGACAGGGCCCGACAGGGCCCAGTAGAGCCCGACAGAGCCCGACAGAGCCCAGCAGAGCCCAGTAGAGCCGGACAGAGCCCGACAGAGCCCGACAGAACCCGACAGAGCCCGACAGAGCCCGACAGAGCCCAGTAGAGCCCGACAGAGCCCGACAGAGCCCGACAGAGCCCGACAGGGCCCAGTAGAGACCGACAGAGCCCGACAGAGCCCAGTAGAGCCCAGTAGAGCCCGACAGAGGCCGACAGAGCCCGACAGAGCCCGACAGAACCCGACAGAGCCCGACAGAGCCCAGTAGAGCCCGACAGAACCCGACAGAGCCCGACAGGGCCCGAGAGGGCCCGACAGAGCCCGACAGGGCCCAGTAGAGCCCGACAGAACCCGACAGAGCCCGACAGAGACCGACAGGGCCCGACAGAGCCCGACAGAGCCCAGTATAGCCCGACAGAGCCCGACAGAGCCCGACAGAGCCCGACAGAACCCGACAGAGCCCAGTAGAGCCCGACAGAGCCCGACAGAGCCCGACAGAGCCCGACAGGGCCCGACAGGGCCCGACAGGGCCCAGTAGAGCCCGACAGACCCCGACAGAGCCCGACAGGGCCCGACAGGGCCCGACAGAGCCCAATAGAGCCCGACAGAGCCCGACAGAGCCCGACAGGGCCCGACAGGGCCCGACAGAGCCCGACAGAGCCCGACAGAGCCCGACAGGGCCCAGTAGAGCCCGACAGAACCCGACAGAGCCCGACAGAGACCGACAGGGCCCGACAGAGCCCGACAGAGCCCAGTATAGCCCGACAGAGCCCGACAGAGCCCGACAGAGCCCGACAGAACCCGACAGAGCCCAGTAGAGCCCGACAGAGCCCGACAGAGCCCGACAGAGCCCGACAGGGCCCGACAGGGCCCGACAGGGCCCAGTAGAGCCCGACAGACCCCGACAGAGCCCGACAGGGCCCGACAGGGCCCGACAGAGCCCAGTAGAGCCCGACAGAGCCCGACAGAGCCCGACAGGGCCCGACAGGGCCCGACAGAGCCCGACAGAGCCCGACAGAGCCCGACAGGGCCCAGTAGAGCCCGACAGAACCCGACAGAGCCCGACAGAGCCCGACAGGGCCCGACAGAGCCCGACAGAGCCCAGTATAGCCCGACAGAGCCCGACAGAGCCGGACAGGGCCCGACAGAGCCCGCCAGAGCCCGACAGGGCCCGACAGGGCCCGACAGGGCCCGACATAGCCCGACAGAGCCCAGTAGAGCCCAGTAGAGCCCGACAGAGCCCGACAGAGCCCGACAGAGCCCGACAGGGCCCGACAGGGCCCGACAGGGCCCGACAGAGCCCGACAGAGCCCAGTAGAGCCCAACAGAGCCCGACAGAGCCCGACAGGGCCCGACAGAGCCCGACAGAGCCCGACAGAGCCCAGTAGAGCCCGACAGAGCCCGACAGAGCCCGACAGGGCCCGACAGGGCCCGACAGAGCCCAGTTTAGCCCAGTAGAGCCCGACAGAGCCCGACAGAGCCCGACAGAGCCCAGTAGAGCCCGACAGAGCCCGACAGAGCCCGACAGCGCCCGACAGCGCCCGACAGAGCCCGACGGTGCCCGACAGGGCCCGACAGAGCCCAGTTTAGCCCAGTAGAGCCCGACAGAGCCCGACAGAGCCCGACAGAGCCCGACAGAGCCTGACAGAGCCCAGTAGAGCCCGACAGAGCCCGACAGAGCCCGACAGGGCCCGACAGGGCCCGACAGGGCCCGACAGGGCCCATTTTAGCCCAGTAGAGCCCGACAGAGCCCGACAGAGCCCGACAGAGCCCGACAGGGCCCAGTAAAGCCCGACAGAGCCCGACAAAGCCCGACAGAGCCCGACAGAGCCCGACAGAGCGCAGTAGAGCCCGACAGAGCCCGACAGAGCCCGACAGGGCCCGACAGGGACCGACAGGGCCCGACAGAGCCCGACAGAGCCCAGTAGAGCCCAACAGAGCCCGACAGAGCCCGACAGAGCCCGACAGGGCCCGACAGGGCCCGACAGGGCCCGACAGAGCCTGACAGAGCCCGACAGGGCCCAGCAGAGCCCGACAGAGCCCGACAGGGCCCGACAGGGCTTGACAGGGCCCGACAGAGCCCGACAGGGCCCGACAGAGCCCGACAGATCCCGACAGGGCCCGACACGGCCCGACAGGGCCCAGTAGAGCCCGACAGAGCCCGACAGAGCCCGACAGGGCCCGACAGGGCCCGACAGAGCCCGACAGAGCCCGACAGGGCCCGACAGGGCCCGACAGAGCCCAGTAGAGCCCGACAGAGCCCGACAGAGCCCGACAGAGCCCGACAGGGCCCGACAGGGCCCAGTAGATCCCGACAGAGCCCGACAGAGCCCGACAGAGCCCGACAGGGCCCGACAGGGCCCGACAGAGCCCGACAGAGCCCGACAGGGCCCGACAGGGCCCAGTAGAGCCCGACAGAGCCCGACAGAGCCCGACAGAACCCGTCAGAGCCCAGCAGAGCCCGACAGAGCCCGACAGAGCCCGACAGAGCCCGACAGAGCCCGACAGAACCCGTCAGAGCCCGTCAGAGCCCGACAGAGCCCGACAGAGCCCAGCAGAGCCCAGTAGAGCCCGACAGAGCCCGACAGAGCCCGACAGAACCCGACAGAGCCCGACAGAGCCCAGTAGATCCCGACAGAGCCCGACAGAGCCCGACAGAGCCCGACAGGGCCCAGTAGAGACCGACAGAGCCCGACAGAGCCCAGTAGAGCCCAGTAGAGCCCGACAGAGCCCGACAGAGCCCGACAGAGCCCGACAGAGCCCGACGGGGCCCGACAGGGCCCGACAGAGCCCAGTTTAGCCCAGTAGAGCCCGACAGAGCCCGACAGAGCCCGACAGAGCCCGACAGGGCCCAGTAGAGCCCGACAGAGCCCGACAGAGCCCGACAGGGCCCGACAGGGCCCAGTAGAGCCCGACAGACCCTGACAGAGCCCGACAGGGCCCGACAGGGCCCGACAGAGCCCAGTAGAGCCCGACAGAGCCCGACAGAGCCCGACAGAGCCCGACAGGGCCCGACAGGGCCCGACAGAGCCCGACAGAGCCCGACAGGGCCCAGTAGAGCCCGACAGAACCCGACAGAGCCCGACAGAGCCCGACAGGGCCCGACAGAGCCCGACAGAGCCCAGTATAGCGCGACAGAGCCCGACAGAGCCGGACAGGGCCCGACAGAGCCCGCCAGAGCCCGACAGGGCCCGACAGGGCCCGACAGGGCCCGACATAGCCCGACAGAGCCCAGTAGAGCCCAGTAGAGCCCGACAGAGCCCGACAGAGCCCGACAGAGCCCGACAGGGCCCGACAGGGCCCGACAGGGCCCGACAGAGCCCGTCAGAGCCCAGTAGAACCCAGTAGAGCCCGACAGAGCCCGACAGAGCCCGACAGGGCCCGACAGGGCCCGACAGAGCCCGACAGAGCCCAGTAGAGCCCGACAGAGTCCGACAGGGCCCGACAGGGCCCGACAGGGCCCGACAGAGCCCAGTTTAGCCCAGTAGAGCCCGACAGAGCCCGACAGAGCCCGACAGAGCCCAGTAGAGCCCGACAGAGCCCGACAGAGCCCGACAGCGCCCGACAGCGCCCGACAGAGCCCGACGGGGCCTGACAGAGCCCAGTAGAGCCCGACAGAGCCCGACAGAGCCCGACAGAGCCCAGTTTAGCCCAGTAGAGCCCGACAGAGCCCGACAGAGCCCGACAGAGCCTGACAGAGCCCAGTAGAGCCCGACAGAGCCCGACAGAGCCCGACAGGGCCCAGTTTAGCCCAGTAGAGCCCGACAGAGCCCGACAGAGCCCGACAGAGCCCGACAGGGCCCAGTAAAGCCCGACAGAGCCCGACAGAGCCCGACAGAGCCCGACAGAGCGCAGTAGAGCCCGACAGAGCCCGACAGAGCCCGACAGGGCCCGACAGGGCCCGACAGGGCCCGACAGGGCCCGACAGAGCCCAGTAGAGCCCGACAGAGCCCGACAGAGCCCGACAGGGCCCGACAGGGCCCGACAGGGCCCGACAGAGCCCGACAGAGCCTGACAGAGCCCGACAGGGCCCAGCAGAGCCCGACAGAGCCCGACAGGGCCCGACAGGGCTTGACAGGGCCCGACAGAGCCCGACAGGGCCCGACAGAGCCCGACAGATCCCGACAGGGCCCGACACGGCCCGACAGGGCCCAGTAGAGCCCGACAGAGCCCGACAGAGCCCGACAGGGCCCGACAGGGCCCGACAGAGCCCGACAGAGCCCGACAGGGCCCGACAGGGCCCGACAGAGCCCAGTAGAGCCCGACAGAGCCCGACAGAGCCCGACAGAGCCCGACAGGGCCCGACAGGGCCCAGTAGATCCCGACAGAGCCCGACAGAGCCCGACAGAGCCCGACAGGGCCCGACAGGGCCCGACAGAGCCCGACAGGGCCCGACAGGGCCCAGTAGAGCCCGACAGAGCCCGACAGAGCCCGACAGAACCCGTCAGAACCCGTCAGAGCCCGACAGAGCCCGACAGAGCCCGACAGAGCCCGACAGAGCCCGACAGAACCCGTCAGAGCCCGGCAGAGCCCGACAGAGCCCGACAGAGCCCAGCAGAGCCCAGTAGAGCCCGACAGAGCCCGACAGAGCCCGACAGAACCCGACAGAGCCCGACAGAGCCCAGTAGAGCCCGACAGAGCCCGACAGAGCCCGACAGAGCCCGACAGGGCCCAGTAGAGCCCAGTAGAGCCCGACAGAGCCCGACAGAGCCCAGTAGAGCCCAGTAGAGACCGACAGAGCCCGACAGAGCCCAGTAGAGCCCAGTAGAGCCCGACAGAGCCCGACAGAGCCCGACAGAGCCCGACAGAGCCCGACGGGGCCCGACAGGGCCCGACAGAGCCCAGTTTAGCCCAGTAGAGCCCGACAGAGCCCGACAGAGCCCAACAGAGCCCGACAGGGCCCAGTAGAGCCCGACAGAGCCCGACAGAGCCCGACAGAGCCCGACAGGGCCCGACAGGGCCCAGTAGAGCCCGACAGAGCCCGACAGAGCCCGACAGAGGCCGACAGAGCCCAGTAGAGCCCGACAGAGCCCGACAGAGCCCGACAGAGCCCGACAGAACCCGTCAGAGCTAGGCAGAGCCCGACAGAGCCCGACAGAGCCCAGCAGAGCCCAGTAGAGCCCGACAGAGCCCGACAGAGCCCGACAGAACCCGACAGAGCCCGACAGAGCCCAGTAGAGCCCGACAGAGCCCGACAGAGCCCGACAGAGCCCGACAGGGCCCAGTAGAGACCGACAGAGCCCGACAGAGCCCAGTAGAGCCCAGTAGAGCCTGACAGAGCCCGACAGAGCCCGACAGAGCCCGACAGAGCCCGACGGGGCCCGACAGGGCCCGACAGAGCCCAGTTTAGCCCAGTAGAGCCCGACAGAGCCCGACAGAGCCCGACAGAGCCCGACAGGGCCCAGTAGAGCCCGACAGAGCCCGACAGAGCCCGACAGGGCCCGACAGGGCCCAGTAGAGCCCGACAGACCCCGACAGAGCCCGACAGGGCCCGACAGGGCCCGACAGAGCCCAGTAGAGCCCGACAGAGCCCGACAGAGCCCGACAGAGCCCGACAGGGCCCGACAGGGCCCGACAGAGCCCGACAGAGCCCGACAGGGCCCAGTAGAGCCCGACAGAACCCGACAGAGCCCGACAGAGCCCGACAGGGCCCGACAGAGCCCGACAGAGCCCAGTATAGCCCGACAGAGCCCGACAGAGCCGGACAGGGCCCGACAGAGCCCGCCAGAGCCCGACAGGGCCCGACAGGGCCCGACAGGGCCCGACATAGCCCGACAGAGCCCAGTAGAGCCCAGTAGAGCCCGACAGAGCCCGACAGAGCCCGACAGAGCCCGACAGGGCCCGACAGGGCCCGACAGGGCCCGACAGAGCCCAGTAGAGCCCAGTAGAGCCCGACAGAGCCCGACAGGGCCCGACAGAGCCCGACAGAGCCCGACAGAGCCCAGTAGAGCCCGACAGAGGCCGACAGGGCCCGACAGGGCCCGACAGGGCCCGACAGAGCCCAGTTTAGCCCAGTAGAGCCCGACAGAGCCCGACAGAGCCCGACAGAGCCCAGTAGAGACCGACAGAGCCCGACAGCGCCCGACAGCGCCCAACAGCGCCCGACAGAGCCCGACAGAGCCCGACAGAGCCCGACAGGGCACGACAGAGCCCGACAGAGCCCGACAGGGCCCGACAGAGCCCGACAGAGCCCGACAGAGCGCAGTAGAGCCCGACAGAGCCCGACAGAGCCAGACAGGGCCCGACAGGGACCGACAGGGCCCGACAGAGCCCGACAGAGCCCAGTAGAGCCCGACAGAGCCCGACAGAGCCCGACAGAGCCCGACAGGGCCCGACAGGGCCCGACAGGGCCCGACAGAGCCCGACAGAGCCTGACAGAGCCCGACAGGGCCCAGCAGAGCCCGACAGAGCCCGACACGGCCCGACAGGGCTTGACAGGGCCCGACAGAGCCCGACAGGGCCCGACAGAGCCCGACAGATCCCGACAGGGCCCGACACGGCCCGACAGGGCCCAGTAGAGCCCGACAGAGCCCGACAGAGCCCGACAGGGCCCGACAGGGCCCGACAGAGCCCGACAGAGCCCGACAGGGCCCGACAGGGCCCGACAGAGCCCAGTAGAGCCCGACAGAGCCCGACAGAGCCCGACAGAGCCCGACAGGGCCCGACAGGGCCCAGTAGATCCCGACAGAGCCCGACAGAGCCCGACAGAGCCCGACAGGGCCCGACAGGGCCCGACAGAGCCCGACAGAGCCCGACAGGGCCCGACAGGGCCCAGTAGAGCCCGACAGAGCCCGACAGAGCCCGACAGAACCCGTCAGAGCCCGGCAGAGCCCGACAGAGCCCGACAGAGCCCGACAGAGCCCGACAGAACCCGTCAGAGCCCGGCAGAGCCCGACAGAGCCCGACAGAGCCCAGCAGAGCCCAGTAGAGCCCGACAGAGCCCGACAGAGCCCGACAGAACCCGACAGAGCCTGACAGAGCCCAGTAGAGCCCGACAGAGCCCGACAGAGCCCGACAGAGCCCGACAGGGCCCAGTAGAGACCGACAGAGCCCGACAGAGCCCAGTAGAGCCCAGTAGAGCCCGACAGAGCCCGACAGAGCCCGACAGAGCCCGACAGAGCCCGACGGGGCCCGACAGGGCCCGACAGAGCCCAGTTTATCCCAGTAGAGCCCGACAGAGCCCGACAGAGCCCGACAGAGCCCGACAGGGCCCAGTAGAGCCCGACAGAGCCCGACAGAGCCCGACAGGGCCCGACAGCGCCCAGTAGAGCCCGACAGACCCTGACAGAGCCCGACAGGGCCCGACAGGGCCCGACAGAGCCCAGTAGAGCCCGACAGAGCCCGACAGAGCCCGACAGGGCCCGACAGGGCCCGACATAGCCCGACAGAGCCCAGTAGATCCCAGTAGAGCCCGACAGAGCCCGACAGAGCCCGACAGAGCCCGACAGGGCCCGACAGGGCCCGACAGGGCCCGACAGAGCCCAGTAGAGCCCAGTAGAGCCCGACAGAGCCCGACAGAGCCCGAAAGGGCCCGACAGAGCCCGACAGAGCCCGACAGAGCCCAGTAGAGCCCGACAGAGCCCGACAGGGCCCGACAGGGCCCGACAGGGCCCGACAGAGCCCAGTTTAGCCCAGTAGAGCCCGACAGAGCCCGACAGAGCCCGACAGAGCCCAGTAGAGCCCGACAGAGCCCGACAGAGCCCGACAGCGCCCGACAGCGCCCGACAGAGCCCGACGGGGCCCGACAGGGCCCGACAGAGCCCAGTTTAGCCCAGTAGAGCCCGACAGAGCCCGACAGAGCCCGACAGAGCCCGACAGAGCCCAGTAGAGCCCGACAGAGCCCGACAGAGCCCGACAGGGCCCGACAGGGCCCGACAGGGCCCGACAGGGCCCAGTTTAGCCCAGTAGAGCCCGACAGAGCCCGACAGAGCCCGACAGAGCCCGACAGGGCCCAGTAAAGCCCGACAGAGCCCGACAGAGCCCGACAGAGCCCGACAGAGCGCAGTAGAGCCCGACAGAGCCCGACAGAGCCCGACAGGGCCCGACAGGGCCCGACAGGGCCCGACAGAGCCCGACAGAGCCCAGTAGAGCCCGACAGAGCCCGACAGAGCCCGACAGGGCCCGACAGGGCCCGACAGGGCCCGACAGAGCCCGACAGAGCCTGACAGAGCCCGACAGGGCCCAGCAGAGCCCGACAGAGCCCGACAGGGCCCGACAGGGCTTGACAGGGCCCGACAGAGCCCGACAGGGCCCGACAGAGCCCGACAGATCCCGACAGGGCCCGACACGGCCCGACAGGGCCCAGTAGAGCCCGACAGAGCCCGACAGAGCCCGACAGGGCCCGACAGGGCCCGACAGAGCCCGACAGAGCCCGACAGGGCCCGACAGGGCCCGACAGAGCCCAGTAGAGCCCGACAGAGCCCGACAGAGCCCGACAGAGCCCGACAGGGCCCGACAGGGCCCAGTAGATCCCGACAGAGCCCGACAGAGCCCGACAGAGCCCGACAGGGCCCGACAGGGCCCGACAGGGCCCGACAGAGCCCGACAGGGCCCGACAGGGCCCAGTAGAGCCCGACAGAGCCCGACAGAGCCCGACAGAACCCGTCAGAGCCCGGCAGAGCCCGATAGAGCCCGACAGAGCCCGACAGAGCCCGACAGAGCCCGACAGAACCCGTCAGAGCCCGGCAGAGCCCGACAGAGCCCGACAGAGCCCAGCAGAGCCCAGTAGAGCCCGACAGAGCCCGACAGAGCCCGACAGAACCCGACAGAGCCCGACAGAGCCCAGTAGAGCCCGACAGAGCCCGACAGAGCCCGACAGAGCCCGACAGGGCCCAGTAGAGACCGACAGAGCCCGACAGAGCCCAGTAGAGCCCAGTAGAGCCCGACAGAGCCCGACAGAGCCCGACAGAGCCCGACAGAGCCCGACGGGGCCCGACAGGGCCCGACAGAGCCCAGTTTATCCCAGTAGAGCCCGACAGAGCCCGACAGAGCCCGACAGAGCCCGACAGGGCCCAGTAGAGCCCGACAGAGCCCGACAGAGCCCGACAGGGCCCGACAGCGCCCAGTAGAGCCCGACAGACCCTGACAGAGCCCGACAGGGCCCGACAGGGCCCGACAGAGCCCAGTAGAGCCCGACAGAGCCCGACAGAGCCCGACAGAGCCCGACAGGGCCCGACAGGGCCCGACATAGCCCGACAGAGCCCAGTAGAGCCCAGTAGAGCCCGACAGAGCCCGACAGAGCCCGACAGAGCCCGACAGGGCCCGACAGGGCCCGACAGGGCCCGACAGAGCCCAGTAGAGCCCAGTAGAGCCCGACAGAGCCCGACAGAGCCCGACAGGGCCCGACAGAGCCCGACAGAGCCCGACAGAGCCCAGTAGAGCCCGACAGAGCCCGACAGGGCCCGACAGGGCCCGACAGGGCCCGACAGAGCCCAGTTTAGCCCAGTAGAGCCCGACAGAGCCCGACAGAGCCCGACAGAGCCCAGTAGAGCCCGACAGAGCCCGACAGAGCCCGACAGCGCCCGACAGCGCCCGACAGAGCCCGACGGGGCCCGACAGGGCCCGACAGAGCCCAGTTTAGCCCAGTAGAGCCCGACAGAGCCCGACAGAGCCCGACAGAGCCCGACAGGGCCCAGTAAAGCCCGACAGAGCCCGACAGAGCCCGACAGAGCCCGACAGAGCGCAGTAGAGCCCGACAGAGCCCGACAGAGCCCGACAGGGCCCGACAGGGCCCGACAGGGCCCGACAGAGCCCGACAGAGCCCAGTAGAGCCCGACAGAGCCCGACAGAGCCCGACAGGGCCCGACAGGGCCCGACAGGGCCCGACAGAGCCCGACAGAGCCTGACAGAGCCCGACAGGGCCCAGCAGAGCCCGACAGAGCCCGACAGGGCCCGACAGGGCTTGACAGGGCCCGACAGAGCCCGACAGGGCCCGACAGAGCCCGACAGATCCCGACAGGGCCCGACACGGCCCGACAGGGCCCAGTAGAGCCCGACAGAGCCCGACAGAGCCCGACAGGGCCCGACAGGGCCCGACAGAGCCCGACAGAGCCCGACAGGGCCCGACAGGGCCCGACAGAGCCCAGTAGAGCCCGACAGAGCCCGACAGAGCCCGACAGAGCCCGACAGGGCCCGACAGGGCCCAGTAGATCCCGACAGAGCCCGACAGAGCCCGACAGAGCCCGACAGGGCCCGACAGGGCCCGACAGAGCCCGACAGAGCCCGACAGGGCCCGACAGGGCCCAGTAGAGCCCGACAGAGCCCGACAGAGCCCGACAGAACCCGTCAGAGCCGGGCAGAGCCCGATAGAGCCCGACAGAGCCCGACAGAGCCCGACAGAGCCCGACAGAACCCGTCAGAGCCCGGCAGAGCCCGACAGAGCCCGACAGAGCCCAGCAGAGCCCAGTAGAGCCCGACAGAGCCCGACAGAGCCCGACAGAACCCGACAGAGCCCGACAGAGCCCAGTAGAGCCCGACAGAGCCCGACAGAGCCCGACAGAGCCCGACAGGGCCCAGTAGAGACCGACAGAGCCCGACAGAGCCCAGTAGAGCCCAGTAGAGCCCGACAGAGCCCGACAGAGCCCGACAGAGCCCGACAGAGCCCGACGGGGCCCGACAGGGCCCGACGGGGCCCAGTTTAGCCCAGTAGAGCCCGACAGAGCCCGACAGAGCCCGACAGAGCCCGACAGGGCCCAGTAGAGCCCGACAGAGCCCGACAGAGCCCGACAGAGCCCGACAGGGCCCGACAGGGCCCAGTAGAGCCCGACAGAGCCCGACAGAGCCCGACAGAGCCCGACAGAGGCCGACAGAGCCCAGTAGAGCCCGACAGAGCCCGACAGAGCCCGACAGAGCCCGACAGAACCCGTCAGAGCCCGGCAGAGCCCGACAGAGCCCGACAGAGCCCAGCAGAGCCCAATAGAGCCCGACAGAGCCCGACAGAGCCCGACAGAACCCGACAGAGCCCGACAGAGCCCAGTAGAGCCCGACAGAGCCCGACAGAGCCCGACAGAGCCCGACAGGGCCCAGTAGAGACCGACAGAGCCCGACAGAGCCCAGTAGAGCCCAGTAGAGCCCGACAGAGCCCGACAGAGCCCGACAGAGCCCGACAGAGCCCGACGGGGCCCGACAGGGCCCGACAGAGCCCAGTTTAGCCCAGTAGAGCCCGACAGAGCCCGACAGAGCCCGACAGAGCCCGACAGGGCCCAGTAGAGCCCGACAGAGCCCGACAGAGCCCGACAGGGCCCGACAGGGCCCAGTAGAGCCCGACAGACCCCGACAGAGCCCGACAGGGCCCGACAGGGCCCGACAGAGCCCAGTAGAGCCCGACAGAGCCCGACAGAGCCCGACAGAGCCCGACAGGGCCCGACAGGGCCCGACAGAGCCCGACAGAGCCCGACAGAGCCCGACAGGGCCCAGTAGAGCCCGACAGAACCCGACAGAGCCCGACAGAGACCGACAGGGCCCGACAGAGCCCGACAGAGCCCAGTATAGCCCGACAGAGCCCGACAGAGCCGGACAGGGCCCGACAGAGCCCGACAGAGCCCGACAGAGCCCGACAGGGCCCAGTAGAGCCCGACAGAACCCGACAGAGCCCGACAGGGCCCGACAGGGCCCGACAGAGCCCAGTAGAGCCCGACAGAGCCCGACAGAGCCCGACAGGGCCCGACAGGGCCCGACAGGGCCCGACAGAGCCCGACAGAGCCTGACAGAGCCCGACAGGGCCCAGCAGAGCCCGACAGAGCCCGACAGGGCCCGACAGGGCTTGACAGGGCCCGACAGAGCCCGACAGGGCCCGACAGAGCCCGACAGATCCCGACAGGGCCCGACACGGCCCGACAGGGCCCAGTAGAGCCCGACAGAGCCCGACAGAGCCCGACAGGGCCCGACAGGGCCCGACAGAGCCCGACAGAGCCCGACAGGGCCCGACAGGGCCCGACAGAGCCCAGTAGAGCCCGACAGAGCCCGACAGAGCCCGACAGAGCCCGACAGGGCCCGACAGGGCCCAGTAGATCCCGACAGAGCCCGACAGAGCCCGACAGAGCCCGACAGGGCCCGACAGGGCCCGACAGAGCCCGACAGGGCCCGACAGGGCCCAGTAGAGCCCGACAGAGCCCGACAGAGCCCGACAGAACCCGTCAGAACCCGTCAGAGCCCGACAGAGCCCGACAGAGCCCGACAGAGCCCGACAGAGCCCGACAGAACCCGTCAGAGCCCGGCAGAGCCCGACAGAGCCCGACAGAGCCCAGCAGAGCCCAGTAGAGCCCGACAGAGCCCGACAGAGCCCGACAGAACCCGACAGAGCCCGACAGAGCCCAGTAGAGCCCGACAGAGCCCGACAGAGCCCGACAGAGCCCGACAGGGCCCAGTAGAGCCCAGTAGAGCCCGACAGAGCCCGACAGAGCCCAGTAGAGCCCAGTAGAGACCGACAGAGCCCGACAGAGCCCAGTAGAGCCCAGTAGAGCCCGACAGAGCCCGACAGAGCCCGACAGAGCCCGACAGAGCCCGACGGGGCCCGACAGGGCCCGACAGAGCCCAGTTTAGCCCAGTAGAGCCCGACAGAGCCCGACAGAGCCCAACAGAGCCCGACAGGGCCCAGTAGAGCCCGACAGAGCCCGACAGAGCCCGACAGAGCCCGACAGGGCCCGACAGGGCCCAGTAGAGCCCGACAGAGCCCGACAGAGCCCGACAGAGGCCGACAGAGCCCAGTAGAGCCCGACAGAGCCCGACAGAGCCCGACAGAGCCCGACAGAACCCGTCAGAGCTAGGCAGAGCCCGACAGAGCCCGACAGAGCCCAGCAGAGCCCAGTAGAGCCCGACAGAGCCCGACAGAGCCCGACAGAACCCGACAGAGCCCGACAGAGCCCAGTAGAGCCCGACAGAGCCCGACAGAGCCCGACAGAGCCCGACAGGGCCCAGTAGAGACCGACAGAGCCCGACAGAGCCCAGTAGAGCCCAGTAGAGCCTGACAGAGCCCGACAGAGCCCGACAGAGCCCGACAGAGCCCGACGGGGCCCGACAGGGCCCGACAGAGCCCAGTTTAGCCCAGTAGAGCCCGACAGAGCCCGACAGAGCCCGACAGAGCCCGACAGGGCCCAGTAGAGCCCGACAGAGCCCGACAGAGCCCGACAGGGCCCGACAGGGCCCAGTAGAGCCCGACAGACCCCGACAGAGCCCGACAGGGCCCGACAGGGCCCGACAGAGCCCAGTAGAGCCCGACAGAGCCCGACAGAGCCCGACAGAGCCCGACAGGGCCCGACAGGGCCCGACAGAGCCCGACAGAGCCCGACAGGGCCCAGTAGAGCCCGACAGAACCCGACAGAGCCCGACAGAGCCCGACAGGGCCCGACAGAGCCCGACAGAGCCCAGTATAGCCCGACAGAGCCCGACAGAGCCGGACAGGGCCCGACAGAGCCCGCCAGAGCCCGACAGGGCCCGACAGGGCCCGACAGGGCCCGACATAGCCCGACAGAGCCCAGTAGAGCCCAGTAGAGCCCGACAGAGCCCGACAGAGCCCGACAGAGCCCGACAGGGCCCGACAGGGCCCGACAGGGCCCGACAGAGCCCAGTAGAGCCCAGTAGAGCCCGACAGAGCCCGACAGGGCCCGACAGAGCCCGACAGAGCCCGACAGAGCCCAGTAGAGCCCGACAGAGGCCGACAGGGCCCGACAGGGCCCGACAGGGCCCGACAGAGCCCAGTTTAGCCCAGTAGAGCCCGACAGAGCCCGACAGAGCCCGACAGAGCCCAGTAGAGACCGACAGAGCCCGACAGCGCCCGACAGCGCCCAACAGCGCCCGACAGAGCCCGACAGAGCCCGACAGAGCCCGACAGGGCACGACAGAGCCCGACAGAGCCCGACAGGGCCCGACAGAGCCCGACAGAGCCCGACAGAGCGCAGTAGAGCCCGACAGAGCCCGACAGAGCCAGACAGGGCCCGACAGGGACCGACAGGGCCCGACAGAGCCCGACAGAGCCCAGTAGAGCCCGACAGAGCCCGACAGAGCCCGACAGAGCCCGACAGGGCCCGACAGGGCCCGACAGGGCCCGACAGAGCCCGACAGAGCCTGACAGAGCCCGACAGGGCCCAGCAGAGCCCGACAGAGCCCGACACGGCCCGACAGGGCTTGACAGGGCCCGACAGAGCCCGACAGGGCCCGACAGAGCCCGACAGATCCCGACAGGGCCCGACACGGCCCGACAGGGCCCAGTAGAGCCCGACAGAGCCCGACAGAGCCCGACAGGGCCCGACAGGGCCCGACAGAGCCCGACAGAGCCCGACAGGGCCCGACAGGGCCCGACAGAGCCCAGTAGAGCCCGACAGAGCCCGACAGAGCCCGACAGAGCCCGACAGGGCCCGACAGGGCCCAGTAGATCCCGACAGAGCCCGACAGAGCCCGACAGAGCCCGACAGGGCCCGACAGGGCCCGACAGAGCCCGACAGAGCCCGACAGGGCCCGACAGGGCCCAGTAGAGCCCGACAGAGCCCGACAGAGCCCGACAGAACCCGTCAGAGCCCGGCAGAGCCCGACAGAGCCCGACAGAGCCCGACAGAGCCCGACAGAACCCGTCAGAGCCCGGCAGAGCCCGACAGAGCCCGACAGAGCCCAGCAGAGCCCAGTAGAGCCCGACAGAGCCCGACAGAGCCCGACAGAACCCGACAGAGCCTGACAGAGCCCAGTAGAGCCCGACAGAGCCCGACAGAGCCCGACAGAGCCCGACAGGGCCCAGTAGAGACCGACAGAGCCCGACAGAGCCCAGTAGAGCCCAGTAGAGCCCGACAGAGCCCGACAGAGCCCGACAGAGCCCGACAGAGCCCGACGGGGCCCGACAGGGCCCGACAGAGCCCAGTTTATCCCAGTAGAGCCCGACAGAGCCCGACAGAGCCCGACAGAGCCCGACAGGGCCCAGTAGAGCCCGACAGAGCCCGACAGAGCCCGACAGGGCCCGACAGCGCCCAGTAGAGCCCGACAGACCCTGACAGAGCCCGACAGGGCCCGACAGGGCCCGACAGAGCCCAGTAGAGCCCGACAGAGCCCGACAGAGCCCGACAGGGCCCGACAGGGCCCGACATAGCCCGACAGAGCCCAGTAGATCCCAGTAGAGCCCGACAGAGCCCGACAGAGCCCGACAGAGCCCGACAGGGCCCGACAGGGCCCGACAGGGCCCGACAGAGCCCAGTAGAGCCCAGTAGAGCCCGACAGAGCCCGACAGAGCCCGAAAGGGCCCGACAGAGCTCGACAGAGCCCGACAGAGCCCAGTAGAGCCCGACAGAGCCCGACAGGGCCCGACAGGGCCCGACAGGGCCCGACAGAGCCCAGTTTAGCCCAGTAGAGCCCGACAGAGCCCGACAGAGCCCGACAGAGCCCAGTAGAGCCCGACAGAGCCCGACAGAGCCCGACAGCGCCCGACAGCGCCCGACAGAGCCCGACGGGGCCCGACAGGGCCCGACAGAGCCCAGTTTAGCCCAGTAGAGCCCGACAGAGCCCGACAGAGCCCGACAGAGCCCGACAGAGCCCAGTAGAGCCCGACAGAGCCCGACAGAGCCCGACAGGGCCCGACAGGGCCCGACAGGGCCCGACAGGGCCCAGTTTAGCCCAGTAGAGCCCGACAGAGCCCGACAGAGCCCGACAGAGCCCGACAGGGCCCAGTAAAGCCCGACAGAGCCCGACAGAGCCCGACAGAGCCCGACAGAGCGCAGTAGAGCCCGACAGAGCCCGACAGAGCCCGACAGGGCCCGACAGGGCCCGACAGGGCCCGACAGAGCCCGACAGAGCCCAGTAGAGCCCGACAGAGCCCGACAGAGCCCGACAGGGCCCGACAGGGCCCGACAGGGCCCGACAGAGCCCGACAGAGCCTGACAGAGCCCGACAGGGCCCAGCAGAGCCCGACAGAGCCCGACAGGGCCCGACAGGGCTTGACAGGGCCCGACAGAGCCCGACAGGGCCCGACAGAGCCCGACAGATCCCGACAGGGCCCGACACGGCCCGACAGGGCCCAGTAGAGCCCGACAGAGCCCGACAGAGCCCGACAGGGCCCGACAGGGCCCGACAGAGCCCGACAGAGCCCGACAGGGCCCGACAGGGCCCGACAGAGCCCAGTAGAGCCCGACAGAGCCCGACAGAGCCCGACAGAGCCCGACAGGGCCCGACAGGGCCCAGTAGATCCCGACAGAGCCCGACAGAGCCCGACAGAGCCCGACAGGGCCCGACAGGGCCCGACAGGGCCCGACAGAGCCCGACAGGGCCCGACAGGGCCCAGTAGAGCCCGACAGAGCCCGACAGAGCCCGACAGAACCCGTCAGAGCCCGGCAGAGCCCGATAGAGCCCGACAGAGCCCGACAGAGCCCGACAGAGCCCGACAGAACCCGTCAGAGCCCGGCAGAGCCCGACAGAGCCCGACAGAGCCCAGCAGAGCCCAGTAGAGCCCGACAGAGCCCGACAGAGCCCGACAGAACCCGACAGAGCCCGACAGAGCCCAGTAGAGCCCGACAGAGCCCGACAGAGCCCGACAGAGCCCGACAGGGCCCAGTAGAGACCGACAGAGCCCGACAGAGCCCAGTAGAGCCCAGTAGAGCCCGACAGAGCCCGACAGAGCCCGACAGAGCCCGACAGAGCCCGACGGGGCCCGACAGGGCCCGACAGAGCCCAGTTTATCCCAGTAGAGCCCGACAGAGCCCGACAGAGCCCGACAGAGCCCGACAGGGCCCAGTAGAGCCCGACAGAGCCCGACAGAGCCCGACAGGGCCCGACAGCGCCCAGTAGAGCCCGACAGACCCTGACAGAGCCCGACAGGGCCCGACAGGGCCCGACAGAGCCCAGTAGAGCCCGACAGAGCCCGACAGAGCCCGACAGAGCCCGACAGGGCCCGACAGGGCCCGACATAGCCCGACAGAGCCCAGTAGAGCCCAGTAGAGCCCGACAGAGCCCGACAGAGCCCGACAGAGCCCGACAGGGCCCGACAGGGCCCGACAGGGCCCGACAGAGCCCAGTAGAGCCCAGTAGAGCCCGACAGAGCCCGACAGAGCCCGACAGGGCCCGACAGAGCCCGACAGAGCCCGACAGAGCCCAGTAGAGCCCGACAGAGCCCGACAGGGCCCGACAGGGCCCGACAGGGCCCGACAGAGCCCAGTTTAGCCCAGTAGAGCCCGACAGAGCCCGACAGAGCCCGACAGAGCCCAGTAGAGCCCGACAGAGCCCGACAGAGCCCGACAGCGCCCGACAGCGCCCGACAGAGCCCGACGGGGCCCGACAGGGCCCGACAGAGCCCAGTTTAGCCCAGTAGAGCCCGACAGAGCCCGACAGAGCCCGACAGAGCCCGACAGGGCCCAGTAAAGCCCGACAGAGCCCGACAGAGCCCGACAGAGCCCGACAGAGCGCAGTAGAGCCCGACAGAGCCCGACAGAGCCCGACAGGGCCCGACAGGGCCCGACAGGGCCCGACAGAGCCCGACAGAGCCCAGTAGAGCCCGACAGAGCCCGACAGAGCCCGACAGGGCCCGACAGGGCCCGACAGGGCCCGACAGAGCCCGACAGAGCCTGACAGAGCCCGACAGGGCCCAGCAGAGCCCGACAGAGCCCGACAGGGCCCGACAGGGCTTGACAGGGCCCGACAGAGCCCGACAGGGCCCGACAGAGCCCGACAGATCCCGACAGGGCCCGACACGGCCCGACAGGGCCCAGTAGAGCCCGACAGAGCCCGACAGAGCCCGACAGGGCCCGACAGGGCCCGACAGAGCCCGACAGAGCCCGACAGGGCCCGACAGGGCCCGACAGAGCCCAGTAGAGCCCGACAGAGCCCGACAGAGCCCGACAGAGCCCGACAGGGCCCGACAGGGCCCAGTAGATCCCGACAGAGCCCGACAGAGCCCGACAGAGCCCGACAGGGCCCGACAGGGCCCGACAGAGCCCGACAGAGCCCGACAGGGCCCGACAGGGCCCAGTAGAGCCCGACAGAGCCCGACAGAGCCCGACAGAACCCGTCAGAGCCGGGCAGAGCCCGATAGAGCCCGACAGAGCCCGACAGAGCCCGACAGAGCCCGACAGAACCCGTCAGAGCCCGGCAGAGCCCGACAGAGCCCGACAGAGCCCAGCAGAGCCCAGTAGAGCCCGACAGAGCCCGACAGAGCCCGACAGAACCCGACAGAGCCCGACAGAGCCCAGTAGAGCCCGACAGAGCCCGACAGAGCCCGACAGAGCCCGACAGGGCCCAGTAGAGACCGACAGAGCCCGACAGAGCCCAGTAGAGCCCAGTAGAGCCCGACAGAGCCCGACAGAGCCCGACAGAGCCCGACAGAGCCCGACGGGGCCCGACAGGGCCCGACGGGGCCCAGTTTAGCCCAGTAGAGCCCGACAGAGCCCGACAGAGCCCGACAGAGCCCGACAGGGCCCAGTAGAGCCCGACAGAGCCCGACAGAGCCCGACAGAGCCCGACAGGGCCCGACAGGGCCCAGTAGAGCCCGACAGAGCCCGACAGAGCCCGACAGAGCCCGACAGAGGCCGACAGAGCCCAGTAGAGCCCGACAGAGCCCGACAGAGCCCGACAGAGCCCGACAGAACCCGTCAGAGCCCGGCAGAGCCCGACAGAGCCCGACAGAGCCCAGCAGAGCCCAATAGAGCCCGACAGAGCCCGACAGAGCCCGACAGAACCCGACAGAGCCCGACAGAGCCCAGTAGAGCCCGACAGAGCCCGACAGAGCCCGACAGAGCCCGACAGGGCCCAGTAGAGACCGACAGAGCCCGACAGAGCCCAGTAGAGCCCAGTAGAGCCCGACAGAGCCCGACAGAGCCCGACAGAGCCCGACAGAGCCCGACGGGGCCCGACAGGGCCCGACAGAGCCCAGTTTAGCCCAGTAGAGCCCGACAGAGCCCGACAGAGCCCGACAGAGCCCGACAGGGCCCAGTAGAGCCCGACAGAGCCCGACAGAGCCCGACAGGGCCCGACAGGGCCCAGTAGAGCCCGACAGACCCCGACAGAGCCCGACAGGGCCCGACAGGGCCCGACAGAGCCCAGTAGAGCCCGACAGAGCCCGACAGAGCCCGACAGAGCCCGACAGGGCCCGACAGGGCCCGACAGAGCCCGACAGAGCCCGACAGAGCCCGACAGGGCCCAGTAGAGCCCGACAGAACCCGACAGAGCCCGACAGAGACCGACAGGGCCCGACAGAGCCCGACAGAGCCCAGTATAGCCCGACAGAGCCCGACAGAGCCGGACAGGGCCCGACAGAGCCCGCCAGAGCCCGACAGGGCCCGACAGGGCCCGACAGGGCCCGACATAGCCCGACAGAGCCCAGTAGAGCCCAGTAGAGCCCGACAGAGCCCGACAGAGCCCGACAGAGCCCGACAGGGCCCGACAGGGCCCGACAGGGCCCGACAGAGCCCAGTAGAGCCCAGTAGAGCCCGACAGAGCCCGACAGAGCCCGACAGGGCCCGACAGAGCCCGACAGAGCCCGACAGAGCCCGACAGGGCCCGACAGGGCCCGACAGGGCCCGGCAGGGCCCAGTTTAGCCCAGTAGAGCCCGACAGAGCCCGACAGAGCCCGACAGAGCCCAGTAGAGCCCGACAGAGCCCGACAGCGCCCGACAGCGCCCGACAGCGCCCGACAGAGCCCGACAGAGCCCGACAGAGCCCGACAGGGCACGACAGAGCCCGACAGGGCACGACAGAGCCCGACAGAGCCCGACAGGGCACGACAGAGCCCGACAGAGCCCGACAGAGCCCGACAGAGCCTGACAGGGCCCGACAGGGCCCAGTAGAGCCCGACAGAGCCCAGTAGAGCCCAGTAGAGCCCGACAGAGCCCGACAGAGCCCGACAGGGCCCGACAGGGCCCGACAGGGCCCAGTAGAGCCCGACAGAGCCCGACAGAGCCCGACAGAGCCCGACAGAGCTCGACAGGGCCCGACAGAGCCCGACAGAGCCCGACAGGGCTCAGTAGAGCCCGACAGAGCCCGACAGAGCCCGACAGAGCCCGACAGGGCCCGACAGAGCCCGACAGAGCCCGACAGGGCCCGACAGAGCCCGACAGGGCCCGACAGAGCCCGACAGAGCCCGACAGAGCCCAGTAGAGCCCGACAGAGCCCGACAGAGCCCGACAGGGCCCGACAGGGCCCGACAGAGCCCGACAGAGCCCGACAGGGCCCGACAGGGCCCAGTAGAGCCCGACAGAGCCCGACAGGGCCCGACAGAGCCCGACAGAGCCCAGTAGATCCCGACAGAGCCCGACAGAGCCCGACAGGGCCCGACAGAGCCCGACAGAGCCCGACAGGGCCCGACAGGGCCCAGTAGAGCCCGACAGAGCCCGACAGGGCCCGACAGAGCCCGACAGAGCCCAGTAGAGCCCAGTAGAGCCCGACAGAGCCCGACAGAGCCCGACAGGGCCCGACAGGGCCCAGTAGAGCCCGACAGAGCCCGACAGAGCCCGACAGAGCCCGACAGGGCCCGACAGGGCCCAGTAGAGCCCGACAGTGCCCGACAGAGCCCGACAGAGCCCGACAGAGCCCAGTAGAGCCCAGTAGAGCCCGACAGAGCCCGACACAGCCCGACAGAGCCCGACAGAGCCCGACAGGGCCCGACAGAGCCCGACAGAGCCCGACAGGGCCCGACAGAGCCCGACAGAGCCCGACAGAGCGCAGTAGAGCCCGACAGAGCCCGACAGAGCCCGACAGAGCCCAGTAGAGCCCGACAGAGCCCGACAGAGCCCGACAGAGCCCGACAGGGCCCGACAGGGCCCGACAGAGCCCGACAGAGCCCGACAGGGCCCAGCAGAGCCCGACAGAGCCCGACAGGGCCCGACAGGGCTTGACAGGGCCCGACAGAGCCCGACAGGGCCCGACAGAGCCCGACAGATCCCGACAGGGCCCGACACGGCCCGACAGGGCCCAGTAGAGCCCGACAGAGCCCGACAGAGCCCGACAGGGCCCGACAGGGCCCGACAGAGCCCGACAGAGCCCGACAGGGCCCGACAGGGCCCGACAGAGCCCAGTAGAGCCCGACAGAGCCCGACAGAGCCCGACAGAGCCCGACAGAGCCCGACAGGGCCCAGTAGATCCCGACAGAGCCCGACAGAGCCCGACAGAGCCCGACAGGGCCCGACAGAGCCCAGTAGAGCCCGACAGAGCCCGACAGAGCCCGACAGAGCCCGACAGGGCCCGACAGGGCCCAGTAGATCCCGACAGAGCCCGACAGAGCCCGACAGAGCCCGACAGGGCCCTACAGGGCCCGACAGAGCCCGACAGAGCCCGACAGGGCCCGACAGGGCCCAGTAGAGCCCGACAGAGCCCGACAGAGCCCGACAGAACCCGTCAGAGCCCGGCAGAGCCCGACAGAGCCCGACAGAGCCCGACAGAGCCCGACAGAGCCCGTCAGAGCCCGGCAGAGCCCGACAGAGCCCGACAGAGCCCAGCAGAGCCCAGTAGAGCCCGACAGAGCCCGACAGAGCCCGACAGAACCCGACAGAGCCCGACAGAGCCCAGTAGAGCCCGACAGAGCCCGACAGAGCCCGACAGAGCCCGACAGGGCCCAGTAGAGACCGACAGAGCCCGACAGAGCCCAGTAGAGCCCAGTAGAGCCCGACAGAGCCCGACAGAGCCCGACAGAGCCCGACAGAGCCCGACGGGGCCCGACAGGGCCCGACAGAGCCCAGTTTAGCCCAGTAGAGCCCGACAGAGCCCGACAGAGCCCGACAGGGCCCAGTAGAGCCCGACAGAGCCCGACAGAGCCCGACAGAGCCCGACAGGGCCCGAAAGGGCCCAGTAGAGCCCGACAGAGCCCGACAGAGCCCGACAGAGGCCGACAGAGCCCAGTAGAGCCCGACAGAGCCCGACAGAGCCCGACAGAGCCCGACAGAGCCCGACAGAACCCGTCAGAGCCCGGCAGAGCCCGACAGAGCCCGACAGAGCCCAGCAGAGCCCAGTAGAGCCCGACAGAGCCCGACAGAGCCCGACAGAACCCGACAGAGCCCGACAGAGCCCAGTAGAGCCCGACAGAGCCCGACAGAGCCCGACAGAGCCCGACAGGGCCCAGTAGAAACCGACAGAGCCCGACAGAGCCCAGTAGAGCCCAGTAGAGCCCGACAGAGCCCGACAGAGCCCGACAGAGCCCGACAGAGCCCGACGGGGCCCGACAGGGCCCGACAGAGCCCAGTTTAGCCCAGTAGAGCCCGACAGAGCCCGACAGAGCCCGACAGAGCCCGACAGGGCCCAGTAGAGCCCGACAGAGCCCGACAGAGCCCGACAGGGCCCGACAGGGCCCAGTAGAGCCCGACAGACCCCGACAGAGCCCGACAGGGCCCGACAGAGCCCAGTAGAGCCCGACAGAGCCCGACAGAGCCCGACAGAGCCCGACAGGGCCCGACAGGGCCCGACAGAGCCCGACAGAGCCCGACAGGGCCCAGTAGAGCCCGACAGAACCCGACAGAGCCCGACAGAGCCCGACAGGGCCCGACAGAGCCCGACAGAGCCCAGTATAGCCCGACAGAGCCCGACAGAGCCGGACAGGGCCCGACAGAGCCCGCCAGAGCCCGACAGGGCCCGACAGGGCCCAACAGGGCCCGACATAGCCCGACAGAGCCCAGTAGAGCCCAGTAGAGCCCGACAGAGCCCGACAGAGCCCGACAGAGCCCGACAGGGCCCGACAGGGCCCGACAGGGCCCGACAGAGCCCAGTAGAGCCCAGTAGAGCCCGACAGAGCCCGACAGAGCCCGAAAGGGCCCGACAGAGCCCGACAGAGCCCGACAGAGCCCAGTAGAGCCCGACAGAGCCCGACAGGGCCCGACAGGGCCCGACAGGGCCCGACAGAGCCCAGTTTAGCCCAGTAGAGCCCGACAGAGCCCGACAGAGCCCGACAGAGCCCAGTAGAGCCCGACAGAGCCCGACAGGGCCCGACAGGGCCCAGTAGAGCCCGACAGAGCCCGACAGAGCCCGACAGAACCCGTCAGAGCCCGGCAGAGCCCGACAGAGCCCGACAGAGCCCGACAGAGCCCGACAGAACCCGTCAGAGCCCGGCAGAGCCCGACAGAGCCCGACAGAGCCCAGCAGAGCCCAGTAGAGCCCGACAGAGCCCGACAGAGCCCGACAGAACCCGACAGAGCCCGACAGAGCCCAGTAGAGCCCGACAGAGCCCGACAGAGCCCGACAGAGCCCGACAGGGCCCAGTAGAGACCGACAGAGCCCGACAGAGCCCAGTAGAGCCCAGTAGAGCCCGACAGAGCCCGACAGAGCGCGACAGAGCCCGACAGAGCCCGACGGGGCCCGACAGGGCCCGACAGAGCCCAGTTTAGCCCAGTAGAGCCCGACAGAGCCCGACAGAGCCCGACAGAGCCCGACAGGGCCCAGTAGAGCCCGACAGAGCCCGACAGAGCCCGACAGGGCCCGACAGGGCCCAGTAGAGCCCGACAGACCCTGACAGAGCCCGACAGGGCCCGACAGGGCCCGACAGAGCCCAGTAGAGCCCGACAGAGCCCGACAGAGCCCGACAGAGCCCGACAGGGCCCAACAGGGCCCGACAGAGCCCGACAGAGCCCGACAGGGCCCGACACGGCCCGACAGGGCCCAGTAGAGCCCGACAGAGCCCGACAGAGCCCGACAGGGCCCGACAGGGCCCGACAGAGCCCGACAGAGCCCGACAGGGCCCGACAGGGCCCGACAGAGCCCAGTAGAGCCCGACAGAGCCCGACAGAGCCCGACAGAGCCCGACAGGGCCCGACAGGGCCCAGTAGATCCCGACAGAGCCCGACAGAGCCCGACAGAGCCCGACAGGGCCCGACAGGGCCCGACAGAGCCCGACAGAGCCCGACAGGGCCCGACAGGGCCCAGTAGAGCCCGACAGAGCCCGACAGAGCCCGACAGAACCTGTCAGAGCCCGGCAGAGCCCGACAGAGCCCGACAGAGCCCGACAGAGCCCGACAGAGCCCGACAGAACCCGTCAGAGCCCGGCAGAGCCCGACAGAGCCCGACAGAGCCCAGCAGAGCCCAGTAGAGCCCGACAGAGCCCGACAGAGCCCGACAGAACCCGACAGAGCCCAGTAGAGCCCGACAGAGCCCGACAGAGCCCGACAGCGCACGACAGGGCCCAGTAGAGACCGACAGAGCCCGACAGAGCCCAGTAGAGCCCAGTAGAGCCCGACAGAGCCCGACAGAGCCCGACAGAGCCCGACAGAGCCCGACGGGGCCCGACAGGGCCCGACAGAGCCCAGTTTAGCCCAGTAGAGCCCGACAGAGCCCGACAGAGCCCGACAGAGCCCGACAGGGCCCAGTAGAGCCCGACAGAGCCCGACAGAGCCCGACAGAGCCCGACAGGGCCCGACAGGGCCCAGTAGAGCCCGACAGAGCCCGACAGAGCCCGACAGAGCCCGACAGAGGCCGACAGAGCCCAGTAGAGCCCGACAGAGCCCGACAGAGCCCGACAGAGCCCGACAGAACCCGTCAGAGCCCGGCAGAGCCCGACAGAGCCCGACAGAGCCCAGCAGAGCCCAGTAGAGCCCGACAGAGCCCGACAGAGCCCGACAGAACCCGACAGAGCCCGACAGAGCCCAGTAGAGCCCGACAGAGCCCGACAGAGCCCGACAGAGCCCGACAGGGCCCAGTAGAGACCGACAGAGCCCGACAGAGCCCAGTAGAGCCCAGTAGAGCCCGACAGAGCCCGACAGAGCCCGACAGAGCCCGACAGAGCCCGACGGGGCCCGACAGAGCCCGACAGAGCCCGACAGAGCCCGACAGAGCGCAGTAGAGCCCGACAGAGCCCGACAGAGCCCGACAGGGCCCGACAGGGCCCGACAGAGCCCGACAGAGCCCAGTAGAGCCCAGTAGAGCCCGACAGAGCCCGACAGAGCCCAGTAGAGCCCAGTAGAGCCCGACAGAGCCCGACAGAGCCCGACAGGGCCCAGTAAAGCCCGACAGAGCCCGACAGAGCCCGACAGAGCCCGACAGAGCCCGACAGAGCGCAGTAGAGCCCGACAGAGCCCGACAGAGCCCGACAGGGCCCGACAGGGCCCGACAGAGCCCGACAGAGCCCAGTAGAGCCCGACAGAGCCCGACAGAGCCCGACAGGGCCCGACAGGGCCCGACAGGGCCCGACAGAGCCCGACAGAGCCTGACAGAGCCCGACAGGGCCCAGCAGAGCCCGACAGAGCCCGACAGGGCCCGACAGGGCTTGACAGGGCCCGACAGAGCCCGACAGGGCCCGACAGAGCCCGACAGAACCCGACAGGGCCCGACACGGCCCGACAGGGCCCAGTAGAGCCCGACAGAGCCCGACAGAGCCCGACAGGGCCTGACAGGGCCCGACAGAGCCCGACAGAGCCCGACAGGGCCCGACAGGGCCCGACAGAGCCCAGTAGAGCCCGACAGAGCCCGACAGAGCCCGACAGAGCCCGACAGGGCCCGACAGGGCCCAGTAGATCCCGACAGAGCCCGACAGAGCCCGACAGAGCCCGACAGTGCCCGACAGGGCCCGACAGGGCCCGACAGAGCCCGACAGAGCCCGACAGGGCCCGACAGAGCCCGACAGGGCCCGACAGGGCCCAGTAGAGCCCGACAGAGCCCGACAGAGCCTGACAGAACCCGTCAGAGCCCGGCAGAGCCCGACAGAGCCCGACAGAGCCCGACAGAGCCCGACAGAACCCGTCAGAGCCCGGCAGAGCCCGACAGAGCCCGACAGAGCCCAGCAGAGCCCAGTAGAGCCCGACAGAGCCCGACAGAGCCCGACAGAACCCGACAGAGCCCGACAGAGCCCAGTAGAGCCCGACAGAGCCCGACAGAGCCCGACAGAGCCCGACAGGGCCCAGTAGAGACCGACAGAGCCCGACAGAGCCCAGTAGAGCCCAGTAGAGCCCGACAGAGCCCGACAGAGCCCGACAGAGCCCGACAGAGCCCGACGGGGCCCGACAGGGCCCGACAGAGCCCAGTTTAGCCCAGTAGAGCCCGACAGAGCCCGACAGAGCCCGACAGAGCCCGACAGGGCCCAGTAGAGCCCGACAGAGCCCGACAGAGCCCGACAGAGCCCGACAGGGCCCGACAGGGCCCAGTAGAGCCCGACAGAGCCCGACAGAGCCCGACAGAGCCCGACAGAGGCCGACAGAGCCCAGTATAGCCCGACAGAGCCCGACAGGGCCCGACAGAGCCCGACAGAGCCCGTCAGAGCCCGGCAGAGCCCGACAGAGCCCGACAGAGCCCAGCAGAGCCCAGTAGAGCCCGACAGAGCCCGACAGAACCCGACAGAGCCCGACAGAGCCCAGTAGAGCCCGACAGAGCCCGACAGAGCCCGACAGAGCCCGACAGGGCCCAGTAGAGACCGACAGAGCCCGACAGAGCCCAGTAGAGCCCAGTAGAGCCCGACAGAGCCCGACAGAGCCCGACAGAGCCCGACAGAGCCCGACGGGACCCGACAGGGCCCGACAGAGCCCAGTTTAGCCCAGTAGAGCCCGACAGAGCCCGACAGAGCCCGACAGAGCCCGACAGGGCCCAGTAGAGCCCGACAGAGCCCGACAGAGCCCGACAGAGCCCGACAGGGCCCGACAGGGCCCAGTAGAGCCCGACAGACCCCGATAGAGCCCGACAGGGCCCGACAGGGCCCGACAGAGCCCAGTAGAGCCCGACAGAGCCCGACAGAGCCCGACAGAGCCCGACAGGGCCCGACAGGGCCCGACAGAGCCCGACAGAGCCCGACAGAGCCCGACAGGGCCCAGTAGAGCCCGACAGAACCCGACAGAGCCCGACAGGGCCCGACAGAGCCCGACAGAGCCCGACAGAGCCCGACGGGGCCCGACAGGGCCCGACAGAGCCCAGTTTAGCCCAGTAGAGCCCGACAGAGCCCGACAGAGCCCGACAGAGCCCGACAGGGCCCAGTAGAGCCCGACAGAGCCCGACAGAGCCCGACAGAGCCCGACAGGGCCCGACAGGGCCCAGTAGAGCCCGACAGAGCCCGACAGAGCCCGTCAGAGCCCGACAGAGGCCGACAGAGCCCAGTAGAGCCCGACAGAGCCCGACAGAGCCCGACAGAGCCCGACAGAACCCGTCAGAGCCCGGCAGAGCCCGACAGAGCCCGACAGAGCCCAGCAGAGCCCAGTAGAGCCCGACAGAGCCCGACAGAGCCCGACAGAACCCGACAGAGCCCGACAGAGCCCAGTAGAGCCCGACAGAGCCCGACAGAGCCCGACAGAGCCCGACAGGGCCCAGTAGAGACCGACAGAGCCCGACAGAGCCCAGTAGAGCCCAGTAGAGCCCGACAGAGCCCGACAGAGCCCGACAGAGCCCGACAGAGCCCGACGGGGCCCGACAGAGCCCGACAGAGCCCGACAGAGCCCGACAGAGCGCAGTAGAGCCCGACAGAGCCCGACAGAGCCCGACAGGGCCCGACAGGGCCCGACAGAGCCCGACAGAGCCCAGTAGAGCCCAGTAGAGCCCGACAGAGCCCGACAGAGCCCAGTAGAGCCCAGTAGAGCCCGACAGAGCCCGACAGAGCCCGACAGAGACCGACAGGGCCCGACAGGGCCCAGTAGAGCCCGACAGAGCCCGACAGAGCCCGACAGAGCCCGACAGGGCCCGACAGGGCCCAGTAGAGCCCGACAGACCCCGATAGAGCCCGACAGGGCCCGACAGGGCCCGACAGAGCCCAGTAGAGCCCGACAGAGCCCGACAGAGCCCGACAGAGCCCGACAGGGCCCGACAGGGCCCGACAGAGCCCGACAGAGCCCGACAGAGCCCGACAGGGCCCAGTAGAGCCCGACAGAACCCGACAGAGCCCTACAGAGCCCGACAGGACCCGACAGAGCCCGACAGAGCCCAGTATAGCCCGACAGAGCCCGACAGAGCCGGACAGGGCCCGACAGAGCCCGCCAGAGCCCGACAGGGCCCGACAGGGCCCGACAGGGCCCGACATAGCCCGACAGAGCCCAGTAGAGCCCAGTAGAGCCCGACAGAGCCCGACAGAGCCCGACAGAGCCCGACAGGGCCCGACAGGGCCCGACAGGGCCCGACAGAGCCCAGTAGAGCCCAGTAGAGCCCGACAGAGCCCGACAGAGCCCGACAGGGCCCGACAGAGCCCGACAGAGCCCGACAGAGCCCAGTAGAGCCCGACAGAGCCCGACAGGGCCCGACAGGGCCCGACAGGGCCCGACAGAGCCCAGTTTAGCCCAGTAGAGCCCGACAGAGCCCGACAGAGCCCGACAGAGCCCAGTAGAGCCCGACAGAGCCCGACAGCGCCCGACAGCGCCCGACAGAGCCCGACAGAGCCCGACAGAGCCCGACAGGGCACGACAGAGCCCGACAGAGCCCGACAGGGCACGACAGAGCCCGACAGAGCCTGACAGGGCCCGACAGAGCCCGACAGAGCCCGACAGGGCTCAGTAGAGCCCGACAGAGCCCGACAGAGCCCGACAGGGCCCGACAGGGCCCGACAGAGCCCGACAGAGCCCGACAGGGCCCGACAGGGCCCGACAGAGCCCGACAGGGCCCGACAGAGCCCGACAGAGCCCGACAGAGCCCAGTAGAGCCCGACAGAGCCCGACAGGGCCCGACAGAGCCCGACAGAGCCCAGTAGATCCCGACAGAGCCCGACAGGGCCCGACAGGGCCCGACAGGGCCCGACAGAGCCCAGTAGAGCCCGACAGAGCCCGACAGAGCCCGACAGAGCCCGACAGGGCCCGACAGGGCCCAGTAGAGCCCGACAGAGCCCGACAGGGCCCGACAGAGCCCGACAGAGCCCGACAGGGCCCGACAGGGCCCGACAGAGCCCGAAAGGGCCCGACAGAGCCCGACAGGGCCCGACAGGGCACGACAGAGCCCGACAGAGCCCGACAGGGCCCGACAGGGCCCGATAGAGCCCGACAGAGCCCGACAGAACCCGACAGAGCCCGACAGAGCCCAGTAGAGCCCAGTAGAGCCCGACAGAGCCCGACAGAGCCCGACAGAGCCCGACAGGGCCCGACAGGGCCCAGTAGAGCCCGACAGAGCCCGACAGAGCCCGACAGAGCCCGACAGGGCCCGACAGGGCCCAGTAGAGCCCAACAGTGCCCGACAGAGCCCGACAGAGCCCGACAGAGCCCAGTAGAGCCCAGTAGAGCCCGACAGAGCCCGACACAGCCCGACAGAGCCCGACAGAGCCCGACAGGGCCCGACAGAGCCCGACAGAGCCCGACAGGGCCCGACAGAGCCCGACAGAGCCCGACAGAGCGCAGTAGAGCCCACAGAGCCCGACAGAGCCCGACAGAGCCCGACAGGGCCCGACAGGGCCCGACAGGGCCCGACAGAGCCCGACAGAGCCTGACAGAGCCCGACAGGGCCCAGCAGAGCCCGACAGAGCCCGACAGGGCCCGACAGGGCTTGACAGGGCCCGACAGAGCCCGACAGGGCCCGACAGAGCCCGACAGATCCCGACAGGGCCCGACACGGCCCGACAGGGCCCAGTAGAGCCCGACAGAGCCCGACAGAGCCCGACAGGGCCCGACAGGGCCCGACAGAGCCCGACAGAGCCCGACAGGGCCCGACAGGGCCCGACAGAGCCCAGTACAGCCCGACAGAGCCCGACAGAGCCCGACAGAGCCCGACAGGGCCCGACAGGGCCCAGTAGATCCCGACAGAGCCCGACAGAGCCCGACAGAGCCCGACAGGGCCCGACAGGGCCCAGTAGAGCCCGACAGAGCCCGACAGAGCCCGACAGAACCCGTCAGAGCCCGTCAGAGCCCGACAGAGCCCGACAGAGCCCGACAGAGCCCGACAGAACCCGTCAGAGCCCGGCAGAGCCCGACAGAGCCCGACAGAGCCCAGCAGAGCCCAGTAGAGCCCGACAGAGCCCGACAGAGCCCGACAGAATCCGACAGAGCCCGACAGAGCCCAGTAGAGCCCGACAGAGCCCGACAGAGCCCGACAGAGCCCGACAGGGCCCAGTAGAGACCGACAGAGCCCGACAGAGCCCAGTAGAGCCCAGTAGAGCCCGACAGAGCCCGACAGAGCCCGACAGAGCCCGACAGAGCCCGACGGGGCCCGACAGGGCCCGACAGAGCCCAGTTTAGCCCAGTAGAGCCCGACAGAGCCCGACAGAGCCCGACAGAGCCCGACAGGGCCCAGTAGAGCCCGACAGAGCCCGACAGAGCCCGACAGGGCCCGACAGGGCCCAGTAGAGCCCGACAGACCCCGACAGAGCCCGACAGGGCCCGACAGGGCCCGACAGAGCCCAGTAGAGCCCGACAGAGCCCGACAGAGCCCGACAGAGCCCGACAGGGCCCGACAGGGCCCGACAGAGCCCGACAGAGCCCGACAGGGCCCAGTAGAGCCCGACAGAACCCGACAGAGCCCGACAGAGCCCGACAGGGCCCGACAGAGCTCGACAGAGCCCAGTATAGCCCGACAGAGCCCGACAGAGCCGGACAGGGCTCGACAGAGCCCGCCAGAGCCCGACAGGGCCCGACAGGGCCCGACAGGGCCCGACATAGCCCGACAGAGCCCAGTAGAGCCCAGTAGAGCCCGACAGAGCCCGACAGAGCCCGACAGAGCCCGACAGGGCCCGACAGGGCCCGACAGGGCCCGACAGAGCCCAGTAGAGCCCAGTAGAGCCCGACAGAGCCCGACAGAGCCCGACAGGGCCCGACAGAGCCCGACAGAGCCCGACAGAGCCCAGTAGAGCCCGACAGAGCCCGACAGGGCCCGACAGGGCCCGACAGGGCCCGACAGAGCCCAGTTTAGCCCAGTAGAGCCCGACAGAGCCCGACAGAGCCCGACAGAGCCCAGTAGAGCCCGACAGAGCCCGACAGAGCCCGACAGCGCCCGACAGCGCCCGACAGAGCCCGACGGGGCCCGACAGGGCCCGACAGAGCCCAGTTTAGCCCAGTAGAGCCCGACAGAGCCCGACAGAGCCCGACAGAGCCTGACAGAGCCCAGTAGAGCCCGACAGAGCCCGACAGAGCCCGACAGGGCCCGACAGGGCCCGACAGGGCCCGACAGGGCCCAGTTTAGCCCAGTAGAGCCCGACAGAGCCCGACAGAGCCCGACAGAGCCCGACAGAGCCCGACAGGGCCCAGTAAAGCCCGACAGAGCCCGACAGAGCCCGACAGAGCGCAGTAGAGCCCGACAGAGCCCGACAGAGCCCGACAGGGCCTGACAGGGCCCGACAGGGCCCGACAGAGCCCGACAGAGCCCAGTAGAGCCCGACAGAGCCCGACAGAGCCCGACAGGGCCTGACAGGGCCCGACAGGGCCCGACAGAGCCCGACAGAGCCTGTCAGAGCCCGACAGGGCCCAGCAGAGCCCGACAGAGCCCGACAGGGCCCGACAGGGCTTGACAGGGCCCGACAGAGCCCGACAGGGCCCGACAGAGCCTGACAGATCCCGACAGGGCCCGACACGGCCCGACAGGGCCCAGTAGAGCCCGACAGAGCCCGACAGAGCCCGACAGGGCCCGACAGGGCCCGACAGGGCCCAGTAGAGCCCGACAGAGCCCGACAGAGCCCGACAGAGCCCGACAGGGCCCGACAGGGCCCAGTAGAGCCCGACAGAGCCCGACAGAGCCCGACAGAACCCGTCAGAGCCCGGCAGAGCCCGACAGAGCCCGACAGAGCCCGACAGAGCCCGACAGAACCCGTCAGAGCCCGGCAGAGCCCGACAGAGCCCGACAGAGCCCAGCAGAGCCCAGTAGAGCCCGACAGAGCCCGACAGAGCCCGACAGAACCCGACAGAGCCCGACAGAGCCCAGTAGAGCCCGACAGAGCCCGACAGAGCCCGACAGAGACCGACAGGGCCCAGTAGAGACCGACAGAGCCCGACAGAGCCCAGTAGAGCCCAGTAGAGCCCGACAGAGCCCGACAGAGCCCGACAGAGCCCGACAGGGCCCAGTAGAGCCCGACAGAGCCCGACAGAGCCCGACAGGGCCCGACAGGGCCCAGTAGAGCCCGACAGACCCCGACAGAGCCCGACAGGGCCCGACAGGGCCCGACAGAGCCCAGTAGAGCCCGACAGAGCCCGACAGAGCCCGACAGGGCCCGACAGAGCCCGACAGAGCCCGACAGGGCCCAGTAGAGCCCGACAGAACCCGACAGAGCCCGACAGAGCCCGACAGGGCCCGACAGAGCCCGACAGAGCCCAGTATAGCCTGACAGAGCCCGACAGAGCCGGACAGGGCCCGACAGGGCCCGACATAGCCCGACAGAGCCCAGTAGAGCCCAGTAGAGCCCGACAGAGCCCGACAGAGCCCGACAGAGCCCGACAGGGCCCGACAGGGCCCGACAGGGCCCAGTAGAGCCCAGTAGAGCCCGACAGAGCCCGACAGGGCCCGACAGGGCCCGACAGAGCCCAGTTTAGCCCAGTAGAGCCCGACAGAGCCCGACAGAGCCCGACAGAGCCCAGTAGAGCCCGACAGAGCCCGACAGAGCCCGACAGCGCCCGACAGCGCCCGACAGAGCCCGACGGAGCCCGACAGAGCCCGACAGAGCCCGACAGGGCACGACAGAGCCCGACAGGGCACGACAGAGCCCGACAGAGCCCGACAGGGCACGACAGAGCCCGACAGAGCCCGACAGAGCCCGACAGAGCCCGACAGGGCCCGACAGGGCCCAGTAGAGCCCGACAGAGCCCAGTAGAGCCCAGTAGAGCCCGACAGAGCCCGACAGGGCCCGACAGGGCCCGACAGGGCCCAGTAGAGCCCGACAGAGCCCGACAGGGCCCGACAGAGCCCGACAGAGCCCGACAGGGCCCGACAGAGCCCGACAGAGCCCGACAGGGCTCAGTAGAGCCCGACAGAGCCCGACAGAGCCCGACAGAGCCCGACAGGGCCCGACAGAGCCCGACAGAGCCCGACAGAGCCCGACAGAGCCCGACAGGGCCCGACAGAGCCCGACAGAGCCCGACAGAGCCTAGTAGAGCCCGACAGAGCCCGACAGAGCCCGACAGGGCCCGACAGGGCCCGACAGAGCCCGACAGAGCCCGACAGGGCCCGACAGGGCCCAGCAGAGCCCGACAGAGCCCGACAGAGCCCGACAGAGCCCGACAGAGCCCAGTAGATCCCGACAGAGCCCGACAGAGCCCGACAGGGCCCGACAGGGCCCGACAGGGCCCAGTAGAGCCCGACAGAGCCCGACAGAGCCCGACAGGGCCCAGTAGAGCCCGACAGAGCCCGACAGGGCCCGACAGAGCCCGACAGAGCCCGACAGGGCCCGACAGGGCCCGACAGAGCCCGAAAGGGCCCGACAGAGCCCGACAGGGCCCGACAGGGCACGACAGAGCCCGACAGAGCCCGACAGGGCCCGACAGGGCCCGATAGAGCCCGACAGAGCCCGACAGAACCCGACAGAGCCCGACAGAGCCCAGTAGAGCCCAGTAGAGCCCGACAGAGCCCGACAGAGCCCGACAGAGCCCGACAGGGCCCGACAGGGCCCAGTAGAGGCCGACAGAGCCCGACAGAGCCCGACAGAGCCCGACAGGGCCCGACAGGGACCAGTAGAGCCCGACAGTGCCCGACAGAGCCCGACAGAGCCCGACAGAGCCCAGTAGAGCCCAGTAGAGCCCGACAGAGCCCGACACAGCCCGACAGAGCCCGACAGAGCCCGACAGGGCCCGACAGAGCCCGACAGAGCCCGACAGGGCCCGACAGGGCCCAGTAGAGCCCGACAGAGACCGACAGGGCCCGACAGAGCCCAACAGAGCCTGACAGGGCCCGACAGAGCCCGACAGAGCCCGACAGAGCCCTGTCGGGCCCAGTAGAGACCGACAGAGCCCGACAGAGCCCGACAGAGCCCGACAGGGCCCGACAGAGCCCGACAGAGCCCGACAGGGCCCGACAGTGCCCGACAGAGCCCGACAGAGCCCGACAGGGCCCAGTAGAGCCCAGTAGAACCCGACAGAGCCCAGTAGAGCCCGACAGAGCCCGACAGAGCCCGACAGAGCCCGACAGGGCCCGACAGAGCCCGACAGAGCCCGACAGGGCCCGACAGAGCCCGACAGGGCCCAGTAGAGCCCGACAGAGCCCGACAGAGCCCAGTAGAGCCCGACAGAGCCCGACAGAGCCCGACAGGGCCCGACAGAGCCCGACAGAGCCCAGTAGAGCCCGACAGAGCCCGTCAGAGCCCAGTAGAGCCCAGTAGAGCCCGACAGAGCCCGACAGAGCCCGACAGAGCCCAACAGAGCCCGACAGGGCCCGACAGAGCCCGACAGGGCCCAGTAGAGCCCGACAGAGCCCGACAGAGCCCGACAGAGCCCGACAGGGCCCGACAGGGCCCGACAGAGCCCGACAGAGCCCGACAGAGCCCAGTAGAGCCCGACAGAGCCCGACAGAGCCCGACAGAGCCCGACAGGGCCCAGTAGAGACCGACAGAGCCCGACAGAGCCCAGTAGAGCCCGACAGAGCCCGACAGAGCCCGACAGGGCCCGACAGGGCCCAGAAGAGCCCGAAAGAGCCAGACAGAGCCCGACAGAACCCGACAGAGCCCGACAGAGCCCGACAGAGCCCGACAGGGCCCGACAGAGCCCGACAGAGCCCGACAGGGCCCAGTAGAGCCCGACAGAGCCCGACAGAGCCCAGTAGAGCCCAGTAGAGCCCGACAGAGCCCGACAGAGCCCGACAGAGCCCGACAGAACCCGACAGAGCCCGACAGAGACCAGTTGAGCCCGACAGAGCCCGACAGAGCCCGACAGAGCCCGACAGGGCCCGACAAGGCCCAGTAGAGCCCGACAGAGCCCGACAGAGCCCGACAGAGCCCGACAGGGCCCGACAGAGCCTGACAGAGCCCGACAGGGCCCGACAGGGCCCGACAGAGCCCAGTAGAGCCCGACAGGGCCCGACAGAGCCCGACAGGGCCCGACAGAGCCCGACAGAGCCCGACAGGGCCCGACAGAGCCCGACAGAGCCCGACAGAGCCCGACAGGGCCCGACAGAGCCCGACAGGGCCCGACAGGGCCCGACAGAGCCCAGTAGAGCCCGACAGAGCCCGACAGGGCCCGACAGAGCCCGACAGAGCCCGACAGGGCCCAGTAGAGCCCGACAGAGCCCGACAGAGCCCGACAGAACCCGTCAGAGCCCGACAGAGCCCGACAGAGCCCGACAGAGTCCGACAGGGCCCAGTAGAGCCCGACAGAGCCCGACAGGGCCCGACAGAGCCCGACAGGGCCCGACAGAGCCCGACAGAGCCCGACAGAGCCCGACAGAGCCCGACAGGGCCCAGTAGAGCCCGACAGAGCCCGAGAGAGCCCGACAGAGCCCGACAGGGCCCGACAGAGCCCGACAGGGCCCGACAGAGCCCGACAGAGCCCGACAGATCCCGACAGGGCCCGACAGGGGCTAGTAGAGCACGACAGAGCCCGACAGAGCCCGACAGAACCCGACAGGGCCCAGTAGAGCCCGACAGAGCCCGACAGAGCCCGACAGAGCCCGACAGGGCCCGACAGAGCCCGACAGAGCCCGACAGAGCCCGACAGGGCCCAGTAGAGCCCGACAGGGCCCGACAGAGCCCGACAGAGCCCGATAGGGCCCGACAGGGCCCAGTAGAGCCCGACAGAGCCCGACAGGGCCCGACAGAGCCCGACAGAGCCCGACAGAGCCCGACAGGGCCCAGTAGAGCCCGACAGAGCCCGACAGAGCCCGACAGAGCCCGACAGGGAGCCCGACAGGGCCCGATAGAGCCCGACAGAGCCCGACAGAGCCCGACAGAGCCTGACAGAGCCCGACAGAGCCCAGTAGAGCCCGACAGAGCCCGACAGAGCCCAGTAGAGCCCGACAGAGCCCGACAGAGCCCGACAGGGCCCGACAGAGCCCGACAGAGCCCGACAGAGCCCGACAGGGCCCGACAGGGCCCAGTAGAGCCCGACAGAGCCCGACAGAGCCCGACAGAGCCCGACAGAGCCCAGTAGAGCCCGACAGAGCCCGACAGAGCCCGACAGAGCCCAGTAGAGTCCGACAGAGCCCGACAGGGCCCGACAGGGCCCGACAGGGCCCAGTAGAGCCCGACAGAGCCCGACAGGGCCCAGTAGAGCCCAGTAGAGCCCGACAGAGCCCGACAGAGCCCGACAGAGCCCGACAGGGCCCGACAGAGCCCGACAGAGCCCGACAGGGCCCGACAGGGCCCGACAGAGACCGACAGGGCCCGACAGGGCCCAGTAGAGCCCGACAGAGCCCGACAGAGCCCAGTAGAGCCCAGTAGAGCCCGACAGGGCCCGACAGAGCCCGACAGAGCCCGACAGAGCCCGACAGGGCCCGACAGGGCCCGACAGAGCCCGACAGGGCCCGACAGAGCCCGACCGGGCCCAGTAGAGCCCGACAGAGACCGACAGAGCCCAGTAGAGCCCGACAGAGCCCGAGAGAGCCCGACAGGGCCCGACAGAGCCCGACAGAGCCCGACAGAGCCCAGTAGAGCCCGACAGAGCCCGTCAGGGCCCGACAGAGCCCGACAGAGCCCGATAGGGCCCGACAGGGCCCGACAGAGCCCGACAGGGCCCGATAGAGCCCGACAGGGCCCGACAGAGCCCGACAGAGCCCGACAGGGCACGACAGAGCCCGACAGAGCCCGACAGAGCCCGACAGGGCCCGACAGGGCCCAGTAGAGCCCGACAGAGCCCAGTAGAGCCCAGTAGAGCCCGACAGAGCCCGACAGAGCCCGACAGGGCCCGACAAGGCCCAGTAGAGCCCGACAGAGCCCGACAGAGCCCGACAGAGCCCGACAGGGCCCGACAGAGCCTGACAGAGCCCGACAGGGCCCGACAGGGCCCGACAGAGCCCAGTAGAGCCCGACAGGGCCCGACAGAGCCCGACAGGGCCCGACAGAGCCCGACAGAGCCCGACAGGGCCCGACAGAGCCCGACAGAGCCCGACAGGGCCCGACAGAGCCCGACAGGGCCCGACAGGGCCCGACAGAGCCCAGTAGAGCCCGACAGAGCCCGACAGGGCCCGACAGAGCCCGACAGAGCCCGACAGGGCCCAGTAGAGCCCGACAGAGCCCGACAGAGCCCGACAGAACCCGTCAGAGCCCGACAGAGCCCGACAGAGCCCGACAGAGTCCGACAGGGCCCAGTAGAGCCCGACAGAGCCCGACAGGGCCCGACAGAGCCCGACAGGGCCCGACAGAGCCCGACAGAGCCCGACAGAGCCCGACAGAGCCCGACAGGGCCCAGTAGAGCCCGACAGAGCCCGAGAGAGCCCGACAGAGCCCGACAGGGCCCGACAGAGCCCGACAGGGCCCGACAGAGCCCGACAGAGCCCGACAGATCCCGACAGGGCCCGACAGGGCCTAGTAGAGCACGACAGAGCCCGACAGAGCCCGACAGAACCCGACAGGGCCCAGTAGAGCCCGACAGAGCCCGACAGAGCCCGACAGAGCCCGACAGGGCCCGACAGAGCCCGACAGAGCCCGACAGAGCCCGACAGGGCCCAGTAGAGCCCGACAGGGCCCGACAGAGCCCGACAGAGCCCGATAGGGCCCGACAGGGCCCAGTAGAGCCCGACAGAGCCCGACAGGGCCCGACAGAGCCCGACAGAGCCCGACAGAGCCCGACAGGGCCCAGTAGAGCCCGACAGAGCCCGACAGAGCCCGACAGAGCCCGACAGGGAGCCCGACAGGGCCCGATAGAGCCCGACAGAGCCCGACAGAGCCCGACAGAGCCTGACAGAGCCCGACAGAGCCCAGTAGAGCCCGACAGAGCCCGACAGAGCCCGACAGAGCCCGACAGGGCCCGACAGAGCCCGACAGAGCCCGACAGGGCCCGACAGAGCCCGACAGAGCCCGACAGGGCCCGACAGGGCCCAGTAGAGCCCGACAGAGCCCGACAGAGCCCGACAGAGCCCGACAGAGCCCAGTAGAGCCCGACAGAGCCCGACAGAGCCCGACAGAGCCCAGTAGAGTCCGACAGAGCCCGACAGGGCCCGACAGGGCCCGACAGGGCCCAGTAGAGCCCGACAGAGCCCGACAGGGCCCAGTAGAGCCCAGTAGAGCCCGACAGAGCCCGACAGAGCCCGACAGAGCCCGACAGGGCCCGACAGAGCCCGACAGAGCCCGACAGGGCCCGACAGGGCCCGACAGAGACCGACAGGGCCCGACAGGGCCCAGTAGAGCCCGACAGAGCCCGACAGAGCCCAGTAGAGCCCAGTAGAGCCCGACAGGGCCCGACAGAGCCCGACAGAGCCCGACAGAGCCCGACAGGGCCCGACAGGGCCCGACAGAGCCCGACAGGGCCCGACAGAGCCCGACCGGGCCCAGTAGAGCCCGACAGAGACCGACAGAGCCCAGTAGAGCCCGACAGAGCCCGACAGAGCCCGACAGGGCCCGACAGAGCCCGACAGAGCCCGACAGAGCCCAGTAGAGCCCGACAGAGCCCGTCAGGGCCCGACAGAGCCCGACAGGGCCCGACAGAGCCCGACAGAGCCCGACAGGGCCCGATAGGGCCCGACAGGGCCCGACAGAGCCCGACAGGGCCCGATAGAGCCCGACAGGGCCCGACAGAGCCCGACAGAGCCCGACAGGGCACGACAGAGCCCGACAGAGCCCGACAGAGCCCGACAGGGCCCGACAGGGCCCAGTAGAGCCCGACAGAGCCCAGTAGAGCCCAGTAGAGCCCGACAGAGCCCGACAGAGCCCGACAGGGCCCGACAGGGCCCGACAGGGCCCAGTAGAGCCCGACAGAGCCCGACAGGGCCCGACAGAGCCCGACAGAGCCCGACAGGGCCCGACAGTGCCCGACAGAGCCCGACAGGGCTCAGTAGAGCCCGACAGAGCCCGACAGAGCCCGACAGAGCCCGACAGGGCACGACAGAGCCCGACAGAGCCCGACAGGGCCCGACAGGGCCCGACAGAGCCCGACAGGGCCCGACAGAGCCCGACAGAGCCCGACAGAGCCCGACAGGGCCCCACAGAGCCCGACAGAGCCCGACAGGGCCCAGTAGAGCCCGACAGAGCCCGACAGAGCCCGACAGAGCCCGACAGAGCCCAGTAGAGCCCGACAGAGCCCGACAGAGCCCGACAGGGCCCGACAGGGCCCGACAGGGCCCGACAGAGCCCGACAGGGCCCAGTAGAGCCCGACAGGGCCCGACAGAGCCCGACAGAGCCCGACAGAGCCCAGTAGATCCCGACAGAGCCCGACAGAGCCCGACAGAGCCCAGTAGATCCCGACAGAGCCTGACAGGGCCCGACAGAGCCCAGTAGAGCCCGACAGAGCCCGACAGAGCCCGACAGAGCCCGACAGGGCCCGACAGGGCCCGACAGGGCCCAGTAGAGCCCGACAGAGCCCGACAGGGCCCGACAGAGCCCGACAGAGCCCGACAGGGCCCGACAGGGCCCGACAGGGCCCGACAGGGCACGACAGAGCCCGACAGAGCCCGACAGGGCCCGACAGGGCCCGACAGAGCCCGACAGAGCCCGACAGGGCCCGACAGAGCCCGACAGAGCCCAGTAGAGCCCAGTAGAGCCCGACAGAGCCCGACAGAGCCCGACAGAGCCCGACAGGGCCCGACAGGGCCCAGTAGAGCCCGACAGAGCCCGACAGAGCCCGACAGAGCCCGACAGGGCCCGACAGGGCCCAGTAGAGCCCGACAGTGCCCGACAGAGCCCGACAGAGCCCGACAGAGCCCAGTAGAGCCCAGTAGAGCCCGACAGAGCCCGACACAGCCCGACAGAGCCCGACAGAGCCCGACAGGGCCCGACAGAGCCCGACAGAGCCCGACAGGGCCCGACAGGGCCCAGTAGAGCCCGACAGAGCCCGACAGGGCCCGACAGAGCCCGACAGAGCCTGACAGGGCCCGACAGAGCCCGACAGGGCCCGACAGAGCCCGACCGGGCCCAGTAGAGCCCGACAGAGACCGACAGAGCCCAGTAGAGCCCGACAGAGCCCGACAGAGCCCGACAGGGCCCGACAGAGCCC
This sequence comes from Caloenas nicobarica, assembly GCF_036013445.1. Lineage (NCBI taxonomy): Eukaryota > Metazoa > Chordata > Aves > Columbiformes > Columbidae > Caloenas > Caloenas nicobarica. Next base: position 264,081 of record NW_027017115.1, read on the forward strand.
GACAGAGCCCGACAGAGCCCGTCAGGGCCCGACAGAGCCCGTCAGGGCCCGACAGAGCCCGTCAGGGCCCGACAGAGCCCGACAGGGCCCGACAGAGCCCTACAGAGCCCGACAGGGCCCGATAGGGCCCGACAGGGCCCGACAGAGCCCGACAGGGCCCGATAGAGCCCGACAGGGCCCGACAGAGCCCGACAGAGCCCGACAGGGCACGACAGAGCCCGACAGAGCCCGACAGAGCCCGACAGAGCCCGACAGGGCCCGACAGGGCCCAGTAGAGCCCGACAGAGCCCAGTAGAGCCCAGTAGAGCCCGACAGAGCCCGACAGAGCCCGACAGGGCCCGACAGGGCCCGACAGGGCCCAGTAGAGCCCGACAGAGCCCGACAGGGCCCGACAGAGCCCGACAGAGCCCGACAGGGCCCGACAGAGCCCGACAGAGCCCGACAGGGCTCAGTAGAGCCCGACAGAGCCCGACAGAGCCCGACAGAGCCCGACAGGGCCCGACAGGGCCCGACAGGGCCCGACAGGGCCCCACAGAGCCCGACAGAGCCCGACAGGGCCCAGTAGAGCCCGACAGAGCCCGACAGAGCCCGACAGAGCCCAGTAGAGCCCGACAGAGCCCGACAGAGCCCGACAGGGCGCGACAGGGCCCGACAGAGCCCGACAGAGCCCGACAGGGCCCAGTAGAGCCCGACAGGGCCCGACAGAGCCCGACAGAGCCCGACAGAGCCCAGTAGATCCCGACAGAGCCCGACAGAGCCCGACAGAGCCCAGTAGATCCCGACAGAGCCCGACAGGGCCCGACAGAGCCCAGTAGAGCCCGACAGAGCCCGACAGAGCCCGACAGAGCCCGACAGGGCCCGACAGGGCCCGACAGGGCCCAGTAGAGCCCGACAGAGCCCGACAGGGCCCGACAGAGCCCGACAGAGCCCGACAGGGCCCGACAGGGCCCGACAGGGCCCGACAGGGCACGACAGAGCCCGACAGAGCCCGACAGGGCCCGACAGGGCCCGATAGAGCCCGACAGAGCCCGACAGAGCCCGACAGAGCCCAGTAGAGCCCAGTAGAGCCCGACAGAGCCCGACAGAGCCCGACAGAGCCCGACAGGGCCCGACAGGGCCCAGTAGAGCCCGACAGAGCCCGAGAGAGCCCGACAGAGCCCGACAGAGCCCGACAGGGCCCGACAGGGCCCAGTAGAGCCCGACAGAGCCCGACAGAGCCCGACAGAGCCCGACAGAGCCCAGTAGAGCCCAGTAGAGCCCGACAGAGCCCGACACAGCCCGACAGAGCCCGACAGAGCCCGACAGGGCCCGACAGAGCCCGACAGAGCCCGACAGGGCCCGACAGGGCCCAGTAGAGCCCGACAGAGCCCGACAGGGCCCGACAGAGCCCGACAGAGCCTGACAGGGCCCGACAGAGCCCGACAGAGCCCGACAGAGCCCTGTCGGGCCCAGTAGAGCCCGACAGAGTCCGACAGAGCCCGACAGAGCCCGACAGGGCCCGACAGAGCCGGACAGAGCCCGACAGGGCCCGACAGTGCCCGACAGAGCCCGACAGAGCCCGACAGGGCCCAGTAGAGCCCGACAGAGCCCGACAGAGCCCAGTAGAGCCCGACAGAGCCCGACAGAGCCCGACAGGGCCCGACAGAACCCGACAGAGCCCAGTAGAGCCCGACAGAGCCCAGTAGAGCCCGACAGAGCCCGACAGAGCCCGACAGAGCCCGACAGAGCCCGACAGGGCCCGACAGAGCCCGACAGAGCCCGACAGGGCCCGACAGAGCCCGACAGGGCCCAGTAGAGCCCGACAGAGCCCGACAGAGCCCAGTAGAGCCCGACAGAGCCCGACAGAGCCCGACAGGGCCCGACAGAGCCCGACAGGGCCCGACAGGGCCCGACAGAGCCCGACAGAGCCCGACAGAGCCCAGTAGAGCCCGACAGAGCCCGACAGAGCCCGACAGAGCCCGACAGGGCCCGACAGAGCCCGACAGGGCCCGACAGCGCCCGACAGGGCCCGACAGAGCCCAGTAGAGCCCGACAGAGCCCGACAGAGCCCGACAGAGCCCGACAGAACCCGACAGAGCCCGACAGGGCCCGACAGGGCCCAGTAGAGCCCGACAGAGCCCGACAGAGCCCGACAGAGCCCGACAGGGCCCGACAGGGCCCAGAAGAGCCCGAAAGAGCCCGACAGAGCCCGACAGAACCCGACAGAGCCCGACAGAGCCCGACAGAGCCCGACAGGGCCCGACAGAGCCCGACAGAGCCCGACAGGGCCCAGTAGATCCCGACAGAGCCCGACAGAGCCCAGTAGAGCCCAGTAGAGCCCGACAGAGTCCGACAGAGCCCGACAGAGCCCGACAGAACCCGACAGAGCCCGACAGAGACCAGTTGAGCCCGACAGAGCCCGACAGAGCCCGACAGAGCCCGACAGGGCCCGACAGGGCCCAGTAGAGCCCGACAGAGCCCGACAGAGCCCGACAGAGCCCGACAGGGCCCGACAGAGCCTGACAGAGCCCGACAGGGCCCGACAGGGCCCGACAGAGCCCAGTAGAGCCCGACAGGGCCCGACAGAGCCCGACAGGGCCCGACAGAGCCCGACAGAGCCCGACAGGGCCCGACAGAGCCCGACAGAGCCCGACAGGGCCCGACAGAGCCCGACAGGGCCCGACAGAGCCCGACAGAGCCCGACAGAGCCCAGTAGAGCCCGACAGAGCCCGTCAGGGCCCGACAGAGCCCGACAGGGCCCGACAGAGCCCGACAGAGCCCGACAGGGCCCGATAGGGCCCGACAGGGCCCGACAGAGCCCGACAGGGCCCGATAGAGCCCGACAGGGCCCGACAGAGCCCGACAGAGCCCGACAGGGCACGACAGAGCCCGACAGAGCCCGACAGAGCCCGACAGGGCCCGACAGGGCCCAGTAGAGCCCGACAGAGCCCAGTAGAGCCCAGTAGAGCCCGACAGAGCCCGACAGAGCCCGACAGGGCCCGACAGGGCCCGACAGGGCCCAGTAGAGCCCGACAGAGCCCGACAGGGCCCGACAGAGCCCGACAGAGCCCGACAGGGCCCGACAGTGCCCGACAGAGCCCGACAGGGCTCAGTAGAGCCCGACAGAGCCCGACAGAGCCCGACAGAGCCCGACAGGGCACGACAGAGCCCGACAGAGCCCGACAGGGCCCGACAGGGCCCGACAGAGCCCGACAGGGCCCGACAGAGCCCGACAGAGCCCGACAGAGCCCGACAGGGCCCCACAGAGCCCGACAGAGCCCGACAGGGCCCAGTAGAGCCCGACAGAGCCCGACAGAGCCCGACAGAGCCCGACAGAGCCCAGTAGAGCCCGACAGAGCCCGACAGAGCCCGACAGGGCCCGACAGGGCCCGACAGGGCCCGACAGAGCCCGACAGGGCCCAGTAGAGCCCGACAGGGCCCGACAGAGCCCGACAGAGCCCGACAGAGCCCAGTAGATCCCGACAGAGCCCGACAGAGCCCGACAGAGCCCAGTAGATCCCGACAGAGCCTGACAGGGCCCGACAGAGCCCAGTAGAGCCCGACAGAGCCCGACAGAGCCCGACAGAGCCCGACAGGGCCCGACAGGGCCCGACAGGGCCCAGTAGAGCCCGACAGAGCCCGACAGGGCCCGACAGAGCCCGACAGAGCCCGACAGGGCCCGACAGGGCCCGACAGGGCACGACAGAGCCCGACAGAGCCCGACAGGGCCCGACAGGGCCCGACAGAGCCCGACAGAGCCCGACAGGGCCCGACAGAGCCCGACAGAGCCCAGTAGAGCCCAGTAGAGCCCGACAGAGCCCGACAGAGCCCGACAGAGCCCGACAGGGCCCGACAGGGCCCAGTAGAGCCCGACAGAGCCCGACAGAGCCCGACAGAGCCCGACAGGGCCCGACAGGGCCCAGTAGAGCCCGACAGTGCCCGACAGAGCCCGACAGAGCCCGACAGAGCCCAGTAGAGCCCAGTAGAGCCCGACAGAGCCCGACACAGCCCGACAGAGCCCGACAGAGCCCGACAGGGCCCGACAGAGCCCGACAGAGCCCGACAGGGCCCGACAGGGCCCAGTAGAGCCCGACAGAGCCCGACAGGGCCCGACAGAGCCCGACAGAGCCTGACAGGGCCCGACAGAGCCCGACAGGGCCCGACAGAGCCCGACCGGGCCCAGTAGAGCCCGACAGAGACCGACAGAGCCCAGTAGAGCCCGACAGAGCCCGACAGAGCCCGACAGGGCCCGACAGAGCCCGACAGAGCCCGACAGAGCCCGTCAGGGCCCGACAGAGCCCGTCAGGGCCCGACAGAGCCCGTCAGGGCCCGACAGAGCCCGACAGGGCCCGACAGAGCCCTACAGAGCCCGACAGGGCCCGATAGGGCCCGACAGGGCCCGACAGAGCCCGACAGGGCCCGATAGAGCCCGACAGGGCCCGACAGAGCCCGACAGAGCCCGACAGGGCACGACAGAGCCCGACAGAGCCCGACAGAGCCCGACAGAGCCCGACAGGGCCCGACAGGGCCCAGTAGAGCCCGACAGAGCCCAGTAGAGCCCAGTAGAGCCCGACAGAGCCCGACAGAGCCCGACAGGGCCCGACAGGGCCCGACAGGGCCCAGTAGAGCCCGACAGAGCCCGACAGGGCCCGACAGAGCCCGACAGAGCCCGACAGGGCCCGACAGAGCCCGACAGAGCCCGACAGGGCTCAGTAGAGCCCGACAGAGCCCGACAGAGCCCGACAGAGCCCGACAGGGCCCGACAGGGCCCGACAGGGCCCGACAGGGCCCCACAGAGCCCGACAGAGCCCGACAGGGCCCAGTAGAGCCCGACAGAGCCCGACAGAGCCCGACAGAGCCCAGTAGAGCCCGACAGAGCCCGACAGAGCCCGACAGGGCCCGACAGGGCCCGACAGAGCCCGACAGAGCCCGACAGGGCCCAGTAGAGCCCGACAGGGCCCGACAGAGCCCGACAGAGCCCGACAGAGCCCAGTAGATCCCGACAGAGCCCGACAGAGCCCGACAGAGCCCAGTAGATCCCGACAGAGCCCGACAGGGCCCGACAGAGCCCAGTAGAGCCCGACAGAGCCCGACAGAGCCCGACAGGGCCCGACAGGGCCCGACAGGGCCCAGTAGAGCCCGACAGAGCCCGACAGGGCCCGACAGAGCCCGACAGAGCCCGACAGGGCCCGACAGGGCCCGACAGGGCCCGACAGGGCACGACAGAGCCCGACAGAGCCCGACAGGGCCCGACAGGGCCCGATAGAGCCCGACAGAGCCCGACAGAGCCCGACAGAGCCCAGTAGAGCCCAGTAGAGCCCGACAGAGCCCGACAGAGCCCGACAGAGCCCGACAGGGCCCGACAGGGCCCAGTAGAGCCCGACAGAGCCCGAGAGAGCCCGACAGAGCCCGACAGAGCCCGACAGGGCCCGACAGGGCCCAGTAGAGCCCGACAGAGCCCGACAGAGCCCGACAGAGCCCGACAGAGCCCAGTAGAGCCCAGTAGAGCCCGACAGAGCCCGACACAGCCCGACAGAGCCCGACAGAGCCCGACAGGGCCCGACAGAGCCCGACAGAGCCCGACAGGGCCCGACAGGGCCCAGTAGAGCCCGACAGAGCCCGACAGGGCCCGACAGAGCCCGACAGAGCCTGACAGGGCCCGACAGAGCCCGACAGAGCCCGACAGAGCCCTGTCGGGCCCAGTAGAGCCCGACAGAGTCCGACAGAGCCCGACAGAGCCCGACAGGGCCCGACAGAGCCGGACAGAGCCCGACAGGGCCCGACAGTGCCCGACAGAGCCCGACAGAGCCCGACAGGGCCCAGTAGAGCCCGACAGAGCCCGACAGAGCCCAGTAGAGCCCGACAGAGCCCGACAGAGCCCGACAGGGCCCGACAGAACCCGACAGAGCCCAGTAGAGCCCGACAGAGCCCAGTAGAGCCCGACAGAGCCCGACAGAGCCCGACAGAGCCCGACAGAGCCCGACAGGGCCCGACAGAGCCCGACAGAGCCCGACAGGGCCCGACAGAGCCCGACAGGGCCCAGTAGAGCCCGACAGAGCCCGACAGAGCCCAGTAGAGCCCGACAGAGCCCGACAGAGCCCGACAGGGCCCGACAGAGCCCGACAGAGCCCGACAGGGCCCGACAGAGCCCGACAGAGCCCGACAGAGCCCAGTAGAGCCCGACAGAGCCCGACGGAGCCCGACAGAGCCCGACAGGGCCCGACAGAGCCCGACAGGGCCCGACAGCGCCCGACAGGGCCCGACAGAGCCCAGTAGAGCCCGACAGAGCCCGACAGAGCCCGACAGAGCCCGACAGAGCCCGACAGAACCCGACAGAGCCCGACAGGGCCCGACAGGGCCCAGTAGAGCCCGACAGAGCCCGACAGAGCCCGACAGAGCCCGACAGAGCCCGACAGAACCCGACAGAGCCCGACAGGGCCCGACAGGGCCCAGTAGAGCCCGACAGAGCCCGACAGGGCCCGACAGAGCCCGACAGAGCCCGACAGGGCCCGACAGGGCCCGACAGGGCACGACAGAGCCCGACAGAGCCCGACAGGGCCCGACAGGGCCCGACAGAGCCCGACAGAGCCCGACAGGGCCCGACAGAGCCCGACAGAGCCCAGTAGAGCCCAGTAGAGCCCGACAGAGCCCGACAGAGCCCGACAGAGCCCGACAGGGCCCGACAGGGCCCAGTAGAGCCCGACAGAGCCCGACAGAGCCCGACAGAGCCCGACAGGGCCCGACAGGGCCCAGTAGAGCCCGACAGTGCCCGACAGAGCCCGACAGAGCCCGACAGAGCCCAGTAGAGCCCAGTAGAGCCCGACAGAGCCCGACACAGCCCGACAGAGCCCGACAGAGCCCGACAGGGCCCGACAGAGCCCGACAGAGCCCGACAGGGCCCGACAGGGCCCAGTAGAGCCCGACAGAGCCCGACAGGGCCCGACAGAGCCCGACAGAGCCTGACAGGGCCCGACAGAGCCCGACAGGGCCCGACAGAGCCCGACCGGGCCCAGTAGAGCCCGACAGAGACCGACAGAGCCCAGTAGAGCCCGACAGAGCCCGACAGAGCCCGACAGGGCCCGACAGAGCCCGACAGAGCCCGACAGAGCCCGTCAGGGCCCGACAGAGCCCGTCAGGGCCCGACAGAGCCCGTCAGGGCCCGACAGAGCCCGACAGGGCCCGACAGAGCCCTACAGAGCCCGACAGGGCCCGATAGGGCCCGACAGGGCCCGACAGAGCCCGACAGGGCCCGATAGAGCCCGACAGGGCCCGACAGAGCCCGACAGAGCCCGACAGGGCACGACAGAGCCCGACAGAGCCCGACAGAGCCCGACAGAGCCCGACAGGGCCCGACAGGGCCCAGTAGAGCCCGACAGAGCCCAGTAGAGCCCAGTAGAGCCCGACAGAGCCCGACAGAGCCCGACAGGGCCCGACAGGGCCCGACAGGGCCCAGTAGAGCCCGACAGAGCCCGACAGGGCCCGACAGAGCCCGACAGAGCCCGACAGGGCCCGACAGAGCCCGACAGAGCCCGACAGGGCTCAGTAGAGCCCGACAGAGCCCGACAGAGCCCGACAGAGCCCGACAGGGCCCGACAGGGCCCGACAGGGCCCGACAGGGCCCCACAGAGCCCGACAGAGCCCGACAGGGCCCAGTAGAGCCCGACAGAGCCCGACAGAGCCCGACAGAGCCCAGTAGAGCCCGACAGAGCCCGACAGAGCCCGACAGGGCCCGACAGGGCCCGACAGAGCCCGACAGAGCCCGACAGGGCCCAGTAGAGCCCGACAGGGCCCGACAGAGCCCGACAGAGCCCGACAGAGCCCAGTAGATCCCGACAGAGCCCGACAGAGCCCGACAGAGCCCAGTAGATCCCGACAGAGCCCGACAGGGCCCGACAGAGCCCAGTAGAGCCCGACAGAGCCCGACAGAGCCCGACAGGGCCCGACAGGGCCCGACAGGGCCCAGTAGAGCCCGACAGAGCCCGACAGGGCCCGACAGAGCCCGACAGAGCCCGACAGGGCCCGACAGGGCCCGACAGGGCCCGACAGGGCACGACAGAGCCCGACAGAGCCCGACAGGGCCCGACAGGGCCCGATAGAGCCCGACAGAGCCCGACAGAGCCCGACAGAGCCCAGTAGAGCCCAGTAGAGCCCGACAGAGCCCGACAGAGCCCGACAGAGCCCGACAGGGCCCGACAGGGCCCAGTAGAGCCCGACAGAGCCCGAGAGAGCCCGACAGAGCCCGACAGAGCCCGACAGGGCCCGACAGGGCCCAGTAGAGCCCGACAGAGCCCGACAGAGCCCGACAGAGCCCGACAGAGCCCAGTAGAGCCCAGTAGAGCCCGACAGAGCCCGACACAGCCCGACAGAGCCCGACAGAGCCCGACAGGGCCCGACAGAGCCCGACAGAGCCCGACAGGGCCCGACAGGGCCCAGTAGAGCCCGACAGAGCCCGACAGGGCCCGACAGAGCCCGACAGAGCCTGACAGGGCCCGACAGAGCCCGACAGAGCCCGACAGAGCCCTGTCGGGCCCAGTAGAGCCCGACAGAGTCCGACAGAGCCCGACAGAGCCCGACAGGGCCCGACAGAGCCGGACAGAGCCCGACAGGGCCCGACAGTGCCCGACAGAGCCCGACAGAGCCCGACAGGGCCCAGTAGAGCCCGACAGAGCCCGACAGAGCCCAGTAGAGCCCGACAGAGCCCGACAGAGCCCGACAGGGCCCGACAGAACCCGACAGAGCCCAGTAGAGCCCGACAGAGCCCAGTAGAGCCCGACAGAGCCCGACAGAGCCCGACAGAGCCCGACAGAGCCCGACAGGGCCCGACAGAGCCCGACAGAGCCCGACAGGGCCCGACAGAGCCCGACAGGGCCCAGTAGAGCCCGACAGAGCCCGACAGAGCCCAGTAGAGCCCGACAGAGCCCGACAGAGCCCGACAGGGCCCGACAGAGCCCGACAGAGCCCGACAGGGCCCGACAGAGCCCGACAGAGCCCGACAGAGCCCAGTAGAGCCCGACAGAGCCCGACGGAGCCCGACAGAGCCCGACAGGGCCCGACAGAGCCCGACAGGGCCCGACAGCGCCCGACAGGGCCCGACAGAGCCCAGTAGAGCCCGACAGAGCCCGACAGAGCCCGACAGAGCCCGACAGAGCCCGACAGAACCCGACAGAGCCCGACAGGGCCCGACAGGGCCCAGTAGAGCCCGACAGAGCCCGACAGAGCCCGACAGAGCCCGACAGGGCCCGACAGGGCCCGACAGAGCCTGACAGAGCCCGACAGAGCCCGACAGAACCCGACAGAGCCCGACAGAGCCCGACAGAGCCCGACAGGGCCCGACAGAGCCCGACAGAGCCCGACAGGGCCCAGTAGATCCCGACAGAGCCCGACAGAGCCCAGTAGAGCCCAGTAGAGCCCGACAGAGCCCGACAGAGCCCGACAGGGCCCGACAGAGCCCGACAGGGCCCGACAGGGCCCAGTAGAGCCCGACAGAGCCCGACAGAGCCCGACAGAGCCCGACAGGGCCCGACAGAGCCTGACAGAGCCCGAAAGGGCCCGACAGGGCCCGACAGAGCCCAGTAGAGCCCGACAGGGCCCGACAGAGCCCGACAGGGCCCGACAGAGCCCGACAGAGCCCGACAGGGCCCGACAGAGCCCGACAGAGCCCGACAGGGCCCGACAGAGCCCGACAGAGCCCGACAGGGCCCGACAGGGCCCGACAGGGCCCGACAGAGCCCGACAGGGCCCGACAGAGCCCGACAGGGCCCGACAGGGCCCGACAGAGCCCAGTAGAGCCCGAGAGAGCCCGACAGAGCCCGACAGAGCCCGACAGAGCCCGACAGGGCCCGACAGGGCCCAGTAGAGCCCGACAGAGCCCGACAGAGCCCAACAGAGCCCGACAGGGCCCAGTAGAGCCCGACAGAGCCCGACAGAACCCGTCAGAGCCCGACAGAGCCCGACAGAGCCCGACAGAGTCCGACAGGGCCCAGTAGAGCCCGACAGAGCCCGACAGAGCCCGACAGAGCCCGACAGGGCCCGACAGAGCCCGAGAGAGCCCGACAGAGCCCGACAGGGCCCAGTAGAGCCCGACAGAGCCCGAGAGAGCCCGACAGAACCCGACAGGGCCCGACAGAGCCCGACAGGGCCCGAGAGAGCCCGACAGAGCCCGACAGATCCCGACAGGGCCCGACAGGGCCTAGTAGAGCCCGACAGAGCCCGACAGAGCCCGACAGAACCCGACAGGGCCCAGTAGAGCCCGACAGAGCCCGACAGAGCCCGACAGAGCCCGACAGAGCCCGACAGAGCCCGACAGAACCCGTCAGAGCCCGACAGAGCCCGACAGAGCCCGACAGAGTCCGACAGGGCCCAGTAGAGCCCGACAGAGCCCGACAGAGCCCGACAGAGCCCGACAGGGCCCGACAGAGCCCGAGAGAGCCCGACAGAGCCCGACAGGGCCCAGTAGAGCCCGACAGAGCCCGAGAGAGCCCGACAGAAACCGACAGGGCCCGACAGAGCCCGACAGGGCCCGAGAGAGCCCGACAGAGCCCGACAGATCCCGACAGGGCCCGACAGGGCCTAGTAGAGCCCGACAGAGCCCGACAGAGCCCGACAGAACCCGACAGGGCCCAGTAGAGCCCGACAGAGCCCGACAGAGCCCGACAGAGCCCGACAGGGCCCGACAGAGCCCGACAGAGCCCGACAGGGCCCGACAGAGCCCGACAGAGCCCGATAGGGCCCGACAGGGCCCGACAGAGCCCAGTAGAGCCCGACAGAGCCCGACAGAGCCCGACAGAGCCCGACAGGGCCCGACAGGGCCCGACAGGGCCCGACAGAGCCCGACAGAGCCCGACAGAGCCCGACAGGGCCCGACAGGGCCCGACAGGGCCCAGTAGAGCCCGACAGAGTCCGACAGAGCCCGACAGAGCCCGACAGAGCCCGACAGGGCCCAGTAGAGCCCGACAGAGCCCGACAGAGCCCGACAGAACCCGTCAGAGCCCGACAGAGCCCGACAGAGCCCGACAGAGTCCGACAGGGCCCAGTAGAGCCCGACAGAGCCCGACAGAGCCCGACAGGGCCCGACAGAGCCCGACAGAGCCCGACAGAGCCCGACAGGGCCCAGTAGAGCCCGACAGAGCCCGAGAGAGCCCGACAGAGCCCGACAGGGCCCGACAGAGCCCGACAGAGCCCGACAGGGCCTAGTAGAGCCCGACAGAGCCCGACAGAGCCCGACAGAACCCGACAGGGCCCAGTAGAGCCCGACAGAGCCCGACAGAGCCCGACAGGGCCCGACAGAGCCCGACAGAGCCCGACAGAGCCCGACAGCGCCCGACAGGGCCCAGTAGAGCCCGACAGAGCCCGACAGGGCCCGACAGAGCCCGACAGAGCCCGACAGGGCCCAGTAGAGCCCGACAGAGCCCGACAGAGCCCGACAGAGCCCGACAGGGCCCGACAGGGCCCGACAGGGCCCGACAGAGCCTGACAGAGCCCGACAGAGCCCGACAGAGCCCGACAGGGCCCAGTAGAGCCCGACAGAGCCCGACAGAGCCTGACAGAGCCCGACAGAGCCCAGTAGAGCCCGACAGAGCCCGACAGAGCCCGACAGATCCCGACAGGGCCCGACAGAGCCCGACAGAGCCCGACAGGGCCCGACAGAGCCCGACAGAGCCCGACAGGGCCCGACAGAGCCCAGTAGAGCCCGACAGAGCCCGACAGAGCCCGACAGAGCCCAGTAGAGCCCGACAGAGCCCGACAGAGCCCGACAGAGCCCAGTAGAGTCCGACAGAGCCCGACAGGGCCCGACAGGGCCCGACAGGGCCCAGTAGAGCCCGACAGAGCCCGACAGGGCCCAGTAGAGCCCAGTAGAGCCCGACAGAGCCCGACAGAGCCCGACAGAGCCCGACAGGGCCCGACAGGGCCCGACAGGGCCCGACAGAGCCCGACAGGGCCCGACAGGGCCCGATAGAGCCCGACAGAGCCCGACAGAGCCCGACAGAGCCCAGTAGAGCCCAGTAGAGCCCGACAGAGCCCGACAGAGCCCGACAGAGCCCGACAGGGCCCGACAGGGCCCAGTAGAGCCCGACAGAGCCCGACAGAGCCCGACAGAGCCCGACAGAGCCCGACAGGGCCCGACAGGGCCCAGTAGAGCCCGACAGAGCCCGACAGAGCCCGACAGAGCCCGACAGAGCCCAGTAGAGCCCAGTAGAGCCCGACAGAGCCCGACACAGCCCGACAGAGCCCGACAGAGCCCGACAGGGCCCGACAGAGCCCGACAGAGCCCGACAGGGCCCGACAGGGCCCAGTAGAGCCCGACAGAGCCCGACAGGGCCCGACAGAGCCCGACAGAGCCTGACAGGGCCCGACAGAGCCCGACAGAGCCCGACAGAGCCCTGTCGGGCCCAGTAGAGCCCGACAGAGTCCGACAGAGCCCGACAGAGCCCGACAGGGCCCGACAGAGCCGGACAGAGCCCGACAGGGCCCGACAGTGCCCGACAGAGCCCGACAGAGCCCGACAGAGCCCGACAGGGCCCAGTAGAGCCCAGTAGAACCCGACAGAGCCCAGTAGAGCCCGACAGAGCCCGACAGAGCCCGACAGAGCCCGACAGAGCCCGACAGGGCCCGACAGAGCCCGACAGAGCCCGACAGGGCCCGACAGAGCCCGACAGGGCCCAGTAGAGCCCGACAGAGCCCGACAGAGCCCAGTAGAGCCCGACAGAGCCCGACAGAGCCCGACAGGGCCCGACAGAGCCCGACAGAGCCCGACAGGGCCCGACAGAGCCCGACAGAGCCCGACAGAGCCCAGTAGAGCCCGACAGAGCCCGACAGAGCCCGACAGAGCCCGACAGGGCCCGACAGAGCCCGACAGGGCCCGACAGGGCCCAGTAGAGCCCGACAGAGCCCGACAGAGCCCGACAGAGCCCGACAGAGCCCGACAGAACCCGACAGAGCCCGACAGGGCCCGACAGGGCCCGACAGGGCCCAGTAGAGCCCGACAGAGCCCGACAGAGCCCGACAGAGCCCGACAGGGCCCGACAGGGCCCAGAAGAGCCCGAAAGAGCCCGACAGAGTCCGACAGAACCCGACAGAGCCCGACAGAGCCCGACAGAGCCCGACAGGGCCCGACAGAGCCCGACAGAGCCCGACAGGGCCCAGTAGATCCCGACAGAGCCCGACAGAGCCCAGTAGAGCCCAGTAGAGCCCGACAGAGTCCGACAGAGCCCGACAGAGCCCGACAGAACCCGACAGAGCCCGACAGAGACCAGTTGAGCCCGACAGAGCCCGACAGAGCCCGACAGAGCCCGACAGGGCCCGACAGGGCCCAGTAGAGCCCGACAGAGCCCGACAGAGCCCGACAGAGCCCGACAGAGCCCGACAGAGCCTGACAGAGCCCGACAGGGCCCGACAGGGCCCGACAGAGCCCAGTAGAGCCCGACAGGGCCCGACAGAGCCCGACAGGGCCCGACAGAGCCCGACAGAGCCCGACAGGGCCCGACAGAGCCCGACAGAGCCCGACAGGGCCCGACAGAGCCCGACAGAGCCCGACAGGGCCCGACAGGGCCCGACAGGGCCCGACAGAGCCCGACAGGGCCCGACAGGGCCCGACAGAGCCCAGTAGAGCCCGACAGAGCCCGACAGAGCCCGACAGAGCCCGACAGAGCCCGACAGGGCCCGACAGGGCCCAGTAGAGCCCGACAGAGCCCGACAGAGCCCAACAGAGCCCGACAGGGCCCAGTAGAGCCCGACAGAGCCCGACAGAGCCCGACAGAACCCGTCAGAGCCCGACAGAGCCCGACAGAGCCCGACAGAGTCCGACAGGGCCCAGTAGAGCCCGACAGAGCCCGACAGAGCCCGACAGAGCCCGACAGGGCCCGACAGAGCCCGAGAGAGCCCGACAGAGCCCGACAGGGCCCAGTAGAGCCCGACAGAGCCCGAGAGAGCCCGACAGAACCCGACAGGGCCCGACAGAGCCCGACAGGGCCCGAGAGAGCCCGACAGAGCCCGACAGATCCCGACAGGGCCCGACAGGGCCTAGTAGAGCCCGACAGAGCCCGACAGAGCCCGACAGAACCCGACAGGGCCCAGTAGAGCCCGACAGAGCCCGACAGAGCCCGACAGAGCCCGACAGGGCCCGACAGAGCCCGACAGAGCCCGACAGAGCCCGACAGCGCCCGACAGGGCCCAGTAGAGCCCGACAGGGCCCGACAGAGCCCGACAGAGCCCGATAGGGCCCGACAGGGCCCGACAGAGCCCAGTAGAGCCCGACAGAGCCCGACAGAGCCCGACAGAGCCCGACAGGGCCCGACAGGGCCCAGTAGAGCCCGACAGAGCCCGACAGAGCCTGACAGAGCCCGACAGAGCCCAGTAGAGCCCGACAGAGCCCGACAGAGCCCGACAGGGCCCGACAGAGCCCGACAGGGCCCGAGAGAGCCCGACAGAGCCCGACAGATCCCGACAGGGCCCGACAGGGCCTAGTAGAGCCCGACAGAGCCCGACAGAGCCCGACAGAACCCGACAGGGCCCAGTAGAGCCCGACAGAGCCCGACAGAGCCCGACAGAGCCCGACAGGGCCCGACAGAGCCCGACAGAGCCCGACAGAGCCCGACAGCGCCCGACAGGGCCCAGTAGAGCCCGACAGGGCCCGACAGAGCCCGACAGAGCCCGATAGGGCCCGACAGGGCCCGACAGAGCCCAGTAGAGCCCGACAGAGCCCGACAGAGCCCGACAGAGCCCGACAGGGCCCGACAGGGCCCAGTAGAGCCCGACAGAGCCCGACAGAGCCTGACAGAGCCCGACAGAGCCCAGTAGAGCCCGACAGAGCCCGACAGAGCCCGACAGAGCCCGACAGGGCCCGACAGAGCCCGACAGAGCCCGACAGGGCCCAGTAGAGCCCGACAGAGCCCGACAGGGCCCGACAGAGCCCGACAGAGCCCGACAGAGCCCGACAGGGCCCGACAGGGCCCGACAGGGCCCGACAGAGCCCGACAGGGCCCGACAGGGCCCAGTAGAGCCCGACAGAGCCCGACAGAGCCCGACAGAGCCCGACAGAGCCCGACAGGGCCCAGTAGAGCCCGACAGAGCCCGACAGAGCCCGACAGAACCCGTCAGAGCCCGACAGAGCCCGACAGAGCCCGACAGAGTCCGACAGGGCCCAGTAGAGCCCGACAGAGCCCGACAGAGCCCGACAGAGCCCGACAGGGCCCGACAGAGCCCGACAGAGCCCGACAGAGCCCGACAGGGCCCAGTAGAGCCCGACAGAGCCCGAGAGAGCCCGACAGAGCCCGACAGGGCCCGACAGAGCCCGACAGAGCCCGACAGGGCCTAGTAGAGCCCGACAGAGCCCGACAGAGCCCGACAGAACCCGACAGGGCCCAGTAGAGCCCGACAGAGCCCGACAGAGCCCGACAGAGCCCGACAGGGCCCGACAGAGCCCGACAGAGCCCGACAGCGCCCGACAGGGCCCAGTAGAGCCCGACAGAGCCCGACAGGGCCCGACAGAGCCCGACAGAGCCCGACAGGGCCCAGTAGAGCCCGACAGAGCCCGACAGAGCCCGACAGAGCCCGACAGGGCCCGACAGGGCCCGACAGGGCCCGACAGAGCCCGACAGAGCCCGACAGAGCCCGACAGAGCCCGACAGGGCCCAGTAGAGCCCGACAGAGCCCGACAGAGCCTGACAGAGCCCGACAGAGCCCAGTAGAGCCCGACAGAGCCCGACAGAGCCCGACAGATCCCGACAGGGCCCGACAGAGCCCGACAGAGCCCGACAGGGCCCGACAGAGCCCGACAGAGCCCGACAGGGCCCGACAGAGCCCAGTAGAGCCCGACAGAGCCCGACAGAGCCCGACAGAGCCCAGTAGAGCCCGACAGAGCCCGACAGAGCCCGACAGAGCCCAGTAGAGTCCGACAGAGCAAGACAGGGCCCGACAGGGCCCGACAGGGCCCAGTAGAGCCCGACAGAGCCCGACAGGGCCCAGTAGAGCCCAGTAGAGGCCAACAGAGCCCGACAGAGCCCGACAGAGCCCGACAGGGCCCGACAGAGCCCGACAGAGCCCGACAGGGCCCGACAGAGCCCGACAGAGCCCGACAGGGCCCGACAGCGCCCAGTAGAGCCCGACAGAGCCCGACAGAGCCCAGTAGAGCCCAGTAGAGCCCGACAGGGCCCGACAGAGCCCGACAGAGCCCGACAGAGCCCGACAGGGCCCGACAGGGCCCGACAGAGCCCGACAGGGCCCGACAGAGCCCGACCGGGCCCAGTAGAGCCCGACAGAGCCCGACAGAGCCCGACAGGGCCCGACAGAGCCCGACAGAGCCCGACAGGGCCCGACAGAGCCGGACAGAGCCCGACAGGGCCCGACAGTGCCCGACAGAGCCCGACAGAGCCCGACAGAGCCCGACAGGGCCCAGTAGAGCCCAGTAGAACCCGACAGAGCCCAGTAGAGCCCGACAGAGCCCGACAGAGCCCGACAGAGCCCGACAGAGCCCGACAGGGCCCGACAGAGCCCGACAGGGCCCAGTAGAGCCCGACAGAGCCCGACAGAGCCCAGTAGAGCCCGACAGAGCCCGACAGAGCCCGACAGGGCCCGACAGAGCCCGACAGAGCCCGACAGGGCCCGACAGAGCCCGAGAGAGCCCGACAGAGCCCAGTAGAGCCCGACAGAGCCCGACAGAGCCCGACAGAGCCCGACAGGGCCCGACAGAGCCCGACAGGGCCCGACAGAGCCCGACAGAGCCCGACAGAGCCCGACAGAGGCCAGTAGAGCCCGACAGAGCCCGACAGAGCCCGACAGAGCCCGACAGGGCCCGACAGAGCCTGACAGAGCCCGACAGGGCCCGACAGGGCCCGACAGAGCCCAGTAGAGCCCGACAGGGCCCGACAGAGCCCGACAGGGCCCGACAGAGTCCGACAGAGCCCGACAGGGCCCGACAGAGCCCGACAGAGCCCGACAGGGCCCGACAGAGCCCGACAGAGCCCGACAGGGCCCGACAGGGCCCGACAGGGCCCGACAGAGCCCGACAGGGCCCGACAGGGCCCGACAGAGCCCAGTAGAGCCCGACAGAGCCCGACAGAGCCCGACAGGGCCCGACAGGGCCCAGTAGAGCCCGACAGAGCCCGACAGAGCCCAACAGAGCCCGACAGGGCCCAGTAGAGCCCGACAGAGCCCGACAGAGCCCGACAGAACCCGTCAGAGCCCGACAGAGCCCGACAGAGCCCGACAGAGTCCGACAGGGCCCAGTAGAGCCCGACAGAGCCCGACAGAGCCCGACAGAGCCCGACAGGGCCCGACAGAGCCCGAGAGAGCCCGACAGAGCCCGACAGGGCCCAGTAGAGCCCGACAGAGCCCGAGAGAGCCCGACAGAACCCGACAGGGCCCGACAGAGCCCGACAGGGCCCGAGAGAGCCCGACAGAGCCCGACAGATCCCGACAGGGCCCCACAGGGCCTAGTAGAGCCCGACAGAGCCCGACAGAGCCCGACAGAACCCGACAGGGCCCAGTAGAGCCCGACAGAGCCCGACAGAGCCCGACAGAGCCCGACAGGGCCCGACAGAGCCCGACAGAGCCCGACAGAGCCCGACAGCGCCCGACAGGGCCCAGTAGAGCCCGACAGGGCCCGACAGAGCCCGACAGAGCCCGATAGGGCCCGACAGGGCCCGACAGAGCCCAGTAGAGCCCGACAGAGCCCGACAGAGCCCGACAGAGCCCGACAGGGCCCGACAGGGCCCGACAGGGCCCGACAGAGCCCGACAGGGCCCAGTAGAGCCCGACAGAGCCCGACAGAGCCTGACAGAGCCCGACAGAGCCCAGTAGAGCCCGACAGAGCCCAACAGAGCCCGACAGAGCCCGACAGGGCCCGACAGAGCCCGACAGAGCCCGACAGGGCCCGACAGAGCCCGACAGAGCCCGACAGGGCCCAGTAGAGCCCGACAGAGCCCGACAGGGCCCGACAGAGCCCGACAGAGCCCGACAGAGCCCGACAGGGCCCAGTAGAGCCCGACAGAGCCCGACAGAGCCCGACAGAGCCCGACAGAGCCCGACAGAGCCCGACAGGGCCCGACAGGGCCCGACAGAGCCCGACAGAGCCCGACAGGGCCCGACAGAGCCCGACAGAGCCCGACAGAGCCCGACAGGGCCCGACAGAGCCCGACAGGGCCCGACAGGGCCCGACAGGGCCCAGTAGAGCCCGACAGAGCCCGACAGAGCCCGACAGAGCCCGACAGAGCCCGACAGGGCCCAGTAGAGCCCGACAGAGCCCGACAGGGCCCGACAGAGCCCGACAGGGCCCGACAGAGCCCGAGAGAGCCCGACAGAGCCCGACAGGGCCCAGTAGAGCCCGACAGAGCCCGAGAGAGCCCGACAGAACCCGACAGGGCCCGACAGAGCCCGACAGGGCCCGAGAGAGCCCGACAGAGCCCGACAGATCCCGACAGGGCCCGACAGGGCCTAGTAGAGCCCGACAGAGCCCGACAGAGCCCGACAGAACCCGACAGGGCCCAGTAGAGCCCGACAGAGCCCGACAGAGCCCGACAGAGCCCGACAGGGCCCGACAGAGCCCGACAGAGCCCGACAGAGCCCGACAGCGCCCGACAGGGCCCAGTAGAGCCCGACAGGGCCCGACAGAGCCCGACAGAGCCCGATAGGGCCCGACAGGGCCCGACAGAGCCCAGTAGAGCCCGACAGAGCCCGACAGAGCCCGACAGAGCCCGACAGGGCCCGACAGGGCCCGACAGGGCCCGACAGAGCCCGACAGGGCCCAGTAGAGCCCGACAGAGCCCGACAGAGCCTGACAGAGCCCGACAGAGCCCAGTAGAGCCCGACAGAGCCCGACAGAGCCCGACAGAGCCCGACAGGGCCCGACAGAGCCCGACAGAGCCCGACAGGGCCCGACAGAGCCCGACAGAGCCCGACAGGGCCCAGTAGAGCCCGACAGAGCCCGACAGGGCCCGACAGAGCCCGACAGAGCCCGACAGAGCCCGACAGGGCCCAGTAGAGCCCGACAGGGCCCGACAGAGCCCGACAGAGCCCGACAGGGCCCGACAGGGCCCGACAGAGCCCGACAGAGCCCGACAGGGCCCGACAGAGCCCGACAGAGCCCGACAGAGCCCGACAGGGCCCGACAGGGCCCGACAGGGCCCGACAGAGCCCGACAGGGCCCGACAGGGCCCAGTAGAGCCCGACAGAGCCCGACAGAGCCCGACAGAGCCCGACAGAGCCCGACAGGGCCCAGTAGAGCCCGACAGAGCCCGACAGAGCCCGACAGAACCCGTCAGAGCCCGACAGAGCCCGACAGAGCCCGACAGAGTCCGACAGGGCCCAGTAGAGCCCGACAGAGCCCGACAGAGCCCGACAGAGCCCGACAGGGCCCGACAGAGCCCGACAGAGCCCGACAGAGCCCGACAGGGCCCAGTAGAGCCCGACAGAGCCCGAGAGAGCCCGACAGAGCCCGACAGGGCCCGACAGAGCCCGACAGAGCCCGACAGGGCCTAGTAGAGCCCGACAGAGCCCGACAGAGCCCGACAGAACCCGACAGGGCCCAGTAGAGCCCGACAGAGCCCGACAGAGCCCGACAGAGCCCGACAGGGCCCGACAGAGCCCGACAGAGCCCGACAGAGCCCGACAGGGCCCAGTAGAGCCCGACAGAGCCCGACAGGGCCCGACAGAGCCCGACAGAGCCCGACAGGGCCCAGTAGAACCCGACAGAGCCCGACAGAGCCCGACAGAGCCCGACAGGGCCCGACAGGGCCCGACAGGGCCCGACAGGGCCCGACAGAGCCTGACAGAGCCCGACAGAGCCCGACAGGGCCCGACAGGGCCCGACAGGGCCCGACAGGGCCCGACAGAGCCTGACAGAGCCCGACAGGGCCCGACAGAGCCCGACAGGGCCCGACAGGGCCCGACAGAGCCCGACAGAGCCCGACAGGGCCCAGTAGAGCCCGACAGAGCCCGACAGAGCCTGACAGAGCCCGACAGAGCCCAGTAGAGCCCGACAGAGCCCGACAGAGCCCGACAGATCCCGACAGGGCCCGACAGAGCCCGACAGAGCCCGACAGGGCCCGACAGAGCCCGACAGAGCCCGACAGGGCCCGACAGAGCCCAGTAGAGCCCGACAGAGCCCGACAGAGCCCGACAGAGCCCAGTAGAGCCCGACAGAGCCCGACAGAGCCCGACAGAGCCCAGTAGAGTCCGACAGAGCAAGACAGGGCCCGACAGGGCCCGACAGGGCCCAGTAGAGCCCGACAGAGCCCGACAGGGCCCAGTAGAGCCCAGTAGAGGCCAACAGAGCCCGACAGAGCCCGACAGAGCCCGACAGGGCCCGACAGAGCCCGACAGAGCCCGACAGGGCCCGACAGAGCCCGACAGAGCCCGACAGGGCCCGACAGGGCCCAGTAGAGCCCGACAGAGCCCGACAGAGCCCAGTAGAGCCCAGTAGAGCCCGACAGGGCCCGACAGAGCCCGACAGAGCCCGACAGAGCCCGACAGGGCCCGACAGGGCCCGACAGAGCCCGACAGGGCCCGACAGAGCCCGACCGGGCCTAGTAGAGCCCGACAGAGACCGAAAGAGCCCAGTAGAGCCCGACAGAGCCCGACAGAGCCCGACAGGGCCCGACAGAGCCCGACAGAGCCCGACAGGGCCCGACAGAGCCGGACAGAGCCCGACAGGGCCCGACAGTGCCCGACAGAGCCCGACAGAGCCCGACAGAGCCCGACAGGGCCCAGTAGAGCCCAGTAGAACCCGACAGAGCCCAGTAGAGCCCGACAGAGCCCGACAGAGCCCGACAGAGCCCGACAGGGCCCGACAGAGCCCGACAGGGCCCGACAGAGCCCGACAGGGCCCAGTAGAGCCCGACAGAGCCCGACAGAGCCCAGTAGAGCCCGACAGAGCCCGACAGAGCCCGACAGGGCCCGACAGAGCCCGACAGAGCCCGACAGGGCCCGACAGAGCCCGAGAGAGCCCGACAGAGCCCAGTAGAGCCCGACAGAGCCCGACAGAGCCCGACAGAGCCCGACAGGGCCCGACAGAGCCCGACAGAGCCCGACAGGGCCCGACAGAGCCCGACAGAGCCCGACAGAGGCCAGTAGAGCCCGACAGAGCCCGACAGAGCCCGACAGAGCCCGACAGGGCCCGACAGAGCCCGACAGGGCCCGACAGGGCCCGACAGGGCCCAGAAGAGCCCGAAAGAGCCCGACAGAGCCCGACAGAACCCGACAGAGCCCGACAGAGCCCGACAGAGCCCGACAGGGCCCGACAGAGCCCGACAGAGCCCGACAGGGCCCAGTAGATCCCGACAGAGCCCGACAGAGCCCAGTAGAGCCCAGTAGAGCCCGACAGAGTCCGACAGAGCCCGACAGAGCCCGACAGAACCCGACAGAGCCCGACAGAGACCAGTTGAGCCCGACAGAGCCCGACAGAGCCCGACAGAGCCCGACAGGGCCCGACAGAGCCCAACAGAGCCCGACAGGGCCCAGTAGAGCCCGACAGAGCCCGACAGAGCCCGACAGAACCCGTCAGAGCCCGACAGAGCCCGACAGAGCCCGACAGAGTCCGACAGGGCCCAGTAGAGCCCGACAGAGCCCGACAGAGCCCGACAGAGCCCGACAGGGCCCGACAGAGCCCGAGAGAGCCCGACAGAGCCCGACAGGGCCCAGTAGAGCCCGACAGAGCCCGAGAGAGCCCGACAGAACCCGACAGGGCCCGACAGAGCCCGACAGGGCCCGAGAGAGCCCGACAGAGCCCGACAGATCCCGACAGGGCCCGACAGGGCCTAGTAGAGCCCGACAGAGCCCGACAGAACCCGACAGGGCCCAGTAGAGCCCGACAGAACGCGACAGAGCCCGACAGAGCCCGACAGGGCCCGACAGAGCCCGACAGAGCCCGACAGAGCCCGACAGCGCCCGACAGGGCCCAGTAGAGCCCGACAGGGCCCGACAGAGCCCGACAGAGCCCGATAGGGCCCGACAGGGCCCGACAGAGCCCAGTAGAGCCCGACAGAGCCCGACAGAGCCCGACAGAGCCCGACAGGGCCCGACAGGGCCCGACAGGGCCCGACAGAGCCCGACAGGGCCCAGTAGAGCCCGACAGAGCCCGACAGAGCCTGACAGAGCCCGACAGAGCCCAGTAGAGCCCGACAGAGCCCAACAGAGCCCGACAGAGCCCGACAGGGCCCGACAGAGCCCGACAGAGCCCGACAGGGCCCGACAGAGCCCGACAGAGCCCGACAGGGCCCAGTAGAGCCCGACAGAGCCCGACAGGGCCCGACAGAGCCCGACAGAGCCCGACAGAGCCCGACAGGTCCCAGTAGAGCCCGACAGAGCCCGACAGAGCCCGACAGAGCCCGACAGGGCCCGACAGGGCCCGACAGAGCCCGACAGAGCCCGACAGAGCCCGACAGGGCCCGACAGAGCCCGACAGGGCCCGACAGGGCCCGACAGGGCCCAGTAGAGCCCGACAGAGCCCGACAGAGCCCGACAGAGCCCGACAGAGCCCGACAGGGCCCAGTAGAGCCCGACAGAGCCCGACAGAGCTCGACAGAACCCGTCAGAGCCCGACAGAGCCCGACAGAGCCCGACAGAGTCCGACAGGGCCCAGTAGAGCCCGACAGAGCCCGACAGAGCCCGACAGAGCCCGACAGGGCCCGACAGAGCCCGACAGAGCCCGACAGAGCCCGACAGGGCCCAGTAGAGCCCGACAGAGCCCGAGAGAGCCCGACAGAGCCCGACAGGGCCCGACAGAGCCCGACAGAGCCCGACAGGGCCTAGTAGAGCCCGACAGAGCCCGACAGAGCCCGACAGAACCCGACAGGGCCCAGTAGAGCCTGACAGAGCCCGACAGAGCCCGACAGAGCCCGACAGGGCCCGACAGAGCCCGACAGAGCCCGACAGAGCCCGACAGCGCCCGACAGGGCCCAGTAGAGCCCGACAGAGCCCGACAGGGCCCGACAGAGCCCGACAGAGCCCGACAGGGCCCAGTAGAGCCCGACAGAGCCCGACAGAGCCCGACAGGGCCCGACAGAGCCCGACAGAGCCCGACAGAGCCCGACAGGGCCCAGTAGAGCCCGACAGAGCCCGACAGAGCCTGACAGAGCCCGACAGGGCCCAGTAGAGCCCGACAGAGCCCGACAGAGCCTGACAGAGCCCGACAGAGCCCAGTAGAGCCCGACAGAGCCCGACAGAGCCCGACAGATCCCGACAGGGCCCGACAGAGCCCGACAGAGCCTGACAGAGCCCGACAGAGCCCAGTAGAGCCCGACAGAGCCCGACAGAGCCCGACAGATCCCGACAGGGCCCGACAGAGCCCGACAGAGCCCGACAGAGCCCGACAGAGCCCGACAGAGCCCGACAGGGCCCGACAGAGCCCAGTAGAGCCCGACAGAGCCCGACAGAGCCTGACAGAGCCCGACAGAGCCCAGTAGAGCCCGACAGAGCCCGACAGAGCCCGACAGATCCCGACAGGGCCCGACAGAGCCCGACAGAGCCCGACAGGGCCCGACAGAGCCCGACAGAGCCCGACAGGGCCCGACAGAGCCCAGTAGAGCCCGAAAGAGCCCGACAGAGCCCGACAGAGCCCAGTAGAGCCCGACAGAGCCCGACAGAGCCCGACAGAGCCCAGTAGAGTCCGACAGAGCCCGACAGGGCCGGACAGGGCCCGACAGGGCCCAGTAGAGCCCGACAGAGCCCGACAGGGCCCAGTAGAGCCCAGTAGAGGCCAACAGAGCCCGACAGAGCCCGACAGAGCCCGACAGGGCCCGACAGAGCCCGACAGAGCCCGACAGGGCCTGACAGGGCCCAGTAGAGCCCGACAGAGCCCGACAGAGCCCAGTAGAGCCCAGTAGAGCCCGACAGGGCCCGACAGAGCCCGACAGAGCCCGACAGAGCCCGACAGGGCCCGACAGGGCCCGACAGAGCCCGACAGGGCCCGACAGAGCCCGACCGGGCCCAGTAGAGCCCGACAGAGACCGACAGAGCCCAGTAGAGCCCGACAGAGCCCGACAGAGACCGACAGGGCCCGACAGAGCCCGACAGAGCCCGACAGGGCCCGACAGAGCCGGATAGAGCCCGACAGGGCCCGACAGTGCCCGACAGAGCCCGACAGAGCCCGACAGAGCCCGACAGGGCCCAGTAGAGCCCAGTAGAACCCGACAGAGCCCAGTAGAGCCCGACAGAGCCCGACAGAGCCCGACAGAGCCCGACAGGGCCCGACAGAGCCCGACAGGGCCCGACAGAGCCCGACAGGGCCCAGTAGAGCCCGACAGAGCCCGACAGAGCCCAGTAGAGCCCGACAGAGCCCGACAGAGCCCGACAGGGCCCGACAGAGCCCGACAGAGCCCGACAGGGCCCGACAGAGCCCGAGAGAGCCCGACAGAGCCCAGTAGAGCCCGACAGAGCCCGACAGAGCCCGACAGAGCCCGACAGGGCCCGACAGAGCCCGACAGAGCCCGACAGGGCCCGACAGAGCCCGACAGAGCCCGACAGAGGCCAGTAGAGCCCGACAGAGCCCGACAGAGCCCGACAGAGCCCGACAGGGCCCGACGGAGCCCGACAGGGCCCGACAGGGCCCGACAGGGCCCAGAAGAGCCCGAAAGAGCCCGACACAGCCCGACAGAACCCGACAGAGCCCGACAGAGCCCGACAGAGCCCGACAGGGCCCGACAGAGCCCGACAGAGCCCGACAGGGCCCAGTAGATCCCGACAGAGCCCGACAGAGCCCAGTAGAGCCCAGTAGAGCCCGACAGAGTCCGACAGAGCCCGACAGAGCCCGACAGAGCCCGACAGAGCCCAACAGAGCCCGACAGGGCCCAGTAGAGCCCGACAGAGCCCGACAGAGCCCGACAGAACCCGTCAGAGCCCGACAGAGCCCGACAGAGCCCGACAGAGTCCGACAGGGCCCAGTAGAGCCCGACAGAGCCCGACAGAGCCCGACAGAGCCCGACAGGGCCCGACAGAGCCCGAGAGAGCCCGACAGAGCCCGACAGGGCCCAGTAGAGCCCGACAGAGCCCGAGAGAGCCCGACAGAACCCGACAGGGCCCGACAGAGCCCGACAGGGCCCGAGAGAGCCCGACAGAGCCCGACAGATCCCGACAGGGCCCGACAGGGCCTAGTAGAGCCCGACAGAGCCCGACAGAGCCCGACAGAACCCGACAGGGCCCAGTAGAGCCCGACAGAGCCCGACAGAGCCCGACAGAGCCCGACAGGGCCCGACAGAGCCCGACAGAGCCCGACAGAGCCCGACAGCGCCCGACAGGGCCCAGTAGAGCCCGACACAGCCCGACAGAGCCCGACAGAGCCCGATAGGGCCCGACAGGGCCCGACAGAGCCCAGTAGAGCCCGACAGAGCCCGACAGAGCCCGACAGAGCCCGACAGGGCCCGACAGGGCCCGACAGGGCCCGACAGAGCCCGACAGGGCCCAGTAGAGCCCGACAGAGCCCGACAGAGCCTGACAGAGCCCGACAGAGCCCAGTAGAGCCCGACAGAGCCCAACAGAGCCCGACAGAGCCCGACAGGGCCCGACAGAGCCCGACAGAGCCCGACAGGGCCCGACAGAGCCCGACAGAGCCCGACAGGGCCCAGTAGAGCCCGACAGAGCCCGACAGGGCCCGACAGAGCCCGACAGAGCCCGACAGAGCCCGACAGGGCCCAGTAGAGCCCGACAGAGCCCGACAGAGCCCGACAGAGCCCGACAGGGCCCAGTAGAGCCCGACAGGGCCCGACAGGGCCCGACAGAGCCCGACAGAGCCCGACAGAGCCCGACAGGGCCCGACAGAGCCCGACAGGGCCCAACAGGGCCCGACAGGGCCCAGTAGAGCCCGACAGAGCCCGACAGAGCCCGACAGAGCCCGACAGAGCCCGACAGGGCCCAGTAGAGCCCGACAGAGCCCGACAGAGCCCGACAGAACCCGTCAGAGCCCGACAGAGCCCGACAGAGCCCGACAGAGTCCGACAGGGCCCAGTAGAGCCCGACAGAGCCCGACAGAGCCCGACAGAGCCCGACAGGGCCCGACAGAGCCCGACAGAGCCCGACAGAGCCCGACAGGGCCCAGTAGAGCCCGACAGAGCCCGAGAGAGCCCGACAGAGCCCGACAGGGCCCGACAGAGCCCGACAGAGCCCGACAGGGCCTAGTAGAGCCCGACAGAGCCCGACAGAGCCCGACAGAACCCGACAGGGCCCAGTAGAGCCTGACAGAGCCCGACAGAGCCCGACAGAGCCCGACAGGGCCCGACAGAGCCCGACAGAGCCCGACAGAGCCCGACAGCGCCCGACAGGGCCCAGTAGAGCCCGACAGAGCCCGACAGGGCCCGACAGAGCCCGACAGAGCCCGACAGGGCCCAGTAGAGCCCGACAGAGCCCGACAGAGCCCGACAGAGCCCGACAGGGCCCGACAGGGCCCGACAGGGCCCGACAGGGCCCGACAGAGCCTGACAGAGCCCGACAGAGCCCGACAGAGCCCGACAGAGCCCGACAGGGCCCAGTAGAGCCCGACAGAGCCCGACAGAGCCTGACAGAGCCCGACAGAGCCCAGTAGAGCCCGACAGAGCCCGACAGAGCCCGACAGATCCCGACAGGGCCCGACAGAGCCCGACAGAGCCCGACAGGGCCCGACAGAGCCCGACAGAGCCCGACAGGGCCCGACAGAGCCCAGTAGAGCCCGACAGAGCCCGACAGAGCCTGACAGAGCCCGACAGAGCCCAGTAGAGCCCGACAGAGCCCGACAGAGCCCGACAGATCCCGACAGGGCCCGACAGAGCCCGACAGAGCCCGACAGGGCCCGACAGAGCCCGACAGAGCCCGACAGGGCCCGACAGAGCCCAGTAGAGCCCGAAAGAGCCCGACAGAGCCCGACAGAGCCCAGTAGAGCCCGACAGAGCCCGACAGAGCCCGACAGAGCCCAGTAGAGTCCGACAGAGCCCGACAGGGCCCGACAGGGCCCGACAGGGCCCAGTAGAGCCCGACAGAGCCCGACAGGGCCCAGTAGAGCCCAGTAGAGGCCAACAGAGCCCGACAGAGCCCGACAGAGCCCGACAGGGCCCGACAGAGCCCGACAGAGCCCGACAGGGCCCGACAGGGCCCAGTAGAGCCCGACAGAGCCCGACAGAGCCCAGTAGAGCCCAGTAGAGCCCGACAGGGCCCGACAGAGCCCGACAGAGCCCGACAGAGCCCGACAGGGCCCGACAGGGCCCGACAGAGCCCGACAGGGCCCGACAGAGCCCGACCGGGCCCAGTATAGCCCGACAGAGACCGACAGAGCCCAGTAGAGCCCGACAGAGCCCGACAGAGACCGACAGGGCCCGACAGAGCCCGACAGAGCCCGACAGGGCCCGACAGAGCCGGATAGAGCCCGACAGGGCCCGACAGTGCCCGACAGAGCCCGACAGAGCCCGACAGAGCCCGACAGGGCCCAGTAGAGCCTAGTAGAACCCGACAGAGCCCAGTAGAGCCCGACAGAGCCCGACAGAGCCCGACAGAGCCCGACAGGGCCCAGTAGAGCCCGACAGAGCCCGACAGAGCCCAGTAGAGCCCGACAGAGCCCGACAGAGCCCGACAGGGCCCGACAGAGCCCGACAGGGCCCAGTAGAGCCCGACAGAGCCCGACAGAGCCCAGTAGAGCCCGACAGAGCCCGACAGAGCCCGACAGGGCCCGACAGAGCCCGACAGAGCCCGACAGGGCCCGACAGAGCCCGAGAGAGCCCGACAGAGCCCAGTAGAGCCCGACAGAGCCCGACAGAGCCCGACAGAGCCCGACAGGGCCCGACAGAGCCCGACAGAGCCCGACAGGGCCCGACAGAGCCCGACAGAGCCCGACAGAGGCCAGTAGAGCCCGACAGAGCCCGACAGAGCCCGACAGAGCCCGACAGGGCCCGACAGAGCCCGACAGGGCCCGACAGGGCCCGACAGGGCCCAGAAGAGCCCGAAAGAGCCCGACACAGCCCGACAGAACCCGACAGAGCCCGACAGAGCCCGACAGAGCCCGACAGGGCCCGACAGAGCCCGACAGAGCCCGACAGGGCCCAGTAGATCCCGACAGAGCCCGACAGAGCCCAGTAGAGCCCAGTAGAGCCCGACAGAGTCCGACAGAGCCCGACAGAGCCCGACAGAACCCGACAGAGCCCGACAGAGACCAGTTGAGCCCGACAGAGCCCGACAGAGCCCGACAGAGCCCGACAGGGCCCGACAGGGCCCAGTAGAGCCCGTCAGAGCCCGACAGAGCCCGACAGAGCCCGACAGGGCCCGACAGAGCCTGACAGAGCCCGACAGGGCCCGACAGGGCCCGACAGAGCCCAGTAGAGCCCGACAGGGCCCGACAGAGCCCGACAGGGCCCGACAGAGCCCGACAGAGCCCGACAGAGTCCGACAGAGCCCGACAGAGCCCGACAGGGCCCGACAGAGCCCGACAGAGCCCGACAGGGCCCGACAGGGCCCGACAGGGCCCGACAGAGCCCGACAGGGCCCGACAGGGCCCGACAGAGCCCAGTAGAGCCCGACAGAGCCCGACAGAGCCCGACAGAGCCCGACAGAGCCCGACAGGGCCCGACAGGGCCCAGTAGAGCCCGACAGAGCCCGACAGAGCCCAACAGAGCCCGACAGGGCCCAGTAGAGCCCGACAGAGCCCGACAGAGCCCGACAGAACCCGTCAGAGCCCGACAGAGCCCGACAGGGCCCGACAGAGTCCGACAGGGCCCAGTAGAGCCCGACAGAGCCCGACAGAGCCCGACAGAGCCCGACAGGGCCCGACAGAGCCCGAGAGAGCCCGACAGAGCCCAACAGGGCCCAGTAGAGCCCGACAGAGCCCGAGAGAGCCCGACAGAACCCGACAGGGCCCGACAGAGCCCGACAGGGCCCGAGAGAGCCCGACAGAGCCCGACAGATCCCGACAGGGCCCGACAGGGCCTAGTAGAGCCCGACAGAGCCCGACAGAGCCCGACAGAACCCGACAGGGCCCAGTAGAGCCCGACAGAGCCCGACAGAGCCCGACAGAGCCCGACAGGGCCCGACAGAGCCCGACAGAGCCCGACAGAGCCCAGTAGAGCCCGACAGGGCCCGACAGAGCCCGACAGAGCCCGATAGGGCCCGACAGGGCCCGACAGAGCCCAGTAGAGCCCGACAGAGCCCGACAGAGCCCGACAGAGCCCGACAGGGCCCGACAGGGCCCGACAGGGCCCGACAGAGCCCGACAGGGCCCAGTAGAGCCCGACAGAGCCCGACAGAGCCTGACAGAGCCCGACAGAGCCCAGTAGAGCCCGACAGAGCCCAACAGAGCCCGACAGAGCCCGACAGGGCCCGACAGAGCCCGACAGAGCCCGACAGGGCCCGACAGAGCCCGACAGAGCCCGACAGGGCCCAGTAGAGCCCGACAGAGCCCGACAGGGCCCGACAGAGCCCGACAGAGCCCGACAGAGCCCGACAGGGCCCAGTAGAGCCCGACAGAGCCCGACAGAGCCCGACAGAGCCCGACAGGGCCCGACAGGGCCCGACAGAGTCCGACAGAGCCCGACAGGGCCCGACAGAGCCCGACAGAGCCCGACAGAGCCCGACAGGGCCCGACAGGGCCCGACAGGGCCCGACAGGGCCCAGTAGAGCCCGACAGAGCCCGACAGAGCCCGACAGAGCCCGACAGGGCCCAGTAGAGCCCGACAGAGCCCGACAGAGCCCGACAGAACCCGTCAGAGCCCGACAGAGCCCGACAGAGCCCGACAGAGCCCGACAGGGCCCGACAGAGCCCGACAGGGCCCAACAGGGCCCGACAGGGCCCAGTAGAGCCCGACAGAGCCCGACAGAGCCCGACAGAGCCCGACAGAGCCCGACAGGGCCCAGTAGAGCCCGACAGAGCCCGACAGAGCCCGACAGAACCCGTCAGAGCCCGACAGAGCCCGACAGAGCCCGACAGAGTCCGACAGGGCCCAGTAGAGCCCGACAGAGCCCGACAGAGCCCGACAGAGCCCGACAGGGCCCGACAGAGCCCGACAGAGCCCGACAGAGCCCGACAGGGCCCAGTAGAGCCCGACAGAGCCCGAGAGAGCCCGACAGAGCCCGACAGGGCCCGACAGAGCCCGACAGAGCCCGACAGGGCCTAGTAGAGCCCGACAGAGCCCGACAGAGCCCGACAGAACCCGACAGGGCCCAGTAGAGCCTGACAGAGCCCGACAGAGCCCGACAGAGCCCGACAGGGCCCGACAGAGCCCGACAGAGCCCGACAGAGCCCGACAGCGCCCGACAGGGCCCAGTAGAGCCCGACAGAGCCCGACAGGGCCCGACAGAGCCCGACAGAGCCCGACAGGGCCCAGTAGAGCCCGACAGAGCCCGACAGAGCCCGACAGAGCCCGACAGGGCCCGACAGGGCCCGACAGGGCCCGACAGGGCCCGACAGAGCCTGACAGAGCCCGACAGAGCCCGACAGAGCCCGACAGAGCCCGACAGGGCCCAGTAGAGCCCGACAGAGCCCGACAGAGCCTGACAGAGCCCGACAGAGCCCAGTAGAGCCCGACAGAGCCCGACAGAGCCCGACAGATCCCGACAGGGCCCGACAGAGCCCGACAGAGCCCGACAGGGCCCGACAGAGCCCGACAGAGCCCGACAGGGCCCGACAGAGCCCAGTAGAGCCCGACAGAGCCCGACAGAGCCTGACAGAGCCCGACAGAGCCCAGTAGAGCCCGACAGAGCCCGACAGAGCCCGACAGATCCCGACAGGGCCCGACAGAGCCCGACAGAGCCCGACAGGGCCCGACAGAGCCCGACAGAGCCCGACAGGGCCCAGTAGAGCCCGACAGAGCCCGACAGGGCCCGACAGAGCCCGACAGAGCCCGACAGAGCCCGACAGGGCCCAGTAGAGCCCGACAGAGCCCGACAGAGCCCGACAGAGCCCGACAGGGCCCAGTAGAGCCCGACAGGGCCCGACAGGGCCCGACAGAGCCCGACAGAGCCCGACAGAGCCCGACAGGGCCCGACAGAGCCCGACAGGGCCCAACAGGGCCCGACAGGGCCCAGTAGAGCCCGACAGAGCCCGACAGAGCCCGACAGAGCCCGACAGAGCCCGACAGGGCCCAGTAGAGCCCGACAGAGCCCGACAGAGCCCGACAGAACCCGTCAGAGCCCGACAGAGCCCGACAGAGCCCGACAGAGTCCGACAGGGCCCAGTAGAGCCCGACAGAGCCCGACAGAGCCCGACAGAGCCCGACAGGGCCCGACAGAGCCCGACAGAGCCCGACAGAGCCCGACAGGGCCCAGTAGAGCCCGACAGAGCCCGAGAGAGCCCGACAGAGCCCGACAGGGCCCGACAGAGCCCGACAGAGCCCGACAGGGCCTAGTAGAGCCCGACAGAGCCCGACAGAGCCCGACAGAACCCGACAGGGCCCAGTAGAGCCTGACAGAGCCCGACAGAGCCCGACAGAGCCCGACAGGGCCCGACAGAGCCCGACAGAGCCCGACAGAGCCCGACAGCGCCCGACAGGGCCCAGTAGAGCCCGACAGAGCCCGACAGGGCCCGACAGAGCCCGACAGAGCCCGACAGGGCCCAGTAGAGCCCGACAGAGCCCGACAGAGCCCGACAGAGCCCGACAGGGCCCGACAGGGCCCGACAGGGCCCGACAGGGCCCGACAGAGCCTGACAGAGCCCGACAGAGCCCGACAGAGCCCGACAGAGCCCGACAGGGCCCAGTAGAGCCCGACAGAGCCCGACAGAGCCTGACAGAGCCCGACAGAGCCCAGTAGAGCCCGACAGAGCCCGACAGAGCCCGACAGATCCCGACAGGGCCCGACAGAGCCCGACAGAGCCCGACAGGGCCCGACAGAGCCCGACAGAGCCCGACAGGGCCCGACAGAGCCCAGTAGAGCCCGACAGAGCCCGACAGAGCCTGACAGAGCCCGACAGAGCCCAGTAGAGCCCGACAGAGCCCGACAGAGCCCGACAGATCCCGACAGGGCCCGACAGAGCCCGACAGAGCCCGACAGGGCCCGACAGAGCCCGACAGAGCCCGACAGGGCCCGACAGAGCCCAGTAGAGCCCGAAAGAGCCCGACAGAGCCCGACAGAGCCCAGTAGAGCCCGACAGAGCCCGACAGAGCCCGACAGAGCCCAGTAGAGTCCGACAGAGCCCGACAGGGCCCGACAGGGCCCGACAGGGCCCAGTAGAGCCCGACAGAGCCCGACAGGGCCCAGTAGAGCCCAGTAGAGGCCAACAGAGCCCGACAGAGCCCGACAGAGCCCGACAGGGCCCGACAGAGCCCGACAGAGCCCGACAGGGCCCGACAGGGCCCAGTAGAGCCCGACAGAGCCCGACAGAGCCCAGTAGAGCCCAGTAGAGCCCGACAGGGCCCGACAGAGCCCGACAGAGCCCGACAGAGCCCGACAGGGCCCGACAGGGCCCGACAGAGCCCGACAGGGCCCGACAGAGCCCGACCGGGCCCAGTAGAGCCCGACAGAGACCGACAGAGCCCAGTAGAGCCCGACAGAGCCCGACAGAGACCGACAGGGCCCGACAGAGCCCGACAGAGCCCGACAGGGCCCGACAGAGCCGGATAGAGCCCGACAGGGCCCGACAGTGCCCGACAGAGCCCGACAGAGCCCGACAGAGCCCGACAGGGCCCAGTAGAGCCCAGTAGAACCCGACAGAGCCCAGTAGAGCCCGACAGAGCCCGACAGAGCCCGACAGAGCCCGACAGGGCCCAGTAGAGCCCGACAGAGCCCGACAGAGCCCAGTAGAGCCCGACAGAGCCCGACAGAGCCCGACAGGGCCCGACAGAGCCCGACAGGGCCCAGTAGAGCCCGACAGAGCCCGACAGAGCCCAGTAGAGCCCGACAGAGCCCGACAGAGCCCGACAGGGCCCGACAGAGCCCGACAGAGCCCGACAGGGCCCGACAGAGCCCGAGAGAGCCCGACAGAGCCCAGTAGAGCCCGACAGAGCCCGACAGAGCCCGACAGAGCCCGACAGGGCCCGACAGAGCCCGACAGAGCCCGACAGGGCCCGACAGAGCCCGACAGAGCCCGACAGAGGCCAGTAGAGCCCGACAGAGCCCGACAGAGCCCGACAGAGCCCGACAGGGCCCGACAGAGCCCGACAGGGCCCGACAGGGCCCGACAGGGCCCAGAAGAGCCCGAAAGAGCCCGACACAGCCCGACAGAACCCGACAGAGCCCGACAGAGCCCGACAGAGCCCGACAGGGCCCGACAGAGCCCAGTAGAGCCCGACAGAGTCCGACAGAGCCCGACAGAGCCCGACAGAACCCGACAGAGCCCGACAGAGACCAGTTGAGCCCGACAGAGCCCGACAGAGCCCGACAGAGCCCGACAGGGCCCGACAGGGCCCAGTAGAGCCCGTCAGAGCCCGACAGAGCCCGACAGAGCCCGACAGGGCCCGACAGAGCCTGACAGAGCCCGACAGGGCCCGACAGGGCCCGACAGAGCCCAGTAGAGCCCGACAGGGCCCGACAGAGCCCGACAGGGCCCGACAGAGCCCGACAGAGCCCGACAGGGCCCGACAGAGCCCGACAGAGCCCGACAGGGCCCGACAGAGCCCGACAGAGCCCGACAGGGCCCGACAGGGCCCGACAGGGCCCGACAGAGCCCGACAGGGCCCGACAGGGCCCGACAGAGCCCAGTAGAGCCCGACAGAGCCCGACAGAGCCCGACAGAGCCCGACAGAGCCCGACAGGGCCCGACAGGGCCCAGTAGAGCCCGACAGAGCCCGACAGAGCCCAACAGAGCCCGACAGGGCCCAGTAGAGCCCGACAGAGCCCGACAGAGCCCGACAGAACCCGTCAGAGCCCGACAGAGCCCGACAGGGCCCGACAGAGTCCGACAGGGCCCAGTAGAGCCCGACAGAGCCCGACAGAGCCCGACAGAGCCCGACAGGGCCCGACAGAGCCCGAGAGAGCCCGACAGAGCCCAACAGGGCCCAGTAGAGCCCGACAGAGCCCGAGAGAGCCCGACAGAACCCGACAGGGCCCGACAGAGCCCGACAGGGCCCGAGAGAGCCCGACAGAGCCCGACAGATCCCGACAGGGCCCGACAGGGCCTAGTAGAGCCCGACAGAGCCCGACAGAGCCCGACAGAACCCGACAGGGCCCAGTAGAGCCCGACAGAGCCCGACAGAGCCCGACAGAGCCCGACAGGGCCCGACAGAGCCCGACAGAGCCCGACAGAGCCCGACAGCGCCCGACAGGGCCCAGTAGAGCCCGACAGGGCCCGACAGAGCCCGACAGAGCCCGATAGGGCCCGACAGGGCCCGACAGGGCCCGACAGAGCCCGACAGGGCCCAGTAGAGCCCGACAGAGCCCGACAGAGCCTGACAGAGCCCGACAGAGCCCAGTAGAGCCCGACAGAGCCCAACAGAGCCCGACAGAGCCCGACAGGGCCCGACAGAGCCCGACAGAGCCCGACAGGGCCCGACAGAGCCCGACAGAGCCCGACAGGGCCCAGTAGAGCCCGACAGAGCCCGACAGGGCCCGACAGAGCCCGACAGAGCCCGACAGAGCCCGACAGGGCCCAGTAGAGCCCGACAGAGCCCGACAGAGCCCGACAGAGCCCGACAGGGCCCGACAGGGCCCGACAGAGTCCGACAGAGCCCGACAGGGCCCGACAGAGCCCGACAGAGCCCGACAGAGCCCGACAGGGCCCGACAGGGCCCGACAGGGCCCGACAGAGCCCGACAGGGCCCGACAGGGCCCGACAGGGCCCAGTAGAGCCCGACAGAGCCCGACAGAGCCCGACAGAGCCCGACAGGGCCCAGTAGAGCCCGACAGAGCCCGACAGAGCCCGACAGAACCCGTCAGAGCCCGACAGAGCCCGACAGAGCCCGACAGAGTCCGACAGGGCCCAGTAGAGCCCGACAGAGCCCGACAGAGCCCGACAGAGCCCGACAGGGCCCGACAGAGCCCGACAGAGCCCGACAGAGCCCGACAGGGCCCAGTAGAGCCCGACAGAGCCCGAGAGAGCCCGACAGAGCCCGACAGGGCCCGACAGAGCCCGACAGAGCCCGACAGGGCCTAGTAGAGCCCGACAGAGCCCGACAGAGCCCGACAGAACCCGACAGGGCCCAGTAGAGCCCGACAGAGCCCGACAGAGCCCGACAGAGCCCG
The DNA here is from genome assembly GCF_036013445.1 of Caloenas nicobarica. Taxonomy (NCBI): domain Eukaryota; kingdom Metazoa; phylum Chordata; class Aves; order Columbiformes; family Columbidae; genus Caloenas; species Caloenas nicobarica. Next base: position 299,112 of record NW_027017115.1, read on the forward strand.
ACAGGGCCCGACAGAGCCCGACAGAGCCCGACAGAGCCCGACAGCGCCCGACAGGGCCCAGTAGAGCCCGACAGAGCCCGACAGGGCCCGACAGAGCCCGACAGAGCCCGACAGGGCCCAGTAGAGCCCGACAGAGCCCGACAGAGCCCGACAGAGCCCGACAGGGCCCGACAGGGCCCGACAGGGCCCGACAGGGCCCGACAGAGCCTGACAGAGCCCGACAGAGCCCGACAGAGCCCGACAGAGCCCGACAGGGCCCAGTAGAGCCCGACAGAGCCCGACAGAGCCTGACAGAGCCCGACAGAGCCCAGTAGAGCCCGACAGAGCCCGACAGAGCCCGACAGATCCCGACAGGGCCCGACAGAGCCCGACAGAGCCCGACAGGGCCCGACAGAGCCCGACAGAGCCCGACAGGGCCCGACAGAGCCCAGTAGAGCCCGACAGAGCCCGACAGAGCCCGACAGAGCCCAGTAGAGCCCGACAGAGCCCGACAGAGCCCGACAGAGCCCAGTAGAGTCCGACAGAGCCCGACAGTGCCCGACAGGGCCCGACAGGGCCCAGTAGAGCCCGACAGAGCCCGACAGGGCCCAGTAGAGCCCAGTAGAGCCCGACAGAGCCCGACAGAGCCCGACAGAGCCCGACAGGGCCCGACAGGGCCCGACAGGGCACGACAGAGCCCGACAGAGCCCGACAGGGCCCGACAGGGCCCGATAGAGCCCGACAGAGCCCGACAGAGCCCGACAGAGCCCAGTAGAGCCCAGTAGAGCCCGACAGAGCCCGACAGAGCCCGACAGAGCCCGACAGGGCCCGACAGGGCCCAGTAGAGCCCGACAGAGCCCGACAGAGCCCGACAGAGCCCGACAGAGCCTGACAGGGCCCGACAGGGCCCAGTAGAGCCCGACAGAGCCCGACAGAGCCCGACAGAGCCCGACAGAGCCCAGTAGAGCCCAGTAGAGCCCGACAGAGCCCGACACAGCCCGACAGAGCCCGACAGAGCCCGACAGGGCCCGACAGAGCCCGACAGAGCCCGACAGGGCCCGACAGGGCCCAGTAGAGCCCGACAGAGCCCGACAGGGCCCGACAGAGCCCGACAGAGCCTGACAGGGCCCGACAGAGCCCGACAGAGCCCTGTCGGGCCCAGTAGAGCCCGACAGAGTCCGACAGAGCCCGACAGAGCCCGACAGGGCCCGACAGAGCCGGACAGAGCCCGACAGGGCCCGACAGTGCCCGACAGAGCCCGACAGAGCCCGACAGAGCCCGACAGGGCCCAGTAGAGCCCAGTAGAACCCGACAGAGCCCAGTAGAGCCCGACAGAGCCCGACAGAGCCCGACAGAGCCCGACAGGGCCCGACAGAGCCCGACAGAGCCCGACAGGGCCCGACAGAGCCCGACAGGGCCCAGTAGAGCCCGACAGAGCCCGACAGAGCCCAGTAGAGCCCGACAGAGCCCGACAGAGCCCGACAGGGCCCGACAGAGCCCGACAGAGCCCGACAGGGCCCGACAGAGCCCGACAGAGCCCGACAGAGCCCAGTAGAGCCCGACAGAGCCCGACAGAGCCCGACAGAGCCCGACAGGGCCCGACAGGGCCCGACAGGGCCCGACAGGGCCCGACAGGGCCCAGTAGAGCCCGACAGAGCCCGACAGAGCCCGACAGAGCCCGACAGAGCCCGACAGAACCCGACAGAGCCCGACAGGGCCCGACAGGGCCCGACAGGGCCCAGTAGAGCCCGACAGAGCCCGACAGAGCCCGACAGAGCCCGACAGGGCCCGACAGGGCCCAGAAGAGCCGAAAGAGCCCGACAGAGCCCGACAGAACCCGACAGAGCCCGACAGAGCCCGACAGAGCCCGACAGAGCCCGATAGGGCCCGACAGAGCCCGACAGAGCCCGACAGGGCCCAGTAGATCCCGACAGAGCCCGACAGAGCCCAGTAGAGCCCAGTAGAGCCCGACAGAGTCCGACAGAGCCCGACAGAGCCCGACAGAACCCGACAGAGCCCGACAGAGACCAGTTGAGCCCGACAGAGCCCGACAGAGCCCGACAGAGCCCGACAGGGCCCGACAGGGCCCAGTAGAGCCCGACAGAGCCCGACAGAGCCCGACAGAGCCCGACAGGGCCCGACAGAGCCTGACAGAGCCCGACAGGGCCCGACAGGGCCCGACAGAGCCCAGTAGAGCCCGACAGGGCCCGACAGAGCCCGACAGGGCCCGACAGAGCCCGACAGAGCCCGACAGGGCCCGACAGAGCCCGACAGAGCCCGACAGGGCCCGACAGAGCCCGACAGAGCCCGACAGGGCCCGACAGGGCCCGACAGGGCCCGACAGAGCCCGACAGAGCCCGACAGAGCCCGACAGGGCCCGACAGGGCCCGACAGAGCCAGTAGAGCCCGACAGAGCCCGACAGAGCCCGACAGAGCCCGACAGAGCCCGACAGGGCCCGACAGGGTCCAGTAGAGCCCGACAGAGCCCGACAGAGCCCAACAGAGCCCGACAGGGCCCAGTAGAGCCCGACAGAGCCCGACAGAGCCCGACAGAACCCGTCAGAGCCCGACAGAGCCCGACAGAGCCCGACAGAGTCCGACAGGGCCCAGTAGAGCCCGACAGAGCCCGACAGAGCCCGACAGAGCCCGACAGGGCCCGACAGAGCCCGAGAGAGCCCGACAGAGCCCGACAGGGCCCAGTAGAGCCCGACAGAGCCCGAGAGAGCCCGACAGAACCCGACAGGGCCCGACAGAGCCCGACAGGGCCCGAGAGAGCCCGACAGAGCCCGACAGATCCCGACAGGGCCCGACAGGGCCTAGTAGAGCCCGACAGAGCCCGACAGAACCCGACAGGGCCCAGTAGAGCCCGACAGAGCCCGACAGAGCCCGACAGAGCCCGACAGGGCCCGACAGAGCCCGACAGAGCCCGACAGAGCCCGACAGCGCCCGACAGGGCCCAGTAGAGCCCGACAGGGCCCGACAGAGCCCGACAGAGCCCGATAGGGCCCGACAGGGCCCGACAGAGCCCAGTAGAGCCCGACAGAGCCCGACAGAGCCCGACAGAGCCCGACAGGGCCCGACAGGGCCCGACAGGGCCCGACAGAGCCCGACAGGGCCCAGTAGAGCCCGACAGAGCCCGACAGAGCCTGACAGAGCCCGACAGAGCCCAGTAGAGCCCGACAGAGCCCGACAGAGCCCGACAGAGCCCGACAGAGCCCGACAGAGCCCGACAGAGCCCGACAGGGCCCGACAGAGCCCGACAGGGCCCAGTAGAGCCCGACAGAGCCCGACAGGGCCCGACAGAGCCCGACAGAGCCCGACAGAGCTCGACAGGGCCCAGTAGAGCCCGACAGAGCCCGACAGAGCCCGACAGAGCCCGACAGGTCCCGACAGGGCCCGACAGGGCCCGACAGAGCCCGACAGGGCCCGACAGAGCCCGACAGAGCCCGACAGAGCCCGACAGGGCCCGACAGGGCCCGACAGGGCCCGACAGAGCCCGACAGGGCCCGACAGGGCCCAGTAGAGCCCGACAGAGCCCGACAGAGCCCGACAGAGCCCGACAGAGCCCGACAGGGCCCAGTAGAGCCCGACAGAGCCCGACAGAGCCCGACAGAACCCGTCAGAGCCCGACAGAGCCCGACAGAGCCCGACAGAGTCCGACAGGGCCCAGTAGAGCCCGACAGAGCCCGACAGAGCCCGACAGAGCCCGACAGGGCCCGACAGAGCCCGACAGAGCCCGACAGAGCCCGACAGGGCCCAGTAGAGCCCGACAGAGCCCGAGAGAGCCCGACAGAGCCCGACAGGGCCCGACAGAGCCCGACAGAGCCTGACAGGGCCTAGTAGAGCCCGACAGAGCCCGACAGAGCCCGACAGAACCCGACAGGGCCCAGTAGAGCCCGACAGAGCCCGACAGAGCCCGACAGAGCCCGACAGGGCCCGACAGAGCCCGACAGAGCCCGACAGAGCCCGACAGCGCCCGACAGGGCCCAGTAGAGCCCGACAGAGCCCGACAGGGCCCGACAGAGCCCGACAGAGCCCGACAGGGCCCAGTAGAGCCCGACAGAGCCCGACAGAGCCCGACAGGGCCCGACAGGGCCCGACAGGGCCCGACAGGGCCTGACAGAGCCCGACAGAGCCCGACAGAGCCCGACAGAGCCCGACAGGGCCCAGTAGAGCCCGACAGAGCCCGACAGAGCCTGACAGAGCCCGACAGAGCCCAGTAGAGCCCGACAGAGCCCGACAGAGCCCGACAGATCCCGACAGGGCCCGACAGAGCCCGACAGAGCCCGACAGGGCCCGACAGAGCCCGACAGAGCCCGACAGGGCCCGACAGAGCCCAGTAGAGCCCGACAGAGCCCGACAGAGCCCGACAGAGCCCAGTAGAGCCCGACAGAGCCCGACAGAGCCCGACAGAGCCCAGTAGAGTCCGACAGAGCCCGACAGGGCCCGACAGGGCCCGACAGGGCCCAGTAGAGCCCGACAGAGCCCGACAGGGCCCAGTAGAGCCCAGTAGAGCCCGACAGAGCCCGACAGAGCCCGACAGAGCCCGACAGGGCCCGACAGAGCCCGACAGAGCCCGACAGAGCCCGACAGGGCCCGACAGGGCCCAGTAGAGCCCGACAGAGCCCGACAGAGCCCAGTAGAGCCCAGTAGAGCCCGACAGGGCCCGACAGAGCCCGACAGAGCCCGACAGGGCCCGACAGGGCCCGACAGAGCCCGACAGGGCCCGACAGAGCCCGACCGGGCCCAGTAGAGCCCGACAGAGACCGACAGAGCCCAGTAGAGCCCGACAGAGCCCGACAGAGCCCGACAGGGCCCGACAGAGCCCGACAGAGCCCGACAGGGCCCGACAGAGCCGGACAGAGCCCGACAGGGCCCGACAGTGCCCGACAGAGCCCGACAGAGCCCGACAGAGCCCGACAGGGCCCAGTAGAGCCCAGTAGAACCCGACAGAGCCCAGTAGAGCCCGACAGAGCCCGACAGAGCCCGACAGAGCCCGACAGAGCCCGACAGGGCCCGACAGAGCCCAACAGGGCCCAGTAGAGCCCGACAGAGCCCGACAGAGCCCAGTAGAGCCCGACAGAGCCCGACAGAGCCCGACAGGGCCCGACAGAGCCCGACAGAGCCCGACAGGGCCCGACAGAGCCCGACAGAGCCCGACAGAGCCCAGTAGAGCCCGACAGAGCCGACAGAGCCCGACAGAGCCCGACAGGGCCCGACAGAGCCCGACAGGGCCCGACAGGGCCCGACAGGGCCCAGTAGAGCCCGACAGAGCCCGACAGAGCCCGACAGAGCCCGACAGAACCCGACAGAGCCCGACAGGGCCCGACAGGGCCCGACAGGGCCCAGTAGAGCCCGACAGAGCCCGACAGAGCCCGACAGAGCCCGACAGGGCCCGACCGGGCCCAGGAAGAGCCCGAAAGAGCCCGACAGAGCCCGACAGAACCCGACAGAGCCCGACAGAGCCCGACAGAGCCCGACAGGGCCCGACAGAGCCCGACAGAGCCCGACAGGGCCCAGTAGATCCCGACAGAGCCCGACAGAGCCCAGTAGAGCCCAGTAGAGCCCGACAGAGTCCGACAGAGCCCGACAGAGCCCGACAGAACCCGACAGAGCCCGACAGAGACCAGTTGAGCCCGACAGAGCCCGACAGAGCCCGACAGAGCCCGACAGGGCCCGACAGGGCCCAGTAGAGCCCGACAGAGCCCGACAGAGCCCGACAGAGCCCGACAGGGCCCGACAGAGCCTGACAGAGCCCGACAGGGCCCGACAGGGCCCGACAGAGCCCAGTAGAGCCCGACAGGGCCCGACAGAGCCCGACAGGGCCCGACAGAGCCCGACAGAGCCCGACAGGGCCCGACAGAGCCCGACAGAGCCCGACAGGGCCCGACAGGGCCCGACAGGGCCCGACAGAGCCCGACAGGGCCCGACAGAGCCCGACAGGGCCCGACAGGGCCCGACAGAGCCAGTAGAGCCCGACAGAGCCCGACAGAGCCCGACAGAGCCCGACAGAGCCCGACAGGGCCCGACAGGGCCCAGTAGAGCCCGACAGAGCCCGACAGAGCCCAACAGAGCCCGACAGGGCCCCGTAGAGCCCGACAGAGCCCGACAGAGCCCGACAGAACCCGTCAGAGCCCGACAGAGCCCGACAGAGCCCGACAGAGTCCGACAGGGCCCAGTAGAGCCCGACAGAGCCCGACAGAGCCCGACAGAGCCCGACAGGGCCCGACAGAGCCCGAGAGAGCCCGACAGAGCCCGACAGGGCCCAGTAGAGCCCGACAGAGCCCGAGAGAGCCCGACAGAACCCGACAGGGCCCGACAGAGCCCGACAGGGCCCGAGAGAGCCCGACAGAGCCCGACAGATCCCGACAGGGCCCGACAAGGCCTAGTAGAGCCCGACAGAGCCCGACAGAGCCCGACAGAACCCCGACAGGGCCCAGTAGAGCCCGACAGAGCCCGACAGAGCCCGACAGAGCCCGACAGGGCCCGACAGAGCCCGACAGAGCCCGACAGAGCCGACAGCGCCCGACAGGTCCCAGTAGAGCCCGACAGGGCCCGACAGAGCCCGACAGAGCCCGATAGGGCCCGACAGGGCCCGACAGAGCCCAGTAGAGCCCGACAGAGCCCGACAGAGCCCGACAGGGCCCGACAGGGCCCGACAGGGCCCGACAGAGCCCGACAGGGCCCAGTAGAGCCCGACAGAGCCCGACAGAGCCTGACAGAGCCCGACAGAGCCCAGTAGAGCCCGACAGAGCCGACAGAGCCCGACAGAGCCCGACAGGCCCGACACAGAGCCCGACAGAGCCGAGGCCAGACAGGTGCCCACAGAGCCCGACAGAGCCCGACAGGGCCCAGAGAGCCCGACAGAGCCCGACAGGGCCCGACAGAGCCCGACAGAGCCCGACAGAGCCCGACAGGGCCCAGAGCCCGGAGACAGAGCCGTCAGGGCCCGACAGGGCCCGACAGAGCCCGACAGAGCCCGACAGGGCCCGACAGAGCCCGACAGAGCCCGACAGAGCCCGACAGGGCCCGACAGGCCCGACAGAGCCCGACAGGCCCGACAGGGCCCGACAGGGCCCAGTAGAGCCCGACAGAGCCCGACAGAGCCGACAGAGCCCGACAGAGCCCGACAGGGCCCAGTAGAGCCCGACAGAGCCCGACAGAGCCCGACAGAACCCGTCAGAGCCCGACAGAGCCCGACAGAGCCCGACAGAGTCCGACAGGGCCCAGTAGAGCCCGACAGAGCCCGACAGAGCCCGACAGAGCCCGACAGGGCCCGACAGAGCCCGACAGAGCCCGACAGAGCCCGACAGGGCCCAGTAGAGCCCGACAGAGCCCGAGAGAGCCCGACAGAGCCCGACAGGGCCCGACAGAGCCCGACAGAGCCCGACAGGGCCTAGTAGAGCCCGACAGAGCCCGACAGAGCCCGACAGAACCCGACAGGGCCCAGTAGAGCCCGACAGAGCCGACAGAGCCGACAGAGCCCGACAGGCCCGACAGAGCCGGAAGGGCCCGACAGAGCCCGACAGCGCCCGACAGGGCCAGTAGAGCCCGACAGAGCCCGACAGGGCCCGACAGAGCCCGACAGAGCCCGACAGGGCCCAGTAGAGCCCGACAGAGCCCGACAGAGCCCGACAGAGCCCGACAGGGCCCGACAGGGCCCGACAGGGCCCGACAGGGCCGACAGAGCCTGACAGAGCCCGACAGAGCCCGACAGAGCCCGACAGAGCCCGACAGGGCCCAGTAGAGCCCGACAGAGCCCGACAGAGCCTGACAGAGCCCGACAGAGCCCAGTAGAGCCCGACAGAGCCCGACAGAGCCCCGACAGATCCCGACAGGGCCCGACAGAGCCCGACAGAGCCCGACAGGGCCCGACAGAGCCCGACAGAGCCCGACAGGGCCCGACAGAGCCCAGTAGAGCCCGACAGAGCCCGACAGAGCCCGACAGAGCCAGTAGAGCCCGACAGAGCCCGACAGAGCCCGACAGAGCCCAGTAGAGTCCGACAGAGCCCGACAGTGCCCGACAGGGCCCGGACAGGGCCCAGTAGAGCCCGACAGAGCCCGACAGGGCCCAGTAGAGCCCAGTAGAGCCCGACAGAGCCCGACAGAGCCCGACAGAGCCCGACAGGGCCCGACAGGGCCCGACAGGGCACGACAGAGCCCGACAGAGCCCGACAGGCCCGCCACAGGACTAGGGCCCTGATAGAGCCCGACAGAGCCCGACAGAGCCCGACAGAGCCCAGTAGAGCCCAGTAGAGCCCGACAGAGCCCGACAGAGCCCGACAGAGCCCGACAGGGCCCGACAGGGCCCAGTAGAGCCCGACAGAGCCCGACAGAGCCCGACAGAGCCCGACAGAGCCTGACAGGGCCCGACAGGGCCCAGTAGAGCCCGACAGAGCCCGACAGAGCCCGACAGAGCCCGACAGAGCCCAGTAGAGCCCAGTAGAGCCCGACAGAGCCCGACACAGCCCGACAGAGCCCGACAGAGCCCGACAGGGCCCGACAGAGCCCGACAGAGCCCGACAGGGCCCGACAGGGCCCAGTAGAGCCCGACAGAGCCCGACAGGGCCCGACAGAGCCCGACAGAGCCTGACAGGGCCCGACAGAGCCCGACAGAGCCCTGTCGGGCCCAGTAGAGCCCGACAGAGTCCGACAGAGCCCGACAGAGCCCGACAGGGCCCGACAGAGCCGGACAGAGCCCGACAGGGGCCCGACAGTGCCCGACAGAGCCCGACAGAGCCGACAGAGCCCGACAGGGCCCAGTAGAGCCCAGTAGAACCCGACAGAGCCCAGTAGAGCCCGACAGAGCCCGACAGAGCCCGACAGAGCCCGACAGGGCCCGACAGAGCCCGACAGAGCCCGACAGGGCCGGAAAGCCCGACAGGGCCCAGTAGAGCCCGACAGAGCCCGACAGAGCCCAGTAGAGCCCGACAGAGCCCGACAGAGCCCGACAGGGCCCGACAGAGCCCGACAGAGCCCGACAGGGCCCGACAGAGCCCGACAGAGCCCGACAGAGCCCAGTAGAGCCCGACAGAGCCCGACAGAGCCCGACAGAGCCCGACAGGGCCCAGACAGGGCCCGACAGGCCCGACAGAGCCCGACAGAGCCCGACAGAGCCCGACAGAGCCCGACAGAGCCCGACAGAGCCCGACAGAGCCCGACAGGCCCCGACAGGCAGGGGCCCGACAGGGCCCAGTAGAGCCCGACAGAGCCCGACAGAGCCCGACAGAGCCCGACAGGGCCCGACAGGGCCCAGACAGAGCCCGAAAGAGCCCGACAGAGCCCGACAGACCCGACAGAGCCCGACAGAGCCCGACAGAGCCCGACAGAGCCCGATAGGGCCCGACAGAGCCCGACAGAGCCCGACAGGGCCCAGTAGATCCCGACAGAGCCCGACAGAGCCCAGTAGAGCCCAGGTAGAGCCCGACAGAGTCCGACAGAGCCCGACAGAGCCCGACAGAACCCGACAGAGCCCGACAGAGACCAGTTGAGCCCGACAGAGCCCGACAGAGCCCGACAGAGCCCGACAGGGCCCGACAGGGCCCAGTAGAGCCCGACAGAGCCCGACAGAGCCCGACAGAGCCCGACAGGGCCCGACAGAGCCTGACAGAGCCCGCGACAGAGCCTGACAGAGCCCGACAGGGCCCGACAGGGCCCGACAGAGCCCAGTAGAGCCCGACAGGGCCCGACAGAGCCCGACAGGGCCCGACAGAGCCCGACAGAGCCCGACAGGGCCCGACAGAGCCCGACAGAGCCCGACAGGGCCCGACAGAGCCCGACAGAGCCCGACAGGGCCCGACAGGGCCCGACAGGGCCCGACAGAGCCCGACAGAGCCCGACAGAGCCCGACAGGGCCCGACAGGGCCCGACAGAGCCTAGTAGAGCCCGACAGAGCCCGACAGAGCCCGACAGAGCCCGACAGAGCCCGACAGGGCCCGACAGGGCCCAGTAGAGCCCGACAGAGCCCGACAGAGCCCAACAGAGCCCGACAGGGCCCAGTAGAGCCCGACAGAGCCCGACAGAGCCCGACAGAACCCGTCAGAGCCCGACAGAGCCCGACAGAGCCCGACAGAGTCCGACAGGGCCCAGTAGAGCCCGACAGAGCCCGACAGAGCCCGACAGAGCCCGACAGGGCCCGACAGAGCCCGAGAGAGCCCGACAGAGCCCGACAGGGCCCAGTAGAGCCCGACAGAGCCCGAGAGAGCCCGACAGAACCCGACAGGGCCCGACAGAGCCCGACAGGGCCCGAGAGAGCCCGACAGAGCCCGACAGATCCCGACAGGGCCCGACAGGGCCTAGTAGAGCCCGACAGAGCCCGACAGAGCCCGACAGAACCCGACAGGGCCCAGTAGAGCCCGACAGAGCCCGACAGAGCCCGACAGAGCCCGACAGGGCCCGACAGAGCCCGACAGAGCCCGACAGAGCCCGACAGCGCCCGACAGGGCCCAGTAGAGCCCGACAGGGCCCGACAGAGCCCGACAGAGCCCGATAGGGCCCGACAGGGCCCGACAGAGCCCAGTAGAGCCCGACAGAGCCCGACAGAGCCCGACAGAGCCCGACAGGGCCCGACAGGGCCCGACAGGGCCGACAGAGCCCGACAGGGCCCAGTAGAGCCCGACAGAGCCCGACAGAGCCTGACAGAGCCCGACAGAGCCCAGTAGAGCCCGACAGAGCCCGACAGAGCCCGACAGAGCCCGACAGAGCCCGACAGAGCCCGACAGAGCCCGACAGGGCCCGACAGAGCCCGACAGGGCCCAGTAGAGCCCGACAGAGCCCGACAGGGCCCGACAGAGCCCGACAGAGCCCGACAGAGCTCGACAGGGCCCAGTAGAGCCCGACAGAGCCCGACAGAGCCCGACAGAGCCCGACAGGTCCCGACAGGGCCCGACAGGGCCCGACAGAGCCCGACAGGGCCCGACAGAGCCCGACAGAGCCCGACAGAGCCCGACAGGGCCCGACAGGGCCCGACAGGGCCCGACAGAGCCCGACAGGGCCCGACAGGGCCCAGTAGAGCCCGACAGAGCCCGACAGAGCCCGACAGAGCCCGACAGAGCCCGACAGGGCCCAGTAGAGCCCGACAGAGCCCGACAGAGCCCGACAGAACCCGTCAGAGCCCGACAGAGCCCGACAGAGCCCGACAGAGTCCGACAGGGCCCAGTAGAGCCCGACAGAGCCCGACAGAGCCCGACAGAGCCCGACAGGGCCCGACAGAGCCCGACAGAGCCCGACAGAGCCCGACAGGGCCCAGTAGAGCCCGACAGAGCCCGAGAGAGCCCGACAGAGCCCGACAGGGCCCGACAGAGCCCGACAGAGCCTGACAGGGCCTAGTAGAGCCCGACAGAGCCCGACAGAGCCCGACAGAACCCGACAGGGCCCAGTAGAGCCCGACAGAGCCCGACAGAGCCCGACAGAGCCCGACAGGGCCCGACAGAGCCCGACAGAGCCCGACAGAGCCCGACAGCGCCCGACAGGGCCCAGTAGAGCCCGACAGAGCCCGACAGGGCCCGACAGAGCCCGACAGAGCCCGACAGGGCCCAGTAGAGCCCGACAGAGCCCGACAGAGCCCGACAGGGCCCGACAGGGCCCGACAGGGCCCGACAGGGCCTGACAGAGCCCGACAGAGCCCGACAGAGCCCGACAGAGCCCGACAGGGCCCAGTAGAGCCCGACAGAGCCCGACAGAGCCTGACAGAGCCCGACAGAGCCCAGTAGAGCCCGACAGAGCCCGACAGAGCCCGACAGATCCCGACAGGGCCCGACAGAGCCCGACAGAGCCCGACAGGGCCCGACAGAGCCCGACAGAGCCCGACAGGGCCCGACAGAGCCCAGTAGAGCCCGACAGAGCCCGACAGAGCCCGACAGAGCCCAGTAGAGCCCGACAGAGCCCGACAGAGCCCGACAGAGCCCAGTAGAGTCCGACAGAGCCCGACAGGGCCCGACAGGGCCCGACAGGGCCCAGTAGAGCCCGACAGAGCCCGACAGGGCCCAGTAGAGCCCAGTAGAGCCCGACAGAGCCCGACAGAGCCCGACAGAGCCCGACAGGGCCCGACAGAGCCCGACAGAGCCCGACAGAGCCCGACAGGGCCCGACAGGGCCCAGTAGAGCCCGACAGAGCCCGACAGAGCCCAGTAGAGCCCAGTAGAGCCCGACAGGGCCCGACAGAGCCCGACAGAGCCCGACAGGGCCCGACAGGGCCCGACAGAGCCCGACAGGGCCCGACAGAGCCCGACCGGGCCCAGTAGAGCCCGACAGAGACCGACAGAGCCCAGTAGAGCCCGACAGAGCCCGACAGAGCCCGACAGGGCCCGACAGAGCCCGACAGAGCCCGACAGGGCCCGACAGAGCCGGACAGAGCCCGACAGGGCCCGACAGTGCCCGACAGAGCCCGACAGAGCCCGACAGAGCCCGACAGGGCCCAGTAGAGCCCAGTAGAACCCGACAGAGCCCAGTAGAGCCCGACAGAGCCCGACAGAGCCCGACAGAGCCCGACAGAGCCCGACAGGGCCCGACAGAGCCCGACAGGGCCCGACAGAGCCCGACAGGGCCCAGTAGAGCCCGACAGAGCCCGACAGAGCCCAGTAGAGCCCGACAGAGCCCGACAGAGCCCGACAGGGCCCGACAGAGCCCGACAGAGCCCGACAGGGCCCGACAGAGCCCGACAGAGCCCGACAGAGCCCAGTAGAGCCCGACAGAGCCCGACAGAGCCCGACAGAGCCCGACAGGGCCCGACAGAGCCCGACAGGGCCCGACAGGGCCCGACAGGGCCCAGTAGAGCCCGACAGAGCCCGACAGAGCCCGACAGAGCCCGACAGAACCCGACAGAGCCCGACAGGGCCCGACAGGGCCCGACAGGGCCCAGTAGAGCCCGACAGAGCCCGACAGAGCCCGACAGAGCCCGACAGGGCCCGACCGGGCCCAGAAGAGCCCGAAAGAGCCCGACAGAGCCCGACAGAACCCGACAGAGCCCGACAGAGCCCGACAGAGCCCGACAGGGCCCGACAGAGCCCGACAGAGCCCGACAGGGCCCAGTAGATCCCGACAGAGCCCGACAGAGCCCAGTAGAGCCCAGTAGAGCCCGACAGAGTCCGACAGAGCCCGACAGAGCCCGACAGAACCCGACAGAGCCCGACAGAGACCAGTTGAGCCCGACAGAGCCCGACAGAGCCCGACAGAGCCCGACAGGGCCCGACAGGGCCCAGTAGAGCCCGACAGAGCCCGACAGAGCCCGACAGAGCCCGACAGGGCCCGACAGAGCCTGACAGAGCCCGACAGGGCCCGACAGGGCCCGACAGAGCCCAGTAGAGCCCGACAGGGCCCGACAGAGCCCGACAGGGCCCGACAGAGCCCGACAGAGCCCGACAGGGCCCGACAGAGCCCGACAGAGCCCGACAGGGCCCGACAGGGCCCGACAGGGCCCGACAGAGCCCGACAGGGCCCGACAGGGCCCGACAGAGCCCAGTAGAGCCCGACAGAGCCCGACAGAGCCCGACAGAGCCCGACAGAGCCCGACAGGGCCCGACAGGGCCCAGTAGAGCCCGACAGAGCCCGACAGAGCCCAACAGAGCCCGACAGGGCCCCGTAGAGCCCGACAGAGCCCGACAGAGCCCGACAGAACCCGTCAGAGCCCGACAGAGCCCGACAGAGCCCGACAGAGTCCGACAGGGCCCAGTAGAGCCCGACAGAGCCCGACAGAGCCCGACAGAGCCCGACAGGGCCCGACAGAGCCCGAGAGAGCCCGACAGAGCCCGACAGGGCCCAGTAGAGCCCGACAGAGCCCGAGAGAGCCCGACAGAACCCGACAGGGCCCGACAGAGCCCGACAGGGCCCGAGAGAGCCCGACAGAGCCCGACAGATCCCGACAGGGCCCGACAGGGCCTAGTAGAGCCCGACAGAGCCCGACAGAGCCCGACAGAACCCGACAGGGCCCAGTAGAGCCCGACAGAGCCCGACAGAGCCCGACAGAGCCCGACAGGGCCCGACAGAGCCCGACAGAGCCCGACAGAGCCCGACAGCGCCCGACAGGTCCCAGTAGAGCCCGACAGGGCCCGACAGAGCCCGACAGAGCCCGATAGGGCCCGACAGGGCCCGACAGAGCCCAGTAGAGCCCGACAGAGCCCGACAGAGCCCGACAGGGCCCGACAGGGCCCGACAGGGCCCGACAGAGCCCGACAGGGCCCAGTAGAGCCCGACAGAGCCCGACAGAGCCTGACAGAGCCCGACAGAGCCCAGTAGAGCCCGACAGAGCCCGACAGAGCCCGACAGAGCCCGACAGGGCCCGACAGAGCCCGACAGAGCCCGACAGGGCCCGACAGAGCCCGACAGAGCCCGACAGGGCCCAGTAGAGCCCGACAGAGCCCGACAGGGCCCGACAGAGCCCGACAGAGCCCGACAGAGCCCGACAGGGCCCAGTAGAGCCCGACAGAGCCCGACAGAGCCCGACAGAGCCCGTCAGGGCCCGACAGGGCCCGACAGGGCCCGACAGAGCCCGACAGAGCCCGACAGGGCCCGACAGAGCCCGACAGAGCCCGACAGAGCCCGACAGGGCCCGACAGGGCCCGACAGAGCCCGACAGGGCCCGACAGGGCCCGACAGGGCCCAGTAGAGCCCGACAGAGCCCGACAGAGCCCGACAGAGCCCGACAGAGCCCGACAGGGCCCAGTAGAGCCCGACAGAGCCCGACAGAGCCCGACAGAACCCGTCAGAGCCCGACAGAGCCCGACAGAGCCCGACAGAGTCCGACAGGGCCCAGTAGAGCCCGACAGAGCCCGACAGAGCCCGACAGAGCCCGACAGGGCCCGACAGAGCCCGACAGAGCCCGACAGAGCCCGACAGGGCCCAGTAGAGCCCGACAGAGCCCGAGAGAGCCCGACAGAGCCCGACAGGGCCGGACAGAGCCCGACAGAGCCCGACAGGGCCTAGTAGAGCCCGACAGAGCCCGACAGAGCCCGACAGAACCCGACAGGGCCCAGTAGAGCCCGACAGAGCCCGACAGAGCCCGACAGAGCCCGACAGGGCCCGACAGAGCCCGACAGAGCCCGACAGAGCCCGACAGCGCCCAACAGGGCCCAGTAGAGCCCGACAGAGCCCGACAGGGCCCGACAGAGCCCGACAGAGCCCGACAGGGCCCAGTAGAGCCCGACAGAGCCCGACAGAGCCCGACAGAGCCCGATCAGGGCCCGACAGGGCCCGACAGGGCCCGACAGGGCCCGACAGAGCCTGACAGAGCCCGACAGAGCCCGACAGAGCCCGACAGAGCCCGACAGGGCCCAGTAGAGCCCGACAGAGCCCGACAGGGCCCAGTAGAGCCCAGTAGAGCCCGACAGAGCCCGACAGAGCCCGACAGAGCCCGACAGGGCCCGACAGGGCCCGACAGGGCACGACAGAGCCCGACAGAGCCCGACAGGGCCCGACAGGGCCCGATAGAGCCCGACAGAGCCCGACAGAGCCCGACAGAGCCCAGTAGAGCCCAGTAGAGAAGCCCGACAGAGCCCGACAGAGCCCGACAGAGCCCGACAGGGCCCGACAGGGCCCAGTAGAGCCCGACAGAGCCCGACAGAGCCCGACAGAGCCCGACAGAGCCTGACAGGGCCCGACAGGGCCCAGTAGAGCCCGACAGAGCCCGACAGAGCCCGACAGAGCCCGACAGAGCCCAGTAGAGCCCAGTAGAGCCCGACAGAGCCCGACACAGCCCGACAGAGCCCGACAGAGCCCGACAGGGCCCGACAGAGCCCGACAGAGCCCGACAGGGCCCGACAGGGCCCAGTAGAGCCCGACAGAGCCCGACAGGGCCCGACAGAGCCCGACAGAGCCTGACAGGGCCCGACAGAGCCCGACAGAGCCCTGTCGGGCCCAGTAGAGCCCGACAGAGTCCGACAGAGCCCGACAGAGCCCGACAGGGCCCGACAGAGCCGGACAGAGCCCGACAGGGCCCGACAGTGCCC
This sequence comes from Caloenas nicobarica, assembly GCF_036013445.1. Lineage (NCBI taxonomy): Eukaryota > Metazoa > Chordata > Aves > Columbiformes > Columbidae > Caloenas > Caloenas nicobarica. Next base: position 315,031 of record NW_027017115.1, read on the forward strand.
GACAGAGCCCGACAGAGCCCGACAGAGCCCGACAGGGCCCAGTAGAGCCCAGTAGAACCCGACAGAGCCCAGTAGAGCCCGACAGAGCCCGACAGAGCCCGACAGAGCCCGACAGGGCCCGACAGAGCCCCGACAGAGCCCGACAGGGCCCGACAGAGCCCGACAGGGCCCAGTAGAGCCCGACAGAGCCCGACAGAGCCCAGTAGAGCCCGACAGAGCCCGACAGAGCCCGACAGGGCCCGACAGAGCCCGACAGAGCCCGACAGGGCCCGACAGAGCCCGACAGAGCCCGACAGAGCCCAGTAGAGCCCGACAGAGCCCGACAGAGCCCGACAGAGCCCGACAGGGCCCGACAGGGCCCGACAGGGCCCGACAGGGCCCAGTAGAGCCCGACAGAGCCCGACAGAGCCCGACAGAGCCCGACAGAGCCCGACAGAACCCGACAGAGCCCGACAGGGCCCGACAGGGCCCGACAGGGCCCAGTAGAGCCCGACAGAGCCCGACAGAGCCCGACAGAGCCCGACAGGGCCCGACAGGGCCCAGAAGAGCCCGAAAGAGCCCGACAGAGCCCGACAGAACCCGACAGAGCCCGACAGAGCCCGACAGAGCCCGACAGAGCCCGATAGGGCCCGACAGAGCCCGACAGAGCCCGACAGGGCCCAGTAGATCCCGACAGAGCCCGACAGAGCCCAGTAGAGCCCAGTAGAGCCCGACAGAGTCCGACAGAGCCCGACAGAGCCCGACAGAACCCGAC